>NC_048418.1:1711181-1747782 GCF_013103735.1 Etheostoma cragini | reverse complement strand
CGGGGGACCCGGTCATACGCCTTCTCCAGGTCCACAAAACACATGTAGACTGGTTGGGCATACTCCCAGGCTCCCTCTGGTCTGAAATCATAAACATATTATTTCTTTTAAAGTGGAATAAACAGCCTAAACAAGCCTGTTTCTGTAAAGGTTATTCATTCCATGAATTTGCTGAATCTTGTTTCAGTTCATAATCATAATAGATAGTTGAAAAGTTTGTGTACCAGTTTCAACAGATGGTGTGTCTGCAACCACGTTGTTGGAAAAATTCAAATCCACACCCCCAGCCTCCACCTTGCTATATAAAAGAGACTTCAGATACAGTATTAGGGGACCACTAAGGTTTAAATAAAAGATACTTCAGATACAGTATTAGGGGCCACTAAGGTCTATATAAAAGAGACTTCAGATACAGTATTAGGGACCACTAAGGTCTATATAAAAGAGACTTCAGATACAGTATTAGGGGACCACTAAGGTCTATATAAAAGAGACTTCAGATACAGTATTAGGGACCACTAAGGTCTATATAAAAGAGACTTCAGATATACAATATTAGGGGACCACTAAGGTCTATATAAAAGAGACTTCAGATACAGTATTAGGGGACCACTAAGGTCTATATAAAGAGACTTCAGATACAGTATTAGGGGACCACTAAGGTCTATATAAAAGAGACTTCAGATATACAATATTAGGGGACCACTAAGGTCTAGATAAAGCTTTCTAAAGGCACCATGTCACCATGCTTCTCAGATAATAAACAACTTCAAATTATTATTATGAAGTAATTATTCCATGATCAGGGTGTCCATGCGATAAGTTTCTACATTTTAAAGGATTAGTTAAACATTTTAGGACTCTTATCTCTGTGTGTAATGTGTGTATGGAGCCAGGAGGGGATTAGCTTAGCATAAAGGCTGCAAGCTGGGGAAAACAGTGAGCCTCTCTTTCTCCAAAGTTCAAAAATGTATCTTGATTGTTTAATTTGTACACAAACAGAAATGTTAATATGATAATCTCTGGTTTTGGGCATCAAGATAAACATGTTTTCCAAAATGTTGAACTTTTCCTAGGAAAGTAACTAATGCCTACTATACTGAATATGACAGTAGAATAAACATTGTGTTTGTTTGTGTGTGTGTGTGTGTGTGTGTGTGTGTGTGTGTGTGTGTGTGTGTGTGTGTGTGTGTGTGCGTGTGCCTTCTTTCTATTCTAGTTTTGCCTGCTGGTTTGCAGTTTCTGCACCTTTTTTGCTGTCTTAGGACGTTACATTCCAGGGATTGTTATCTCATATATTCTAGGTAAGTAACCTAAAGTACTCAAGTAGATTTCTCAGATATTTAATTTACTTTACTATTTATTTTTTGGTGACTTTTTACTTCTACTCCTTACATTTTAACACCAATATCGGTACTTTCTACTCGTAGCATACTGTATCCCATCATGATGAGCAAACGTTTTTAAGCTAAAGGAGCAAAAGGTTTTTACTTTAAATTACTTTTTTTATGTTCATGTGGAGACAAACCCCTTGTGTCTTCTCTTTGGACCCCTCTGTGCAGTGCTGGGCCTTTTCATGTGGCCTCTGATCTCATCTCACGAGGTTGGTTTGTGGCTAGAGCCAGTTCTGCAGAAGCTGGACTTTGGCATCGCGGAGTTCCTTCGGAAAATCAAAGAGAACCATGGTACTTATGAAATGTCAATATTTATTTAAAAAATGCCCTGCTTATTGCTTATAATTACAAAAATGTAATATTTTGTCCCCTTTTCTTGTTATTGTTTTGTTCAATTCTTTTTAATCATGCCCTAACAAGTTTCTCTTTTACTTATTTTATATTCAACATTGTAGTAGTTAACTAAATAATGGCATCCATGTTTTCTTCCTTTCAGAGAAGCGAATGGCGCAGGCTCAGACTGTGAAAGAAAGCATCGAGTCGGACCTCTCTTCAATGTTTCCCAAGGTTGGCTAATTATCTCATCTCAATCTAATGAGCCCTAATGAACGACATGTTCTAGTTAAAGATAATTGAAATCCAGTACACATGATTCACATCAGCATCGAGCTAAAGTGAATTCCCAAAAGATTTTGCTTTTCAAGCCAAGCACCTGGTCACAGATTATATTCACTTAGCACGCTGCCCTGTAAAGTCTCCACATTGGATCCTTTAAATCACCATTTCATAAATAAAGCGGATGTTATACAGAGGGAGGAGTAATCAAACTAGCAGGACTATCGATAAAGAATAGAAATGTGGACCTGAACCATTAATACAAGTACTGACACCCCGACCTTTTATTTTGTTGATGTAAAGAAAAGTGAAACAAAACATTTTGCGGTAACCATTTGTCCACATATCCAAATTTTACAGTATTATGTAATGTCACATACAGTACATGTATGCATAGCACAGCGTAGTGGGAATCAGATCCTGCTGAGGGCGGCCACTGTAACCCTACATGTCTTGGTGTTCTGAGGAAATGATCCAGAATGATGTTTTAATGTTGATATGATGTCTTCAAGTACCAATCAACAGACTACACAAGTATGCGATTAATTGGTATAAAATTGCAATCTCAATTCACCCTGTTCACGATTTCATTTTTAAATGAATAGGATTCTTATTTAACCCTCATGTTGTCCTCGGGTCAAGTTGACCCGTTTTCCTATATCAATGTTTTTTTTAATTCCCCAAAACAACATGATTGATTCCACCCAACGCTACAAGTACATATCTCTACTTTCACTAATTTTGGGGCGTCTTATTAAATATTATAGCATTTGAAAACAAATTGAAGTGTTTTTGAAATAGTATTGAGTAAAGTTGACATATTCCAGTCTGTGATTATCTTCAACATCCATTCCTTTAATTTTACTCTCAATAATTCCTCAAAGTCAAACATAATTCCCTGTAAATGATGTTTATTGACCATAAATTCCAAAAATAACTGTAAAAAAGTTAAAGTTAATAAGTTAGTGTTACTAAGTGTTTAAAAAACGTTAAAAAAAGTGACAAACATTGAAAAAAAGTGTCAATGTTGAAAAATGGGACAGAAACGTGAGGAAAAAGTTCTATGAAAACATCAATAAAAAGCATCAACAAAAGTGTTGATTTTTGGGAAGACAACACAAGGGTTAATCTCACAAGCCGACTGCATCACAAACACTGCTATTTTCTTCTGTGAGTTTTAAACACAGACTGTATAAAATAGGTTTTAATGCCCTTCTCTTCATTGAAGCTTCTATGTTTACAGGCTTGTAGTAATGCGCAATGTGATATAGGTGCCAAAAAAAAATCAGTTTGGTAGTGCTAATTTGTGCATTACACTGTTTCATCACACTTCATGAGAAAAACAATGTGGCAGAGAATCGTGATATCAATTCTAAGCTAAAAAACCGTGATACATATTTTCCCCCAAATCGTGCGGGTCTTTACACAAGGCAGCTCTATTATATTTTATCCTCATCCAGTTAGATTATTTTTGCCACCAGGTCTGAAATCGAAGCCTTTACTTGTGTCTCCTCCTCCAGGTTGACTCCACGGTGTGTAAGGAGATGTCCGTCTCAGACACAGAGGTGTCTGACGTGACGTGGACGGACAACGGGACTTTCAACCTGTCAGAAGGACACACGCCACAGACTGAGAACTCAGACGGTACATTTCATTCTTGTATCCTGATAATGTGTCTGATATTGTTTTGCTTTGCAACTTCTCATCAGAATCAGAAGCAGAAATACTTTATTGATCCCCAAAGAGAAATTTGGTTACAGTCTCACAAAGTCTATAAAGTAGAAATATAAATAAAGAAATATATGGGCTGTGGATATGTACACAGTTAAAGGAATTTTTATGATACAGTATTTACATAATTAAGGAGTTGTAATGGTGAACAGTAATAATGAATGAATAGTAGCAGCAATAGGATTGCACAAATTTGAAGGCACTGTTATTGCACAAAACAGGTATTATACAGATAATATAATAAACTCACTAAATGTGTGTGTGTCAGACACTTAGAGTAAGGAGTTATAAAGTTTAATGGCCACAGGCAGGAATGACTTCCTGTGGCCCTCTGTGTAGTGATGGCCAAATGAAGATTCGTGAACCAGTGTCTTTATTTTCCGAGCCCACTAGATGGCGCTATTGGTTTGAAGAGAAAGGCCCAAGGCATTGCAATTCAGTGTATTCTCAACCAATTAATAAATAGAGAGCGCCTTCTAGTGGGTTTAGAAAGTAAAGACACTGGTTCATGAAGCTTCATTCGGCCATCACTACCTCTGTGGTGCATTTTTTTTTGGGGGGGGGGGGGGGGGGGGTGATAAATCTTGCACTGCACAAGTCTTGCTCATCAAATTCTCAATACCATAGCTTTTAAAAAAGAAATCTCTCTTTTACGTCCCAGACTTTGACAGAGAAGAAGCGTTCACTGGAGGCCTCCCAGAATTCCCCTCACTCGACAACGGCGCAACGACCAATGGCGACGATGACGATGAGTTCAGCCTCGGCCTTCCCTTGCCTTCACCTCAGCTGCCAATCACATCCAAGCCTACGCCCCCTCGTCACGAAGACCAAACCACCGACAAAGCCCTCGAATTAGTCAACCAGATGGCGGGCGACTTCATCGCGGCCGCCGTCACGGCCGCCATGCAGGAGAGGATAGAAGCAGCGGTCGGCTTCACGGCGCCGAGCTCCGACACGACGCGGTCCAGACTCCCAGAGACCACCGGGCTGCTGGAGCTGGCCGAGGAGTCGGACAGCGAGATGGAGGACTTTGAGCTGCTGGACCAGTCGGAGCTGGAGCAACTGGAGGGGGACCTGGGGCTGGGAGAGGAGAAGGACCAGGCCAAAAAGGAGGAGGAGGAGGAGGAGGAGGAGGAGGAGAGCGACAAGCCGGCTTCTTCTGGGTTCTTCGCCAAACTCCTGAGACGCCACTGATGGATGAAAGGTACGATCCGCGGGGGAGGATGACTTGCAGAGGACGTGTGGACGGGAGACGGGGGTGTTTTGGTCGCAAAGGACTGTTGGGGGTAGTGAGAAGGCAATGTTTCCATTATGGTTACCCTGTAGAGCTATCATCAACCTTTTAAAACTGGTCAGTATATCAAATGTGAAAGTCATTTTACGTTAATCAGGATCATCCTAGATTAATGCCAGGATCAGAGTACACAATATCGGTCCCATAATGCCCCCCACCCGACAGACGTGGCTACGAAATGGAGTTGGGTGTCTCGTTTTATCCTGTGTAGTATGTGACAGTGAAAACACTGGGACGCCTCAAACATCCTGACCTAAAGAGGACTGTGTCCCTCCTTCTTTTACAGAGTTTGACAGCACCTACTGTACAACGTGTGCCATTAAGTTGATGAGAGCAGGATGAAACACTAGTGAAGAATGTTCACTAAAAAACATGTAGGGGGCCTGTGCAATCTGCATGTATCACTTCATATTTCTTTATCTTTTAACCCCTGTGTTGTCCTCGGGTCAAATTTGACCCAAAGTTTTTATATCACAAATATGGGTTTCTTTGAACCAAAATGCCTAAATATAGTCCTAACATGGATGCATGGATGTGTATGTTGTGTTGAACCCATACAACCTTCTTTGCAGGTAAAATGAATGATTACATTAATTGAATTTTGAGTTTTTTTATTCAATTTTGTATAACATTTGAAAAACATGTTTAAAGGGTTTTAAAACAGTATCCTGACTAAACTTGGACCTAAACAGGTTTGTTTTCCCTTAACATCCTTTGATTTTAACCCTTAGTCAAAATCATTCATAATTTCTGCCTTTTTAACTAAAACAATTGGTATTATAATATATAAATTAGGTTTATTGACCATGGATTTAAAACAAAAGGTGGAAAGAAAGCGACAAAAAGATTTTAAAAAGTGTCAAAAGCATAAAAAAAAGAGACAAAAATGCTGAAAAAAGCACCAAAAATTAAATATTGACCTGGATAGACAACAAATTCTCGGCCAAAGGGAAGACAACACAAGGGTTAACATTTATTTGGATACTTGTGCCCCCCTACAGTTTTTGCCCTTATTGCCCAGAAGCCTACTGGCCCATAATGGTCCATGAACGTTATGAAATACAAACATATCGTGTATTTTGATCCCGGCATAAAGATATTGATGGTTTAGGGTTTATTAAGATGTTAATAATTGCAGCAGTTTCATATGTCTTCAACTTTTATCACCTCATGACATTTGATTGAGACCACCAGCCACTGCTGCCAAAATGTCAGCTCACAACACCCCTAGTGCTCACTTTGATGCTGAATCCAGTCATCCAACTACAAGACCCATAATTCCACAGGCATACAATCAAATGACAATCAATAGGCAATCAAAACACCTTTAATACTCAAAATACTACTACTACTGGTTGGATAGTTGACTATGAGGATTCAAAAATAGGAAACCTTTTTATTATTTTTTATTTCCTTTTTTAATTTTATATGTACAGTGCTTTTCATGAATCATTTATGTAGTCAATGGGCTTTTATTTTATAACAACATGCAGCCAGTCTCTAAATACTATGCATGGAAATCTCAACTTGAGACATATACATATATTTAAACATGTAAACATTTTACTTTCAGTGCTTTCAGACCAAGAAAGAAAGAAAGTGGTTGATTGTGGTGGTGAGTGAGCATAGAGAACCCCCCCCCCCAAAAAAAAACAAAAAACAAATCCAAAACACTTACCAGACTCATATTTTGCTGACAGGTTTGTCTTCAGCTGAGAAGCTCAATTAATATTCAGTGGATTGTTTTTTTTGTTTGGTTTTTGGGAAAAATATCTCCCAACAAAGTCAGATGCTGGGTTTGCAGTAGGGCCTGTCCCCTCTTAGTCCATTAGTGGACTAATCTGTGGTTTTGGTCTTAGTCGATCAAGATTTCTTTAGTTGAGGAGTCATTTTTGACTCTTAAATACTAATTTCCAAGAAAGTCATGAGCACATTTCTGGTGAACACAAGATTTAAAGTGGTGCTTTTGCAGGATTGATTGTGTAGAAACTCAGTTTTACAGATGGTTAATTAACTACATTTATATCATGCTTTTCTAGTTTTAAGCACCTCTCAAAGCTCACTGCTCTGTCGATTAAATCAACAAATCGATTAGTCGACAAAATCATTTAAGTGTTAGTCAACTAAGAATTTCTTTAGCAGATGACAGCCCTAATTTGCAGTTTGAAGCCTGTTTCATACAGGTGCTCAAATATTGATCGTTCAGACGAAGACAAAGCGTCAGTATTTGACCCAATGGGAATAAGAGAATTAAAATATAGTTTCAGTGCACTGAAAGTAAAATGTTACGACATGGCGTATTTCCATTTGCACCTTGATTATTATTTCCCAATGCACCTTCGGAGGGCATTCTGCTGTGTCAAGTATCAGTCGTGGATTCACCGAATGAAGGCGAAGAATGATTGAACGGTTTCTTTAACATGCTTTATACATTAAAATACATGTTTTTTTTATATAATAAAGACAGTAATGTATAATGTATCCTCTTGAATTAATCATGTGATGCCTTGTATTAGCATAACTAAAGATGAAAATAGAAACATCTGTTTATCGGTACTTACGAGGACTTTGTAGTAGATGGAGTTAGTTTCAAGCTCAGATGTGATAACTGTTAAAAACTAAAGAAAAGTTTAGGAAGGTTCATGCTTCACTAAATAAATCAATTTAGTTCAAAAACATGTTGGTTGGTCAGAACCAAAATGCAACTACGAATGTACTTTTATGTAATTAAACTCAAGAATGTCAATAAAATATTGTAACGCAATCTGCGATGTCATTTTTTTGACCTCAGTGTGTGTTTGTGAACATGTTTTGCTGCTGTTGTGGGGACGCACATTTAAACAGTCACTTGTGGGGACTTCCAACTTTTGGGGGACAATTTAAAGTCCCCACAAAGTAAATTATTAAAATATAGTATTAGGACTTAATTTAAGGTCAGGGTTAGGTCTAGGCAGAAGTTAGAACTAGTACAGGTCAAACATTTAAGCAAATGTAATGTTCTTGCGTCTCTGGCAATGTGAACTCAGTGTCTTAACCTTTGTATGGTATTCAGGTCAAATTGACCCATTTCAAATTTTTACAAGAAGAAAAATGGTACAAATAGACAATTTCTTTTTAACCTAAAATCAACGGCCTTACATTATTGTCTGTGATAAACATGTATTGCTGACTCAGAACATTATTCTGCATATGACCACTTATGTTTCTTCCATAGTGGATTTTTAATACAAATTATAACCTTATGACAAAAAATGAATCCCACTTCCATGTTTAATTGTGTGCTAGTAGAGATTGATTGAATTCCCTAAACATGTGTTATCTTGAAATTGAGAGATAGACAATATTCGTTAATATATTGTAAATTTAAATTTTATTTCAGAATTGTTTTAAGAACCCCAAATAAGTCACAGATCAATTTGACCCGATGGATACGAGAGGGTCCCGAAAGTGAAGACAACCCAAGGGTTAATCCTTGTGTTGTCTTACCGTCAAAATTGAAAATCACTTTTGACGCTTTTTATCGATTTCTTTACTTTTTATTGCATTTTGTCCCTTTTTCAACACTGTTGCCTCTTTTTTTCAGCGTTTGTCACTTTTTTTGAGGTTTTCAACACTAACACTAACTGATTAACTTTAGTTTTGCAGTTATTTTTGGGATATCTTGGTCAATACACAAGGAAATTATACCTAATGTTATAATGAGTTAGAAAGCATAAATTAGGAATTATTTAGACTCAAATTAAAAGAATGATGTTGATGATAATCACAGACTGGAATATGTCAACTTTTACTCAATACTATTTCAAAAACACTTCAATTTGTTTGTCAAATGCTATAAAATTGAATAATACGCCCCAAAATTAATGAAAGTAGAGATTTGTACTCGCCAAAGAGCGTTGTGTGGAACCAATCATGTTATTTTGGGGAATTAAAAGGAACATTGGTATAGGACATCGAGTCAATTTGACCCAAGGACAACATGAGGGTTAAAAACTACATTTTTTTTGCAGTGGTGAATTCTACCTGAATACATTTATTTGAATACTCAAGAACAATCTTGAGCTCCTTGTGCTTACCCAACATTATACACAGCAGTAAAGTCGTCAACAACATTAAAATTATGCAGGGATGAATCAGGATTGGTAATCCAATAATATATAACTGTATAACACTGATAGGGTAATTCTCTGCATTTTTACTTTTGAAACTTTAAATGATTATACATCTGCATTTCATCTGAAGTAAAACTTCAGAATGCAAAACTTGTCTTTGTTCAGCCACCTGGAGGTGCTGTAATGCAAGGGTTTAAAATCAACTATGATATTTATTCATTTCTCTGTAACTGGCCAAAATGAAATCACACATTTCAACTCACATATGTCAGACAGCACTGAACTTTTGCTTAGCATATATTTTGCATTTAAGAAAGGACTGCAGTTGATGGCAATAAGTATGGCGAGATTTTAGTTTGAAGCGGTGGATCGATTGACAGACTTTGCCAACCTGAGAGCTACAAACAGCTAGTTTGAAAAGGTACAACTCCCCAGTTCAGACATCCTTTGCCCCCCTTCCTCTCCTGTTAATCATCTCCTAACCGTCCATAGTTGTCTCCCAACTCTTTATGAGGTCCTGACCCACCATTTGGGAACCTTAGTCCAAGTCCTTGGTCTTAATTGATATGTATCACCTAATGCAATTGAACCGTTTCATATCCAAATTCTTAAAATGTTATTAGCATAACAACACATCTGAAAACAGAACCATGCAAAAGGCGTTTAGGTCAACACCTCTATCAAAAGGGATGAGTTATCCTTGCTCTGATTTAAACTGTTTATTGTATTTGTGGATGCTGTTGTAGTGTGGAAGGAGGACCCAAAAGCTGAGTAGGATGAAGGTTTCAATAAAGGCTTTATTCCAACAAAAACTAAGTCCACAAAAACACAGGGTAAAACACAAAATCCCATAAACCAAAGCCCAAACGGCAACAAAATGGGTGAAGGTCCGGGAGGAAAAAAGAAAAGGCAAATACAGCAACAGGAAAACTAAAAGCAGAAAACCCACGGGGAAGATCAGGAACAACTCACGGGGAGGTACGCAGACAGGACAAAATGATCTGACAAGAGACAAAGGGAACACAGAGGTTAAATACAAGAGGTAACAAGGAACAGGTGATACGTCAGGTCAATCCCATTAGGGTGGGGCAGGACAATTAGACAGGTAAAAAGTTAAACTAGACCAGACTAGACAAGACAGGAAACCATACTATCAAAACAAAACAGGAAGCAGAACAAACAGACACTCACTGGGGAGGAAACTAAGACACAAGGAGACACGACAGGACCAAAAACAAACACAGAAACCATCACAGGATGGATTATAAATATCTCCGGTGTCAGGAACTGACAGGACATTTTCTGATTGATGGGTGATGAGATTGATGATCTTCAGAGTCCCAGTTTGACTTCATATTTGAACAATACATTCCTGCTTTCAGTACATTCCACTGTCCTCATATTTCTTTTACCAGCTTGTTTTAACAAAAGTCAGTTTGAAGCTGTGTGTATGTAGCGCTGACAGGCAACAATTTTCTGCAGATTAGCAAGTGAATGCAAAAGAAGAAAGACCTGTATTGTTTTGAATCAGAGCTCAGTCTAGTTTCACTTCTAGGAAAGTGAGACTCAAACATGAACACATCAAAAGGAAATAAACAGTGAATGTTAAATGCACGTAAACCTAACTAAATATGTACAACCTTACAATTTAACAATAAGAAAAGAATATTGTTGGGTTAAGTGCAGGATGTGCAAAACTGTTGAGGGAATGTGCAGCGTTTTAGGATATGTAGTGAGGGGTTAGGGTTAAGTGTTAAAATAGGGTAAAGGAATGGGGTAAGGTATATTCCAGGAATATTGTTTATCCGTTGTGTTGTCTTTGCTTTTTATCAATGTTTTTAACTTTCTTACGTTTTTGTCCCTTTGCTCAACACTTGACACTTTTTTCAATCTTCTTCTGTCTTTTTTTTGACATTTTCAACACTACGTAACACTAACTTATTAACTTTAGTTCAACAGTTAATTTATTTACCTAACTTTTACTCAATACTATTTCAAAACACTTCAATTTGTTTTTCCAAATGCTATAAAATTTAATAAGACGCCCCAAAATTAATGAAAGTAGAGATGTGTACTTGGCAAAGAGCGTTGTGTGGAATCAATCATGTCATTTTGGGGAATTAAAAAGAACATTGATATAGGAAAACGGGTCAATTTGACCCGAGAACAACATGAGGATGAAATGATCCCAAAACAAATATATATGAAAAAAAAAAATATCTATATACTGTGTATATATGTGTATTTACAATATATTAAGTATATCTGAAGTCCTTATTATTCAATAAGTAGAACTCAAGTGATGTTTTAATGTTGGTAAACTTAATATGAATTCAAAACAGGATCAATTACACTTTCAATTCATACTTTGTGTATATGAACCTTACACATCTTGGTTTCACTGTGCTTTGTTTTCAACTATGTGGCATGGGTGTGGTTTAGTGAAAGAAGCTTTTACATCGAGAGGAGTTTTTGCAGACAATAAGATCTTCACTTCAGCAGCACATCAAACATGGCCTGCAATACCAAAAAAGCCGAACATGGTGAGTACACAAACTCTCTTCTACATTGGCAGCGATGAAAGACGGTGTGTTTTCAGGGAACAGATGGGTGGAGTGTGACTGAAATCTAGTTTGAGCAACAGCCAGGACCGATTACGTCAGTGTTTTACACAGCTGAAATACGCCTCGCCTCATCCACACATCCACTTCACACTTTTATGTTAATTCTAGGAAATGTAGCTACCTGTGTGCATGATGAACATGCAATATATTATGTCCTTTAGCCTTTATAATGAGTTTGTCTTCCAATGACTCCTCATATAACTTTACGTTATTTTTTTAATAAAAACTTTAAACTAGGTAAAAGTGTTTACATTTCATCCAACATTGATTGTTTAAGTGTGAATCTACCTGACCATATCACCATATTGGACACTATAATTACATGCAATGTCAACTTCTTTGTCTATTGCTAACTTTACACAGTTCTCACTTTCTACAATATTGTGCATGCCAATTACAGAATGGTTATGGTTAAGCAATACTAGTTTAAGTTAGATGCCACACCCTTACTTTCCAGGGCGCTGCGTGAAGCATTCACTATTCCTTGAATTGACACAGATAGTAGGCTATGAAGGTAAATATGGTGCGTAGATGCGATGTGAGCACTTGTAGAATATGATTTAAGAGCTTGTTAAAAAAATCTGTACTCGTAGATGTGACGCGCTCTCACGTTTTGCACCATATTTACCTTCATAGTCGGCTTTGGACATAAACCACAAGGTGACAAATTGTCCAAATGGATGTAATTCCTATAGACACTGGGCTAATAAATAACATAATGTGTACCTTTCAACAATGTCTGCCAACGTAGTTAATCCCATTGCACATGTTGTGGAGCTCAAAGTATGTTTGGTTGACAAATGAATCAAACTTTTTAAAAGCCATGAGTACAATGAGGGCTGCTAGGTTTGCAAAGCTTTCCCAGAAAGTACAGCCTCTCTCCATTTTGGAAATATCTAGCCATGCTTTGCACAAGGTAAAACATGAACATTTGGTTTGAAAATCCTGTAACACGGCAAAATTTGGCCATTCAATACAAACTCAAAATGTTCTTCTCTGTATCATAAATGTCCCAAATGTACCAAATACCAAGTCCATACAGAGCTAAAATGCTTGTAAAACACAACTGACAATTAATTATATCAATTTTCCCCCTCAGAATTGACCAGATACAATAATGAGGAGATCAGGATTGTGATGGTGGGGAAGACCGGAGTTGGGAAGAGCGCCACAGGAAACACCATCCTGGGAACAAAGTACTTCAAATCAGAGTCCTCCCCTAAATCTTCGACTACAGTCTGTAAAAAGGCCTTTGGTGAAGTGGATGGACAAAAGGTCTCTGTTATTGACACTCCGGGTCTGTTTGACACAAGGATTGATGAAGAGAAAACCAAGAAAGATATCGTCCAGAGCATTTCTTATGCTTCTCCTGGACCCCACATCTTCCTGGTCGTCATCAGACTGGGCCGATTCACAGAGGAAGAAAAGAAGACGGTGGAGAAGATTCAGGAAATCTTTGGAGAGGAAGCAGACAGATACAGCATGGTTCTCTTTACCCATGGTGACCAGCTCAAAGGGAAACCTATCGAGGAGTTCTTGAAGGACAGCGAAGAGCTGCAGGAACTTGTGGCCAAATGTAACGGCCAGTACCACGTCCTCAATAATGACCTGAGGGATCGTTCTCAGGTCAGCGAGCTGCTCGACAAGATGAGATATATAATTGAGAAGAATGGAGGAAGCCATTACAGCACTGAAATGTACCAGAGGGCAGAGAGGGCGATAGAAGAGAAGAAAAAACTAATCTTGAGGCAGAAAAAAGAGCAAATGCGCAAAGCGTTGGATAGACTTGAGAAGAAAATAAGGGAAACAAACAAAACTGGAGCATCTCCAGTCTCTCTCCTTGGGAGGCCCCACCTACAGATCTCTTTTTCTGGGTGCCAAGCCCCCAAAATCTCCCTTCTGGGTCCCTGTCCTTTTAGGTACCACGTATGCCAGTATAACAGACCCCTGATGGTTGGAGGATGTATTGTATTTTCCTTCAGAGGTCAATATAGGCAAATGTGCAGGTCCAAGTTCATGAAATATCATATCATTACAAATGCAATAAACTATACAAATATTACGTAAATTTCACCGTACATTTCCTACATCATGTCCTTCAAAACAACGTAATATGTGATGTGTGAACATGATGGTTGACTTTTCAAAGCTACAAACCTTCGGAAAAGGTGAAATCTACAGTGACTGTTTCATACTCAATATATAGGGTACTATACTGTTAAATATGTTTTGTAATTTCTTTGCTATATTCAGTTATGAGAAGATGTGGATGTGTGAATAATAAATTACAAACACATAATCACTAACTTCTGTGTATTTGAGCTAGATGGTCAGTAGCGGAGGCCAACAGTACGTTTCCCCGTTTCAGCACAAGACAGAAATAAAAGTAACAGAATCAAATCACAATGTTTATTTATGATTTGGGATTTGTTTAAAAGCCCTGCTAAAGGTTAAACTCAGAAGTGTTTGGAAGTTTACAATCTTGTGAAAGTACATTAGAATATGTACATTTGACATGGGAACAGAGACTTAGAACAATAATTCAAAGGGCTGTTCAGACTCATTTATGGATCTGTATCTTTGGAAACTTAAAAGAACCGGTGGCATTTCTTGGAAACTGAAGAACAAGGAAATGCTGGGGGACTGGATATTCAAGTTCTGCTAGAGTATAAAAAATAAAACGGGACAACAAAGGGTGACTATAAATGAAGCAGGAAAAGAAAGAGAAAGTTAACCATAAAGAAAGTCAGCTCAAAATCAATTGTGCAAAATCCTAAAGCAAAAATCTATCTGGCGTGTTTATAGCTTTTATATTAAGATAAGATAAGATAAGAAAACCTTTATTTGTTCCACACTGGGGAAATTGCAATGATAAGAGCAAAGATATATAAGTGTACAAGATATAGCAAACTGTATTATACAATAAATTACACATGAATTAGTAAATTGCACAATGAAAATTGCCCAAATGAAACATTATGCACAGATGTGATAATAATAAAGGCACATGTGATATATTGCACAGAGTCAACAGTGTTTATTGTACAGTTTGACATCTTCTGATATTAGATATAACACTTACCTAAAATAAATTAAGCTTGTGTTCTATATATAATGGGGAGGGGGGGGGGGGGGGGGGGGGGGGGGGGGGGGGGCAGTAGCTCAGTCCGTATGGAGTTGGGTTGGGAACCGGAGGGTCGCTGGTTCAAGTCCCTGTATGGACCAAAACGTACGGAGTGTGGATTGGTGGCTTGGGAGATGCCACTTCATCTCCTGGGCATTGCCAGGTGCTGTTGAGCAAGGCACCATTTCCCCGCACTCTGACATCTCTCCATTAGTGTGTGCGTGTGCGTGTGGACACAGAGTGTACATTGTAATTTCCCCATAGGGGATCAATAAACAGATTAAAAATAAAAAAATAAAAATTAAGAATATAATAGGCTACACATGACATAGAGATAGACATAGACTTTACCTTGACTGCTCTGTTGTAAATAAAGTTATATTTGACATCACATTTTGTGAGAAGTCATGAACATTTTCATCTATTTTATTTCTAAATAAAATAGATGAATCCTAAATTGCAACACTGTTTTCATATCTGTGTGAACAGATCTTGAGACAATTCTTAACCCTAACCCATCCTGACTCTCTTGTCTTTCTTCAAATCATCTAAATGAATGGAGCGATTGTGAGAAAGTATGTACTGCATATTCTCGTGTGTCTCATTACACATTTAGAACATTGTGAACCAGAACCTGCTTCATGTCGCTTTGTTGTCAGAGCTTATCAATGCTTTCAACATCCACTCACACTGGTCAAACCAGTATTAGATAGGATTCAAAGCACACAACAATCCGGACTGGATTGTTGCACAATTGCATCAACCCATAAAACAGCCAGGCAACTAGACAGATAAACACCTCTAGTCTTCATCAGGTTTTATGGGCGTGGTTTGTTGCATTAAGCTTTCATACAAGAAGCATTGTCGCACATGGACCTTTTTACCTTCCTTTCTGTAGTTCGCTATCAGTGCATCTGCTCTTTACAATCCAAACATGGGAACCACAATATTTAAATATGGTAAGTCAATATTTAACTGTATCTATGATAGCAATCATCCATTGGTGACACAGGGATGGATGTGTATTTCTGTTGTCTATATTTTTCATCTATAATGTGCTGATGCCGCATTTATAAAAATCTTTTTTCTTTGCTCAGTTTTACTATCCTTTCTCAAGTTTGCGAACAATGATTCTAGCATTTTATCTGTTATATTTTTTTTGATAAAGACATTTTAATGCATTGTAACACTATACATTTTAAAGTTTTATCTAAGAATGAGGTCTCTTGGTAATGAACCAACAAAGGGTTAACCCTTGTGTTGTCTTCCCGTCAACCGTGAAAAAATAAAATAACTTTTTATTATCGCTTTTTCTGACATTTTTGTCACTTTTTCAATGTTTTGGGTTCTTATTCTGATGTTTTTGCCAAAGTTTTTTGATATTTTTATCGTTTACATTTTCAAGCTCTCATTTCAACGGCACATTTTTTTGTGCCAAAAACATGAGGGTTAAAGAAAAGTTTTTTTAAACCATTTAACCGTTTTTTTCTTTCTCCAAATGCTGTAAAACACAAGATAACATTCGTAATTCAATGATATTGTGAAGAATGTTGTATTGAACCAACTGTGTTGTTGTCTTTTGCTAATTTGATTAAAAGAAACACATTTTTGGAGTAGAAACTTTGAAAGACGGGTCAAGTTTGACCCCAACGACAACAGGAAGGTTAAGAGAGCGGTGTTAATTACAAAACTTTAATACATGTAGGTCAAAAACAGGCTGAAAGTCTTTTGTAAATTAACTTTGTATATCTCAAGCATGTGTCTGATATTTGAAAATAATGTGTGAACTGTTGATGTGTGGTTGCTGAAATATTACTAAGCATGATAGCACATTTAAGTCCCTGTTTGGCCAAAGAAGGCTTTTGATTTTTCTGTTCAGAAACTCGTCATTGTGGCATTTTCATTAAGTTCTGCTTGGTACAACCGTATGACAACTACATTTAACCTTCATGTTGTCCTCGGGTCAAACTGACCTGTTGTCTTATATCAATGTTCTTTTAATTACCCCAAATAACATGATTGATTCCACACAACGCTCTTTGGCAAGTACTAATCTCTACTTTCATTAATTTTGGGGCGTCTTATTCAATTTTATAGCATTGTAAAACAAATGGAAGTGTTTTTGAAATAGTATTGAGTAAAAGTTGACATATTCCAGTCTGTGATTATCATCAACATCCGTTCCTTTAATTTTAGTCTAAATAATTCCTAATTTCTGCTTTTCTAACTCAAACATTAGGTATAATTTCCTATAAATGATGTTTATTGACCATAAATTCCCAAAATAACTGTAAAACTATAGTTAATAAGTTAGTGTTACGTAGTGTTGAAAACGTCAAAAAAGTGACAAACATTGAAAAAAAGGGACAAAAACATAAAAAAAGTTAAAAACATTGATTATAAAGCATCAACAAAAGTGTTAATTTTGATGGAAAGACAACACAAGGGTTACAAACAAACTGCACAAACCGTTTATTCTTGGGGTAATTTTTGGGTCTCTGTGAATTAAACTGTGGTCTAGACCTAATCTGTAAAGGGTCCTGAGATAAACTCTGTTATGATTTGATAATACAAATACATTTAATTGAAAAGGAAGTTTTTTATTAAATAGGGTCACAGGTTTATAATACATTTTCAATTAAATTTTTTACTTCAGCTATCAAATTGTAACCTGTTGTACTTATCTTATTTGTGGTAAGTTATTGGGTGAACTTCAGATTGTACTGTTCAGTTTAATGTTGTATGTCACACCAAAGGTGTAAAGCTGTTGGAGGAAGCAAACTGAGACCCTAACTTGGGCTATTTTCAATGTCTTTAAGCTTCTACACAGCACCCCAAATGTCTTCTGTGGAACTGCTTTAAACGAAAAATTAATGAAGACATAGAGCATTCATATTTCATCTTTGTATTTCAGCCTTTATGCCTGAACAGACCAAAACCTACCACAACGATGAGGAGATGAGGATCGTGATGGTGGGGAAGACCGGAGCTGGGAAGAGCTCCGCAGGAAACACCATCCTTGGAAAAGAGTACTTTAAATCAGAGTGTTCCCCTAAATCTTTGACAAAACACTGTAAAAAGGTCTTTGGTGAATTGGATGGACAAAATATTGCTGTTGTTGACACTCCGGGGCTGTTTGACACCAACACTGTTGAAAAGGAAACCATTAATAATATCGTCCAGAGCATTACTTATGCTTCCCCCGGACCTCACATCTTCCTGGTCGTCATTAAACTGGTTAGATTCACAGAGGAAGAAAAGAAGACGGTGGAGAAGATTCAGAAAGTCTTTGGAGAGGAAGCAAACAGATACAGCATGGTTCTCTTTACCCATGGTGACCAGCTCAAAGGGAAACCTATTGAGGAGTACTTGAAGGAAAGTGAAGAGCTGCAGGAACTTGTGGCCAAATGTAACGGCCAGTACCACGTCTTCAATAATGTGTCAAAGGATCGTTCTCAGGTCAGGAAGCTGCTCGACAAGATCAGAAACATAACAGCAAAGAACGGAGGAAGTTATTACACCACTGAAATGTTCCAGGAGACAGAGAGGGCGATAGAAGAGGAGAAACAACGAATCCTTAAAGAGAACCAAGAGAAAATGCGCAAAGAGGTGGAGGAGCTGCGGAAGAAAACAGAGAAAAGGTATGAGCAACAAATGAGGGAAGCGCAGGACCGGGAGAGGGAGAATAATTTAAGGGCGGCTCGTGAAAGAGAAATGGAAGAGGAAATAAAGAAACTGAAGGAAATGCAGGAGAAGCGGGCTAGAGATGAAGCTGAGAACAGCAGTTCATTGCTTGGAAAATTGAATAACATTTTTGTACCAATATTGATGGTTGCTCTTGCTATTCTGAAATCACTCTTCTAGCTGTTGTGACCAGCTCTGGAAATTCACCATTTCGGGGGCAAGGCCACTTCAGGTTTTATGTTTTCAATTTTTTGAGACAAAGGACAAACGACGTTTGTGAAATAAGGCAGTTAAATAAAACAATAATTGCAAGTTCACTGAAATAATAATTGAAGTTGAAGGTTAAGGGTCATTTTTAATACATACTATAACTATTTCTGGGGAATAGGGGAAGTTATTATTAAAAAATGACCTATCTTTCTCTCGTTTTAATTAGAATCCCTTAGTCAGTTTAACTGATTGTGTAAATATTAGCAAGCTACACAGAATTCTGTGAAATATAAAAGGCAAATTTATAATCTTAATTTTACATTATCTTTGAATGATGCGTTTCATCATTATTTTTATTAACATTTGAGTATCAGCTCCCTGTTAATGACAATTTAACTTGATTCTGAAATGTGGAGCAATTTGTAAAGTCAGTTTAAAAATATACTTAATCCTTATCCTCCATTGACCATCCTTCTGATGTTTAATAAATTAAATCCTTAATTAAAAATTTTAGAAACGTGAAGAATTAGTGGTAGGGGTGCCACCGATTGTCTGTAAGTGGTGGTTGCACATTATGGTCACACACCTATGTGACTTTATTGCTGTATTTCTCTTTGGCAGAGTGTGCAAATAAATCTATATGAAAACTGAATTTAAGGGTATTTCTACATCCATTCATGGCAAACTATGGGAGTGGAAATGAGGCTTATGTGTGTGTGTGCATAGATTTAGAAAACAGAATGAGACATACATTACATGCTGTCAAAAATAATGCATATTTGTGTCTTTGTCTCAAAAAAGCCACTAAACATACAAATATTTACAGAAAAGAGGCAGAGAAGATAACAACAAAATTAGCTCGAGCAGTGCGTACAGGGCATCGAGGCCACTGTGGCCTGTTGGAATTTAAAATGTTATATGTGTTTAAACATTGTGTGTTATTTGCAATATATTCTATGTAATAAAAAGGATTCACACATCAACATCTGAGATTCTGACTAATAATTGAGTGACCCCTGAGACCGGAGCAGGATTTAACAACAGGCCGCAAGATATGTACTTTTTTGAGGGGCATAAGGTCAAACTCATTGAACTCTTTCTTTAACATGTATTGTGCATTAAAAATACATTGATATTATATAATGACACAGCAATGTACCATATTGAATCGATCATGTAATGCATTTTTATTGAAATACATCTAAAGAAGTCAAAAAGACTTTGTAGTGGCCTACAGTTAATTTCCAGCTCACATGGGAAAAATAAATGTACCTCAAAACAAGACTTTATGAAGTTCAAATTTCACTAAATAAAGACCTTTTACGTGTTTAAAAAACTAATAAAATGATGGGTTTTCATTCAAAATGTACTTTTATATGATTAAACTCAAGAATTCAAATGAAATGTTGTAATGCAATCTGCAGTTTTATTTCCTTAACCCCAGTGTGTGTTTGCAAACACGTATTGCTGCTGTTGTGGGGACACACATGTACACCGTCTCATGTGGGGACTTCATGACCTTTTGGGGACAAACACAAGTCTTGACAATATGTGGGTTTGTTTTTCCTCTGGAACTCAATTTCTTAAATATTACATTTATGGTTGCCAGGGTAGCTCACCTGGTAGTGTGCACGCCCATATATAAATAAAGGTTTATTCCTCAACGTAGCAGCCGCGGATTCGACTTCGCCCCATTGCTGCATGTCCTTCACCCTCTCCCCACCATTCATGTCTTCAGCTGTCCTATAAAAATAAAGACCTAAAATACCCAAACATTTGTTTCCAGGTTTCTCTTTACATGTATTAGCAGTGGCAAGATGTAACTGAGTGTATTCATTCAGTGTATTCATAATATAACACTTACGAGAGTCGTTCTGTCACCTATAAACATTTTAACATTTGATTTGTCTTTTCTTGAATAAAAATGATGAATGCAAGACTGTCTTCTCTCACCTGTTTATCAGCCACATGGGGGTGCTGTAATGTAAGGTTTTAAATCAACTATGATCACAAATTTGAACTCACATACATCTAAGACATCACTGATATTTTGCAAAACATGCGTTTGGCATTTAGGAAATGATATACGCAGGTCAAAGGCAAGACTGAAACTGACTGTTTCAAAAGAGTGGCATTTCTACATAAATCATTAAAATGAAAACTACATGAAACTCTCTGTATAAATGTTGCACTATGTTCACCGGGTAGTCTATAATTGTGTGTGTCCGCTTTGCTGCTGAGTAGATAGTGAACAATGGCTTTTTCTGGCTTTTTCTTTTAAAACATTGTCCTGCTGCTGCTGAAAATGATGCTTCGAAAGTGGTGAGAATCAATCTCAGTTGTGTTTCCAAACTAGCATCTGTTGAACTACTGACTGGGTTTGCAGCACACATGTTCATCTCACGTCATGTTGTAATCAGAGACTATGAACTACTATTCAAAGGGATGGCTAAACTCATTTTTCTCAATTTAAAAGAATGATGAGAGGAGTGAACAGGGGTTTCCATTTACAGAGAACAGAAGTGAAAGTGAAACTGAATAAAATGAGCCAACAGAGGATGTGAAGCATTTTAGTCAGTCATTGAAAGGTTGAACAAGAACACAACACACTTAAGGGAAAAAGGAAAAAAGGGGGAGGAAATAATGAAGTGACCAAATAGAGAGATTCAGCTGAAACAACTGGTTCAGGGAACAAGAATCAACTTCAGGTTAGAACTAGATCGTTGTCTTACTGTTACCACACAGAGAAAACAAGGAACAATGAAGATGCTGTAGTGCATATCGGAACTGTGCTGGATTAAAATGAGAAGCATAAAGCAGCAGCTGACTGCTGAATGCACTAACTAACTGTTTATTAATTAAATGTGACACTTGAATTTGTATTTGTCAGTTTCTGAAAACAATTTCTCATGTTGTGTTGTGTTTAGGGTGTGTAGACATATTGGAGGTGACATGTACACTGTTATAAATAGTTTAAAATTCATACAGTACATAAGTAAAATTATAGTATACTATATCTTTGGGCTAGAAAAAGGAGCTAAATGACAAACTTTGTTGTCAATTTATGCTAAATATAAAAAGCAGCCTGTGAACTAAGCCCAGAAACACCTCGTGTTTGGGGTTTTATGGGAGTGGCTTGCTGGGTGAAGTGTTCATGTAAGAAGCATTGTCTCAGACAGACTCTCAGCTTTCTCTCTGAACGGACTCTAAAGCAGCACAGATGCTCTCTACGATGCAGACATTCAGCCTACTCATCCTTTTCAGCCTATTCAGCAGATATGGTGAGTTAAATTCAACTGTAGGTTATGTATGATCATCATCTATTGATTACAGCTGACATTGGGGCATGTGTATGTATCTCTTTTGCAGTCTACACTTTTCATCTAAAGTAAGCCAATCAAAGCCTAATTTATGAACTTAAATATCTTGAGTTAGTAATTTTAACTCACAATAACAGAATGCAATAAAGGTATTAATTCTCACATTGAGTTGTAGTATATATTATGTTATTGTATTTAGGCAGCACCCATATAGCTCTTGTTGTGTTTGGTAATTTGATATTCTTTTACATGTTAATGTTTCTCGTGACCTATTCTCCCTTTTTGCATTGGTTCCTCCAAATTCATCCATTTAATGTTATGTCCCATCTTACAACGGCCCTGGTTGTAGCATCATTAGCTCAGCAGCAGACCTGCTCTTCTCTCCATAACCCAACTATGGACTGCAAATATGGCAAAAAGGGTAAGTCAACTGTATTCATAATGTTGCAGCATGCATCTCAATATTTATTTAAAGATGTGTTGCATGCCATAGCTCAAAGTAATGAACCAACTTCAACAGTTCTTAGTTGAAGAGAATGTTTCTTAAATCAGGAGCAAGTCCTCCAAACATTAAGATGATATGGGTTGTCTGATCCTGCTATAAATAAACGACCCACAGGAGAGTTTCATAAATTTCCGCCCCTAGCGATGGTGGAAATACGACCTCATATCCACACAAACATCACTTGGGCTACAGTTAGGGTTTTGAATGTAAATGTCACTTTTAAAGATGTTTTTAAAGCGTAATTCTCGCCAAAATACAACCTAGGGTCTTTTGGTGAATGTACCCGAGTCAAAGTTACTTTAAAAGCATAATTAGGTTTTTCCATCAAATGGCCTTTTGAATGGGAGTGCTACTACTGTGATCGCATCAAAATCACTGTTTTTAAAACTCAAATAAAACTCAACACAACATAAACATTTGCTCCAAGTATCACCAGAGTCTCTACACATGAACTCAGCACTGAGAACATTGTTGGTGTACACTACTTGGCTGTTTTCAGGCATAACAACTACTTAGTTAAGTTTAGAAAAAGATGACGTTTGGGTTAAAATCAGATGTTACTTCACTTGCTGAAGGTGGCGCTGAATGTGGCGTTTGAAAATAGTCCCTCCACCTGCCCAACCTACCACCTTATTCCTTAAAATTGCCGTTGCAGGGATGCCTGTTAGATCACCTGGTTAGGTGTTTGCCCCATGTACAGAGAGTCAGTCCTTGACGCAGTGGCCGTAGGGTCGATTCTGACCTGAAGCCCTTTGGATGTGTTTCCCCCTCTCTTCACGTTCTTGTAAAAAAATGGACCATACCACATTTATTAAATAGTAGTAAATAGTAATATTATGCTCTCTACGATGCAGACATTCAGCCTACTCATCCTTTTCAGCCTGGTCAGCAGATATGGTGAGTTAAATTCAACTGTAGGTTATGTATGATCATCATCTATTGATTACAGCTGACATTGGGGCATGTTTATGTATCTCTTTTGCAGTCTACACTTTTCATCTAAAATAAGCCAATCAAAGCCTAATTTATCAATGTAAATATCTTGAGTTAGTAATTTAAACTCACAATAACAAAAATGCAATTATGGTATTAATTATTATATTGAGATACAAGTTTTGTTAAATGTGAAATGTTTGAATATTTAAATGAAGTAAGCGGATTACAAGAATTCACATTTCTGTGAACATCTGTCTTTTATTCCTCATCATTGCCATTTTGTTTTTGTCTCCAAAAATGTATTTCTAAAGCATTTTATTAAGTCTGTAAAAGATCAGACATTTTTTAAATCTGTTGCCGTCCCGAGACATTAAGTCTTTTTCCCTGGTGATGTTAATTAATGCAGGTTTAAATTGCTTTATAAGTAAAGATTAAAAATGTTATTTGTATTATTCATTAAACTATCCAGCGTTATACTAGAGTTAGTTGATTGCCTGGCCTTTGGTATTGCTGCTCGCAGCTTTCTCCAGAACTATTACACATATCCTACAGACGGCCCCCAATGCAACTGATTGTGTACTTATGATAAACATTAGTCATTACATTATCCAGCATTACATTAGAGTTGAAAACTCAACCTTTTTAAAGTTTTTATAAGTTGTTACAGTACAGGCCAGAAGTTTGGAACCACCTTCTCATTCAATGCGTTTCCTTTATTTTCATGACTATTTACATTGTAGATTATCACTGAAGGCATCAAAACTATGAATGAACACATGGGGAATTATGTACTTAACAAAAAGTGTGAAATAACTGAAAACGTGTCTCATATTTTAGTTTCTTCAAAGTAGCCCCTCATTGCTCAGATCACTGCTATGCACACTCTTGGCATTCTCTTTATGAGCTTCAAGAGGTCGTCACCTGAAATGGTTTCCCAACAGTCTTGGAGTTCCCATGATGCTCAGCACTTGTCGGCCCTTTTGCCTTAACTCTGCGGTCCAGCTCACCCCAAACCATCTGGATTGGGTTCAGGTCCAGTGATTGTGGAGGTGCAGCACTCCATCACTCTCCTTCTTGGTCAAACAGCCCTTACTGGATGGGATGGCATGCCGCTGCAGGATGCTGTGGTAGCCATTCAGTACACCTTCAATTTTGAATAAATCCCCAACATTGTCACCAGCAAAGCACCCCCACACCATCACACCTCCTCCTCCATGCTTCACAGTGGGAACCAGGTATGTAGAATCCATCCGTTACCTTCTCTGCGTCGCACAAAGACATGGCGGTTGGAACCAAAGATCTCAAACTTGGACTCATCAGACAGATTTCCACTGGTCTAATGTCCATTCCTTGTGTTTCTTGGCCCAAACAAATCTCTTCTGCTTGTTGCCTCTCCTCAACAGTGGTTTCCTAGTTGCTATTGGACCAGGAAGGCCTGATTGGTGCAGTCTCCTCTTAACAGTTGTTCTAGAGATGTGGTGCTGCTAGAACTCTGTGTGGTATTCATCTGGTCTCTAATCTGACCTGCTGGTAACTTGTGATTTCTGAGGCTGGTGACTCTGCTGAACTAATCCTCAGCAGCAGAGGTGACTCATGGTCTTCCTTTCCTGGGGCGGCCCTAATATGATCCAGTTTCATTGTAGCGCTTGATGGTTTTTGCGACTGCACTTGGGGACACATTCAAAGTTTTTGCAATTTTACGGACTGACTGACCGTCATTTCTTAAAGTAATGATAGCCACTCGTTTCTCTTCTCTTAGCTGATTGGTTCTTCCCATAATATGAATTCTAACAGTTGTCCAATAGACTGTTGGCTGTGTATCAATCTGACTTCTGCACAACACAACTGATGGTCCCAACTCCATCAATAAGGCAAGAAATTCCTCTAATTAACCCTGACAAGGCCCACCTGGGAAATGAAAACCATTTCAGGGACTACCTCATGAAGCTCATTGAGAGGACACCAAGGGGTTTGCAGCGCTATCAAAAAAGCAAAGGGTGGCTACTTTGAAGAAACTAGAATATAAGACATGTTTTCAGTTATTTCACACTTATTTGTTAAGTACATAATTCCACATGTGTTCATTCATAGTTTTGATGCCTTCATTGATAATCTTCAATGTAAATAGTCGTGAAAATAAAGGAAACGCATTGAATGAGAAGGTGTTTCTAAACTTTTGGCCTGTATGTTAGATGGACATACCCGCAGACAGAGATTCCCAAAATAGAATTACACTAAATACATAAAACATTAAAAACACATTAAAATCTAACCTGTGAAACATCCCACTGTAAATCACTCTAAGACCACCATTGTTTTAAAGGTGGTTTAAGGTCTTCACATCAGGAAGTGTTTTTGCAGAAAAACTGACTTTACTTCAATTCATCAGCTCAGCAGCAGACCTGCTCTTCTCTCCATGACCGACCTTTGGACTGCAAATATGGCAAAAAGGGTAAGTCAACTGTATTCATAATGTTGCAGTATGCATCTCAATATTTATTTAAAGATGTGTTGCATGCCATAGCTCAAAGTAATGAACCGACTTTTATAGTTCTTAGTTGACGAGAATGTTTCTTAAATCAGGAGCAAGTCCTCCAAACATTAAGACGATATGGGTTGTTTGATCCTGCTATAAAAAACCTAGTGCTGGTGGAAATACGACCTCATATCTAAACCAACGTCACTTGGGTTACAGGTAGGGTTTTGAATGTAAAGATCACTTTTAAAGACGTCTTTAAAGCATAACTCTTGCCAAATTACAACCTAGCAACCAAGCATAATTAGGTTTTTCCATCAAATGGCCTTTTGAGTGGGAGTGCTACTACTATGATCGCATCAAAATCAATATTTGTAAAACTCAAAGAAGACTCGACACAACATGAACATTTTCTCCAAGTATCACCAGAGTCTCTACACATGAACTCAGCACTGAGAACATTGTTGGTGTACACAGAGTTTAATAAAAAAGTTTCTGAACGACTCACTTTAACAGTTGGTTTTTCTGGTCCCCACGTTCCCATAATTATTCCCTTATTTTCTTCTTTGCTTCCTTCATAATTACGGAACTAGAAATGTAAATATGGCTGATAACTGCTGCTTTAACAAAGGCCTCAGGGCGTGTTTCTCTATGACAGCACTATGAAAGTAGGTGCTTCTGTTACATATTCTACCTAGACAACTTACAGTCTTAAAGGTGTTTCAGGGCTCTATGTGGCTGAAACAGATAAAAAATGTATTAGATAAAAAATCAACTTCAACTGCCCGCTGTTAGAGTTGCACATGCTGAAAATGTTTTGAAATATGTTTTTTCACCATCAGAAATGAACATATACAATAATGAGGAGATCCGGATTGTGTTGGTGGGGAAGACCGGAGTTGGGAAGAGCGCCACAGGAAACACCATCCTGGGAAAACACCACTTTAAATCAGAGTTCTCCCCTAAATCTTTGACTGAACACTCTGCTAAGGCCAAGGGTGAAGTGGATGGACAAAAGGTTGCTGTGATTGACACTCCGGGTCTGTTTGACACAAGGATTGATCATAATAAAACCAGTAAAAATATTGCCCAGAGCATTTCTTATGCTTCTCCTGGACCTCACATCTTCCTGGTCGTCATCAGACTGGGCCGATTCACAGAGGAAGAAAAGAAGACGGTGGAGAAGATTCAGGAGATCTTTGGAGAGGAAGCAGACAGATACAGCATGGTTCTCTTTACCCATGGTGACCTGCTCAAAGGGAAACCTATCGAGGAGTTCTTGAAGGACAGCGAAGAGCTGCAGGAACTTGTGGACAAATGTAACGGCCAGTACCACGTCTTCAATAACGAGGTAAAGGATCCTTCTCAGGTCAGCGAGCTGCTCGACAAGATCAGATATATAACAAAGAAGAACGGAGGAAGTCATTACACCACTGAAATGTTCCAGAGGGCAGAGAGGGCGATAGAAGAGGAGAAACAACGAATCCTTAAAGAGAAAGAAGAGCAAATGCGCAAAACTGAAGAGGAAATTAAGAAGAAACTAGAGAAAAAATATGAGCAACGAATAAGAGAACTGGCAGCTGACAAAGAGAAGATGCAACAGGCAGCTGCAGCTCGTGATAGAGAAATAGAGGAGGAGAGGAGACAATATAGAGAAGAGCAGGCAAATCGGGCCAGACGGGAAGCTGAGGACAGTAATATATTTGTTCGTGTCTTCAAATTTGTCGTCAAAACAATATCAAGTTGGTTTGATTGAAGGTGACATTCTGACTTGCTGAACAGCAGCAGCTCTACAATCTGTTCTCTTCACAGCCCCTTTCTGATTTTAATGTGTAGTGCTTCAATTTCAAATAAACTATTTCACAGGTTAATAATTGCACAAGATAATTAATACATGTTTAGAAGTGCCACAGCTTGTAAAGAGCATGTTTCCATGGTGATCATAAAATAAATCTGATAATAAATGAGTAATGTTTAACTGACACATGTCAGAGGTTGAAGATAATTAATACAGGAGATGAAGGTCTCCTTCCATTTAATGTGACTTACATCTCACAGAGAACCAGGTAGAAGAAGAAAAAGAAAACATGCAAACTTTTTTAAATTCATTTTATTTCATTTTATGTAAGTGTAAAAACAATAACAATAACAATAACTGTAAATGGATGCCACCAGGCTGCACTCCGGTGAGGACACACACATTGTATAATAGCCCCCTCCACTGGATTGATGGAAGAACTGAACAAAACATCTGGAGAGAAATGAGTGGAGAGCATAATATGTACACTACAAAAAGTATAATCAAAAGGCTTTTGAAATGATTTTAAAAATTATTAATTTAAGTATATTTGGATGCTCAAAATATGAGTTTTATTATATTGAGGTATACATTTTTATGACAATGTTTAAGTAGGCCAAAGTACAACAATTCACAAATTCATTTCCATTCCTTTTATTTTCCCTCATTGTCTAATTTGGATTTTGAGTTAATGTTGAAAAAATCTACACCATTCTAATGAAGTCTGTAAAAAACAGAAACATATCAAATCTGATATCATGAGACAATAATCAAAGGTTAAAGTTCCCCTTGTTTTGATAATTAATGCAGGGCATGCTTTTATATGGTAGAAAATGGTAAAAATTCACATTTTGATTTATAGTCTATAATCTAGTAACCAGATTAAAGAAGTCAATGGAAAACAGAACATTTCTTTAATCCCCAGCATTGTTTTTCACACCTTATATTAGGACTTAACATCTTTCAAATTTACTAAAATACATAATTGTACCAGAATCTCCGTTGGCTCCCTGTTCTCCAATGCATCCAGCTTAACCCTTGTGTTTTTTAAACCTAATTTTCAGAAAAATAAAGTGGATTGTTCTACTCAACACTCTTCACAGCCCACTACTTTCTTTAAATGTTGATGTTTTATTCAATTTTATAGCATTCAAAAAATATTTATCATGAAAATGTTGAAAAAAGTGACAAAAATGTCTGCAAAAGCTCCAAAAACGTGGGGGGGAAAGCACGCAAAAATGTCAACAGGTGCAGAAAAAAAATGGACAGAAAATTTGGAAAAAATAAAATAAAAACAATTTCGGTTTTGAAAAAAATGACCAAAATGTTGAAAAAAAAGTTAAAATTTTTACCCAGAAAATGAAAAAGTTCCACGGTCAACGTGAAGACAACACAAGGGTTAAAGTCCTCCTCGTTACCCCCAGAGCCCTCTATAACCAGGATCCTACCCCCCCATAGACCTGATCCACCACCCCTCGACCCAGACCTCCTCTCCACCCCACCATACCTGGGGGGACAGAGCTTTCACCATTGCACCCCCCTCCGTTGGAACTCTCTACCCATTACCTGGACACTTTCAAATCACTTCTCAAAACCCGTCTCTTTAGAACAACCTTCATCATATAATAACTTATATACACTTAACCTACTGTTAGCTGCTAGTTTTATCATATTTATCTGTTTATTATGCTTGTTTTTTTGTTTTGTGTGGTTTTATTGCTTAACCTGCTTTCATTGTACTACAGTACATGGTGTTACTGTAACGTGTCTGACTTCTTTGAAAAGCATTATATGAATTAAATGTATTATTGCTATTATTACACATTAAAGCGTTTTATAATGACTTACAAGGTAAGTAAATATCATGATAACCTTTTAGGGCATTTTCAGGCCTTCCATTTCCACAGGACAGATGAAGACATGAAAGGAGAGAGAGAAGACATAGAAGGGGAGAGAGAGAGAAGACATGAAACAGGGGAGAGAGGGGGAATGACATGCAGAAAAGGGCCACAGGTCAGAGTTGAACCTGCAGCCGCTGTGTCGAGGAGTAAACCTCTATATGTGCGCCTGTTCTACTAACCGAGCTAACCCGGCCACACAACCTCAGTGTGTGTTTGTAAATGTAAATGTATTTTATTTATATAGCACTTTACAACAACCGATAAGTGAACCAAAGTGCTTCACAACAAATAAAACCACAGATTTAAAACAACAATACACCACTAACAAAAAATTACAATAATAAATGTATTACTACTGTTGTGGGGACCTGCATCTCAGTCCCCACAAAGGGAAATATTAAAAGAAAAAGATTTAAAGTCACGGTTAGGCAGAGGTTAGGATTAGTCTAGGTGTTGGAGAATACATTCAATTTAATACAGAGTCCGCTTAAGTGATGGAAATATCTGTGTGTCCAGGTGTGTGTGTATGTGTGTGTTTGTGTGTATGTGTGTGTGTTCTGTTTGGTTTTAATTTCTTAAATATTACATTTGTTAGCAGTGGTAAGTTGTAACACTCTGACGGGGGTACTTTTCTCACCTAATGAGTATTTTTACATTACAATTACATTTTGCTTTTCTGTATTTCTTCTTGAGTAAAATCCTGAATGCAGAACATTCTGCTGATGGGAAAGGTAGACATGCTTTCCTGTAAACAGAAGGGAAGATGAAAATGCTGAACTGGACTATCAAGTTGTGCTAGTATTATGAAATGGGACGCAAAGGGTGTGAACCTAGTCAGTCATTAAAAGCTTAAATTAAATCATAACACACAAGAGTGAAATGTAACAGGGACAGAAATAGTTCATCAGCACAGCGTGCAAAATCCTCCACTTCTGGGGATAAAACTCAACTGTGGGTTCTGACTGGATGGGTGATCTACTAGTACAACACTACTATCGGTCACAATTAAATGATTGCTGTTGTTTGACAAATGTAAAAGACATATACTGCATGTGTAAAGTTATAGTAAACTACTGTATAAATTAACTTTGGGCTAAGAAAAGGGTTCAAGGTCATGAACTTTACTGTCAATACTTTGGGCTCAATGTATACAACATCCTGTGAACTAAGCACATGAACACCTATAGTCTTAATAATATTAATAATAATAATAATAATAATGATAATAGTAATAATAATAATAATAGTAACAGTAATAATACTGTATCCTTTATTAGTCCCATAAGGGGAACTTACAATTTTACACACATTACACACAGGCCTGAATTACACACACATGCTCAGTACCTAAACATGCACTAAATGGAGAGATGTCATAGTGTGTGTGGGGGGTGGGGGGCTGCCCATGGAAAGGCGCCTCAAGCAGTTGGGGGTTTGCTGCCTTGCTCAAGAGCACCTTGGCAGTGCCCAGGAGGTGAACTGGCCCCCTCTCAGCTACCAGTCTGGATCAAGCTCAATGATCGTAGTCTGTGGGTTTGATTAGTAGCATTAGGTTTGCATATAAGAAGCATTGTTGCAAACAGACTGTCAACTCAGTGTTTTTTGACAACACGTGATGTAATTACTCCCAAAACAACATATATAACTGTTGACTGACTTTGCAGCACGTGTTGTGAACAGATATTAATACTACAATTCAAAAGGGTGGCTACACTTGTATGTATTTTTTGGCAACTGAAAAGAACCGGTGGCATTCCTCCCATGATGGGAGAAGCAAACAGGGTTATTGTACAGTTAAGACATGGAATGATGATAATCCAGTAGGACTGGATATGGACGCTGTGAAAGATTATTATAAAGTACAAATTGGACAATCAAATGTGTGAACCATTTATGGTTTGACTTAACCCTCATGTTGTCCTCGGGTCAAATTAACCTGTTCTCCTATATCGGTGTCCTTTTTAATTCCCCGAAATAACATGATTGATTCCACACAACGCTCTTTGGCAAGTACACATCTCTACTTTCATTAATTTTAGTGTTGAGTAAAAGTTGACATATTCCAGTCTGTGATTATCATCAACATCCATTCCTTTGATTTTAGTTTCAATAATTCTTAATTTCTGCTTTTCTAACTCTATCGTTAGGTATAATTTCTTATAAATGAGGTTTATTGACCATAAATCCCAAAAATAACTGTAAAACTTAAGTTAATAAGTTAGTGTCATGTAGTTTTGAAAACGTCAAAAAGGGACAAACATTGTAAAAAAGCATAAAAAGTGTTGTGAAAAGGGACAAAAATTTAAGAAAAAGATAAAAACATCAATAAAAAGCATCAACAAAATTGTTGATTTTCAGATAAATGACGTTTCTTGAAGACGTTGACCGAATGCGAGAATTTCAAGTTTTCCTCGAGCAGTGCCACAGTGTGAAATGTTTTCTAGGTGTGGTTTGTTGTAGGTTGTCTTTCTGTGGAGGAGGCTTTCTTACCGACAGATGTGAATCTACTTTGTTGGCTCAGCAGCAGACCTGCTCTTCTCTACATAACCCACCAATGGCCAGCAAATGCTCCAAAAATGGTAAGTCAACTGTTAATGCATGATGTTGATTGTAACTTGTATCCAACTATATGATTATTTATGGTTAGTATGTTATAGGCCTCAATAACTGACTGATCTCAACAGTTTTAAAGGGAGCAGAGCTTAAATGGAGAATTGGAATATTTCTTGAATCCACAGCATTTTAATACGTTTAAATTGCATATTTTTGGAGGTACATCAATGCTTATGTTAGACAAGGCAGCTTTATTTGTAGAGCACATTTCAGAAACATGGAAATTCAAAGTGCTTTGCACAATAACAGCAGCTACATTAACTATTAAGATGATTCAGGGTTAGCCAATCACAACCCTGTAAGGGCTCCTGTTGAAGACTGTATTTTAACATTTGTAAACAAAGTTATAGTCTTAAATGTAATGTACAATGTGAGTGTTTTTTTTACAACTGTTTACATGCGTTTTCAGAATTATCTCCATTTTTCAAAACCATACACTTAATTCCAAAAATGGCACACAAGATGCAAAATGCCTCATTACTCCTTTAACTCTCATGTTGTCTTTGGGTCAAATTGATCCGTTTTCAGTTCATTTTTTGTCTGTTGTCACAAAAAGCTGAAAATCAATAACATTAAAAATATCAAAAAACTTTGAAAAAAACACAAAAACATTAAAAAAAGCACCCAAAACATTGAAAACGTGACACAAATGTCGGAAAAATCAATAATTATGTTGAAAAAAATGACCATTGTTGAAGTGAAGACAACACAAGGGTTAAAAAAGAAATATGTGACATGCAAAGATGTGTGTATGCAGTTGTAAAATACTGTAATATGTAGGCTACAACTATGTAAAGTACAAATAAAAAATGCAAATGATTTTTCAGACCATCTAGATCCCATCCCCAACTGCCCTGTCAAAGTTGCCCATGTTCTACTTGCACATTGTTCTGTGTACCTGAAGCGCTTAATTTTGTCTTGTCCCTCCCATCAGAACCGACCATACATAATAATGATGCACTCAGGATTGTGTTGGTGGGGAAGACCGGAGCTGGGAAGAGCGCCACAGGAAACAGCATTCTGGGAAAACGTTCCTTTAAATCAGAGTTTTCTTTTAACTCTTTGACTGAAGACTGTGAAAAGGTCTTTAGTGTAGTGGATGGGCAAATAGTCTATGTCATTGACACTCCGGGTCTGTTTGACACCAGCATTGATGAAAAGAAAACTAGGAGAGATATTGCCCAGAGCATTGCTTATGCTTCTCCTGGACCTCACATCTTCTTGGTTGTCATCAAAATAGGCCGATTCACAGAGGAAGAAAAGAAGACGGTGCAGAAGATTCAGGAGATCTTTGGAGAGGAAGCAGACAGATACAGCATGGTTCTCTTTACCCATGGTGACCTGCTCAAAGGGAAACCTATTGAGGAGTTATTGAAGACCAGCAAAGAGCTGCAGGAACTGGTGGCCAAATGTAACGGCCAGTACCACGTCTTTAATAACGAGGTAAAGGATCCTTCTCAGGTTAGCGAGCTGCGCAACAAGATCAGAACTATAATAGCAAAGAACGGAGGACGTCATTACACCACTGCCATGTTCCAGAGGGCAGAGAGGGCGATAGAAGAGAAGAAACAACAAATCCTTAAAGAGAAAGAAGAGCCACTGCGCAGAGAGAGGGAGGAACTGAAAAAGAAATTCAAGAAAATGTTTGGTATTACAATGAGGGAAGAGAAAGCTGACAAGGAGAGAGAGAAAAGGCTAAGTGCAGCTTATGAACAAGAAATGGAAGATAACACAAAGCAACTGATTGAAGGGCAGGAAGCGCAAGCTAGACGGGAAGCTGAGAAAAGCACTGGCGTACTCAACGTTATAGTTTCGGGTGTATAAGCATTAGCGTTGGGTGCTGTTTGTGTTGTGAAAGTAATAAAATAACATACTTATATTTTGCATGAACATGCTGCATCTTGTTCACTGGATCCTCTGTGGGTTTTTTTTGGTTACTGTTAGAAAATGTTACTGGTTATTGACAATTTACATATTTAAAGTGTTGGTTTGTTGTGTGTGATGCCACTTAGCCATCTGGATACTGGCTCTCTTTTCATCAAGAATCCCCACTGAGATACGAGTTTTTGGAAAACTTTTATCATCATGGGTGGGGGTTTGATATCCTCTGTTGTTAATATATGTACAAGATGATCCATACATGTTTAATGATGCCACAGGTTGTAAATCATTTGTTGATATGCTGATTATGAAATAAAGCTGATAAAAAATTTGTAATGCTGTACCATCATCATTCAGAGGTTAAATATGAAGAACACAGGACTTGAATCCTGAGTCCAAAAAAGACCATAAAAGCAACAAAAACATTGTGAAAAGTGTCAGAAAATGCAATAAGAAGTGCCAAACGCTGGAAAAAGCAACAAAACATAAAAAAGTCTTAAACATAGGATAAAACAGCCCAAAATGTCAAACAAAAATGACAATTGAGCTCATTATAGCCCACTCTGCACTTTCACATTTCATCTTCTCCAAAGGTCGAGAAGAGTGACCACGTAGACGTCTTTAATCTCCGAAACCCTACGCAGATGACAAAAGTAACCCTAACCTAACCCTAACCCTCAACCCTAACCCCTACCTAACTGAAAATGGTTCCAAAAACAACTTATAGACATGCTGCTTCAGTATTTGGCATAATAGTGTTTCAGTGCCCTGCTCTTTTAAGGTCTAATCGTAGATTTTACATTATGTTGAGGTCAGGAGATTGTGAAGGCCATTGCAAAACCTTCAGTTAATGCCTCTTGATGTATGTAAAATTTGAGGGCTGTTTTTGTTACATTTCTAAAGCTGCACTGCAACACAAAACCATTTGTACTTGTATTTTTTTTAATTATGTCAGGTTTTTCCCTATTGTCATGTTTGATTTTGTGTGAATAGTGGTAGTAAAGAAATCTACACTTGAAACATTCTAATGTAAAATAATGTCTGTAAAACACCAGAAATATTTTAAATATAAAATAAGACATTAACCAAAGGTAACATTTCCCATTTTTCTGTTTAATAAATGGTTAAGAGCATAAATTCCCACTTAGATTTTATTCGTGAAACATCCCACAGCAGCAGAACATGAGAGGAAGTGTTGAATCATTTAATGCCAATGGGAAAACAGAACATTTCTCAAATCCCCATCACATGACAAACACAAACGTACAAGCTGTGTACATTTACTCACAAGGATGCATTGTTAATAATAGTCAAATAATATAAGACCTCCTCGGGCATTAACCCTTATAGGACAATCTCACGGGGGTCATTCTGTCACCTAATGTATTTTTACTTTTTAAACTTAAAACAAATTTTGCTAGTAACACGTCTTCATTTCTTCTTGAGTAAAAATTACGAATGCAGGAGTCTGTCTTCTTTCAGCCACATGGAGGTGCCGAAATTTAAGGTTTTAACCCCTCCCGTCAACCATGAACAAAATTGATCGTTTATTCAGACATTTTTGTCACTTTTGTGGGGGCTTTTTTTTATGTTTATTCCAAAGTTAATTTAAATTTTTAATGTTGACATTTTCAGAGCTTTTTTCAAAGGCCCATTTCTTTTATAAAAAAAACTGAAAACGGGTCAAATTTGACCCGAGATCATCATGAGGGTTAAAAGCACAAATGTTCATGGAACATGTTGTGAACAGACACTAAGAACTACTATTCAAAGGGTTGGCCAAACTATTATATGTGCATTGTATTTTTTGGCAATTTAAAAGAACTGTTGGCATTTCTTCTAAATGCCGATGGGAGGGGTGAACAGGGTTTGCCGTTTACGGTTAAGACAAGGAACGATTGAAATGCAGGAGAACTGGATATTAACGCCTGGCTAGATTATATCACCAAGCAAAGGCAAGGCGAGGCAGCTTTATTTGTATAGCACATTTCGGCAACAGGGCAATTCAAAGTGCTTTAGACAAAAGCAGTTTAAAAACAGTTTAAAAAATAAAAACAGATAAAAGACTAGAAGAAACAGAGAAAAACAAAAAAATAAAAACCGAAAACAGATAAAACACAAGGATTAAAGTTACAGTGCAGTTAAAGTAATTAAACATTAAAGAAATGAACAACCATTTAGAGATAGGCAACATCAAAAAGAAAGGTCTTTAGCCTTGATGTAGAAGAACTGAGAGTAGCAGCGGACCTGCAGGTTTCTGGGAGTTTGTTCCAAAGTCAACCAACAAAGATCATCTGAGACACTAGTATGCCAAATACTGAAGCATAATGTCTATAAATTGTTTTTGGAACCATTTCGACAGTTTAGGGATTAGGGATTAGGG
>NC_048418.1:1699885-1711081 GCF_013103735.1 Etheostoma cragini | reverse complement strand
CAGATAGGGTGTTAGGGTTAGAGTTAGGGTGTTAGGGTGTTAGGGGTTAGGGTGTTAGGGTTAGGGAGTTAGGGTTAGAGATAGGGTGTTAGGGTTAGAGTTAGGGTGTTAGGGTGTTAGGGTTAGGGTTAGAGTTAGGGTTAGGGTTAACTAACAGTTGCTGCTGACAGGATCAGTGCCCCACTGACTTTAGCGCAGTTATAACACATTAAAATGAAGACTTCCAAATTTATATATATTCCAATATTTGTTCTTGTTTTTATCTCTCTATCTATCTCTCTATCTCTCTATCTATCAATCTATCTATCTATGTGTCTGCCTGTGTCTGCACATACATATTTATTTCTCCTCATTTTACATTTTTTGGACATTGTTTTATGATTGGTTGTAAATAACCCATATTTAAAACATTTTCCTATTGTCTGTAAAATACCAGACATCTGAAATATGAAATTTGTAGACATTGAGTCACACGACATTATTCAAAGGTTACACTAAAGGGCTTTAAAATTTTACACTTTGGTAAATGACACATCACATTGTTGTAGAACTAAAGGCACAAAGTTCAATGCACTTTGTTGTCAGCAGTGTGTTGTAGGTGTGGTTTGTTGTCAGCAGTGTGTTGTAGGTGTGGTTTGTTGTCAGCAGTGTGTTGTAGGTTTGGTTTGTTGTCAGCAGTGTGTTGTAGGTGTGGTTTGTTGTCAGCAGTGTGTTGTAGGTGTGGTTTGTTGGATGATGTTCTTTTATAAAGAGGTGTAGTTGCAGACAGACTGACTTACGTTACTTCCTCAGCTCAGCAGCAGAACTCTTCTTCTCTCCAACTATGGCCAGCACAGATTCCAACAATGGTAAGTATGCTCATATTCTTTCCTGTAACTTATATCTAATTATATATAAAGGTACGTCTACATGGAATTAGCATGTTATAGTCCAAATGAATGAACAGTTGTAAAGGTGGTAGTGCTTAAATGAAAAAAAAATGAATATTTCTCAAAAGCTGAGGCTCTTAATGGGATTAGGAGATTTTCCTTTTTTGAAGATTTTAAGAAGGTGAACAGATGTAAAGTAGTGACTTTATGGTCATTTAAACTTGCATGTGCTGTCATAGAAATTAGCATAGGGGCTACATTTCAGTAGCTAGTTTTGCACCATCAAACAAGTTCCCATCCTACTGTATGAAGTCAGAGACATATTTCATCCTCAAGTAAGTTTGGCAAAAGAGGCTTCAATTGTGAAGTTTTGACCGGATAAATACTGAAAAAAATACAATATGAAGTGGTTTCCTCAAAGAACAACATATTTACTAATAGTAAATGTATTCATAGAGTGCTTAATAAAGATGAAAATGCTTTATATAAAAAGCGTGAGATGATATAAATATATACTTACTTAAAACAACAAAGCAATACATACAAAATAAGACATAAGACAGGTCAACTAAAAGCCTGTTTAAAAAGTTAGGTCTTTGACTTTTAAGTTAAGTTAGGTCTTTAACCTTATAATCATCATTTATTACCAGGTAGAAGTGTGTGTGCTGTATGTATCTGCAGAGAACTGGCCCTGTGACAGGATAATCTCATAAATGTTTATTTTGGTGAAGTCGGGACATTTAGTGGTCGTGGCCAAAGAGACTTTGGGCCATTAAGTCTAGCTACACTACATATTCTAGCTTTGAGTGATTTATCATGAGACTACATGTTTTTTTGCTTTACTTTTTTTAACTCTCTAAGATTATTTAATGATAACCAATCAGAAGTCAAATTTGACCCGCTTTTGAATATGTCTATAACAGAAATAAGGGTTTCTAAACTACTAATGTAATCCAAAAATAACATGGATGGTTGGTTCCACACATTGTGCTTTGCAAGTAAAGATAGGATCTCTACTTTCATTGACTTTTGGAGAAAGAAAATTGCATTTGAAATAAAAAATATTTCAAAACCAGACTGAATGTTTACACATACCCTTCTGTAATTATCCTTCATTTAATATGAGTCTAAATAATTCATAATTTCCACATTTTAACTTAAGAATTAGGTCAAATTTCCTATACATGAGGTTTATTGACAAGGAATTCTAAAAATGTAGTACCTAAAACTGGTAATAAGTTGGTGTTAGGTGTTAAAAGAAGAGCCAAAAACATTGAAAACAATTTGACAAAAGTGTCGATTAAAGAGACAAAAACATCAGAAAAAGTGTTGATTTTCAGGACGACAGGTACATGGTTGAATGGAAGACAACACAAGCATTAATGACAAAATTAGACAAATTACAGTCTTAAATGTTTTTCAAGGCCCAACATTTGGTCATATAAGATGCAGTTGTATATTGTTTTAAATACCTTTTTGAATTCTTTCGTTTATCCCATCAGAACCGACCATATACAATAATGAGGAGCTCAGGATTGTGATGGTGGGAAAGAGCGGAGCTGGGAAGAGTTTCACAGGAAACTCCATTCTGGGAAAACAGTACTTTAAATCAGAGATTTCTTTTGAATCTTCGACTGAACACTGTGTTAAGGCCATTGGTGAAGTGGATGGGCAAATGGTTGCTGTTGTTGACACTCCGGGTCTGTTTGACACCAGAGTCGACGAAAAAGAAACCATTAAAAATATTGCCCAGAGCATTTCTTATGCTTCTCCTGGACCTCACATCTTCCTGGTCGTCATCAAACTGGGCCGATTCACAGACGAAGAAGAGAAGACGGTGCAGAAGATTCAGAAAATCTTTGGAGAGGAAGCAGGCAGATACAGCATGGTTCTCTTTACCCATGGTGACCTGCTCAAAGGGAAACCTATTGAGGAGTTATTGAAGACTAACAAAGAGCTGCAAGAACTTGTAGCCAAATGTAACGGCCAGTACCACGTCTTCAATAACGAGGTAAAGGATCCTTCTCAGGTCAGCGAGCTGCTCGACAAGATCAGAACTATAACAGAGAAGAACGGAGGAAGTCATTACACAACCCAAATGTTCCAGAGGGCAGAGAGGGCGATAGAAGAGGAGAAACAACGAATCCTTAAAGAGAAAGAAGAGCAAATATGCAAAGAAAGGGAGGAACTGAAGAAGAAAGTAGAGGAAGAGTTTGAGCAAGAAATGATGGAAGCTAAAGCTGCCAGGGAGGATGAGAGTCAATTACGGGCAGCTCAGGAAAGAATAAAGGATGAGAAGATAACGCAACTTACAAATATGTATGAGGTTGAGGCCAGATCAGAAGCTGAGGGCAGTGATCTGGTGATCCAACTGCTAACAGATGTAATTTTACCAATGGTGTTTAATTTTGCTGTAAAAAAAATTTTTTTTTGAACAAGGTCCTAACATGAGATAAAACTTAGACCTTTAAATTAAGTTTCTTTCCAGTTCTTTTGTGGAAAAACTAATTTGACTTTGTGAACATTGTACAATTCCTAACATTCATCCGATTGATCACGTTAACCCTCGTGTTGTCTTCGTGACCTGGACATTTCAAAAAGGAAAAACCTTAACCTTAAGAAGGTTACGGTCATAATCTTTGACCCTTTTGTGTCTTTCCCCCAATGATTTTGTCACTTTTTCATCGTTTGTTGACTTTTTCTGGGAATATTTCCCCATATTTCTATAGCTTTTCTTTTTACATTTGTCACTATTCTGACATCTTTGTCACTTTATTTGACATTTCTTCACATTATAGTCACTTTTATTGACATTTGTCTCTTTTTTTTAAATTTTTTTTTAAAAGTCATTTTACCAGTGGTTTTTCTCCAAATGCTATAACAATGACAGAAAACACACACATTCAATGAAAGGAGTGAACTGATTATTCATTTAACTTGTGAGGAGCGTTGTTGGGAACCATCCACGCTACTTTTTCGGAACATTTGTTTGGAAAGAAACCCAAATTTATGATATAGAAACCTTTTGGAAAGGGGTCACATCATACCGGAAGACACCAGGAGGGTTAAATAACCCACAGTAAATGTCACAGGTTAAATAAATGTACAAGAGGATCCATGTATGTTTAGTAGTGGAGGCTGTCAAGGATATGTTGCTAAAGTGATCAAGAAATAAAGTTGATAATAAATGAGAAGTGCTTTACTGAAATCATTCAGAAGTTGAAGAAAATTAATTAAGCAGTTTAATGTGACTGGATTGTAAAGTTAGCCATCGTGGAAGCATTAAAAGAACATCGATTTTTACATATAACTTTATTCCTTTAATTACATTGACATTACATTACATTTAATTATTTTTTTCATTGATTATTAATGGATGCCACCATGTTTGAGGAAAAAAATCCATTGTACAACAGCCTCCTCTACTGGCCAGGAACAACAGTACAGTGTAAATAACGGAGAGAAAGGATTTGGATCACAGGTCTAAAACTTTCTGCTATTAACAGACATTTTAAAATCTATGAAATATCTATCTATCTATCTATCTATCTCTCTACCTATCTATCTATCTATCTATCTCTCTACCTATCTATCTATCTATCTATCTATCTATCTATCTCTCTATCTATCTATCTATCTATCTATCTATCTATCTATCTATCTATCTATCTATCTGTCTATCTATCTATCTATCTATCTATCTATCTATCTATCTATCTCTCTATATATCTATCTGTCTATCTATCTATCTATCTATCTATCTATCTATCTATCTATCTATCTATCTATCTATCTATCTCTCTATATATCTATCTATCTATCTATCTGTCTATCTATCTATCTATCTATCCATCCATTCATCCATCCATCCATCCATCCATCCACCTATTGTTGACGTTACAACGCAACAGGGGGCGGTAACGCGCCGGAACAGCTGGATAGCAACCACTAAAAAACCTCACGAAGAAGAAGTTCAAAGTTCACCCGGAAGTTACCCTCGTGTTGTGTTATAAGGGAGACAGGAGCACTCTGACCCAGAAAAGAGACAATAAATACACGTTTTCTCCCTAAAGGAGACAGCTTACTGAATAAGTAAGTACAAATGTGACGTTCTTCACTTCCTTCTGTCGTTGTCGTGAGTGTTTTGAATGTTTATCTTTTAGCTGTTACCATGGTGTTTAACTGTGAAATGCTACTTGCTAGCCGATGTTAGCATAGCTTGTCGCAGTTATGAGAGTTATGGCGTTCCTAAAATATAAAAGGACGTGTGAAACATTGATATATGTGTCTCTCTACAAAAACCTAATTAAGGTTTACATCGACTGCAGAGAGGTGATAAAGCCTTTCCTTGAGTATATTATCTTTTATTTATATTTTATGTGCTCTAATTTAATGTTTTATTTACTTATGGATGCATTTTTACGTATTCTCAATACAGCCAAGCTGCCTTAAATATTACATCACATGTACGTTATGTTGTTTTTTGAGGAGTGCAAAACTCGATTTTCCTTCGAGACTATATAAATTATTAAAAACATTTTAAACGCAGTTTGGGGAAAACAACCCCGAGTTTTTATTTATGGGACATTATTCTAGAAAGGTACATTTCCACTTCTAAAAAATCTGTTATGGCAATTTTTAGTTATTTTTATGTCACTAGTAAGCCATTTAAAGGACATGTTAAACTGAGAAATTACCTAAGGCATCAAAACTATGAATGAACACATTAGATAGAGATAGATTAGATTATACTTTATTCATCTTACAACAGGGACATTTTATCACAGCGGCAGCATTTTCTTCAATAACAGCAAAAAATCAAAAACACACAAATAAGTAAACACACAAGAAATACAGGCAAACACTAGACAATGATTATAAGGTAGACTGAAAGTAAGCAAAATGGCGTAAAATAACGGTATTTTTAAGTGCGGTTGCAATGATACAAGAAAAAATATTGCAGTGTAAGTGACGTTTAAATTAAATTGAATGTGTAATTAGAGTAATGAAGCAATTATGTACTTAACAAAAAAGTGTAAAATAACTAAAAACTTGTACAAAGCCATTTGAAGGACATGTTAAACTGAGAAATTACTGAAGGCATCAAAACTATGAATGAATACATATGGAATTATGTACTTGAAAAGTGTGAAATAACTAAAAACATGTCTTATAATGTAGTTTTTTTCTTTTTGGAAGCACCAATAGCAGCAATATCGCCGCAATATCGACACCATTGTATTTGGTCTACAATATCGTGATATTTGATTATTTTTTTTCTCCACCCAGCTCTTTTAAAGAGGGTTTCACACGGTAAATTTTCATAAGAACTCAGTCACAAATTTGTTGTTAATTTAAGTTTCTCCTCTTCCCTTCAGGTTGCCATGGCGTCCTACACCTGCATCAGCTGCAGAGTGGCTTTCACAGACGGCGAGGTGCAGCGAGCGCACTACAAAACCGACTGGCACCGCTACAACCTGAAGCGCAAGGTCGCCGACATGCCGCCGGTCACCGCCGAGAACTTCCAGGAGCGAGTCCTGGCGCAGCGGACGGCCGCCGAGCAGCAGCTGAGCGACACGGCGGCCGCCGAGGGCTGCGTCGTCTGCAGCAAGAAGTTCTCCAGCGCCAACGCCTACCAGAACCACCTGCAGTCGCACAAACACCAGCAGGCCGAGAAGCAGGCCCTGCTTGCCGCCCAGAGGAAGGTGGAGATGATGAACGAGAAGAACCTGGAGAAGGGACTCGGGGACGAGAAGGTGGATCACGATGCCAAGAACGAGGCCCTGCAGCAGGCCCTGAAAGAGCAGCAGAGGCCGAGCCCGGCGAGGCAGGGCTCGGCAGAAGGAGGGACGAGGAAGAGGGCGGAGAAGCTGGAGAAACCTCCCAGGCTGATGTGGCTGGAGGAGCAAGCCAAGAGGCGAGAGGGAGAAGACGGAGCCACAGCTGTGGAAGGTAAGCGGGAGAAATAAAACCATCGTAGACCTCACTGGATATACTTTTTAAAACCACAGTCTGTTGGTTTTAACCCGTTTGTGCCGGATGCTTTGTTCCGACACGTTACATCTACCGCCGGTTACTGCGTTGCGCAACTCTGAACCTCCTGCCGGTTGCTGCGTGGCGCGGCATTCTGTATTCGTCGGTCTTTTCATGACGCGTGCAGCAGAGAAGGCACTGTCATTGGTTCAAATACACATGAGGCGGGTCTCGTTGGCTATTTAAAGCCACGTGACCACCAACATGTACCGTAGTTTGCTGAAAATCAAGTCAATCAACCAGACACCCATGTGCGTTTTTGTTTATGAAGTTTTGAGAGACGAGCGAGAAAAGGGCTCCAACAGAGGAGGAGTTAGACAGCGAGGGCTGTGACATGGAGGTGGAAGATAGTGAGGAGTTAGGATGTGGTAGATGATGAAGAAGTGCTGGCTGTAGATGTAGTGTGTCGGCGCGAAGCATCCGGCACAAACGGGTTAAGACACTCAAGATGCCCTATTTGAAATGTAATCCAGAGAATTCTTCGGGCAGCATAAGAAATCACAATATTACATATGTATAGTTTGTGTTCAGCACAATGAACTATGTTCCACTGTATTTTCATCAAATCCCATGAAAATACCAAACCCAGCAATGTGTCTCTCAATAGAGAGGAAATCAGAGATTTAATTTTTTTTTTTTTTTTTTTTAATTGATTAATCTTTTTTTTTTTTTTATAAACTCACACAGAGACGCCATCTTGGAAGTTTGTGATCAATACTGTATGGTGATGTAACCAAGTGGTGTTCCATTTCATAGGGGTATGTTTTCACCCCTACAGCCCCTACCCCTTGGTTTCAAGGACCAAGGGGTAAGGGGTAAGATGGAGAAATGGGACTCAGCCTTAGTTAGATTTTAAGCTCTTTTATTATTAGTTTTTTCGTGTGTTTAAAAAACGGACACCAATCATAACAATCTTCCAGGAGAGTGGGAGGACGTTGAGGAGGAGGAGGAGGAAGATGACGATGAGATGGAGGAGGAAGATGAAGAGGAGACGATGGATCAAGAGGAGGGAGACTCGGCCTCTGCGTCTGACCCCCGACCCCCTGCTCTGCCGGGCTCCATCCCCGTCACCGACTGCCTGTTCTGCTCCCGCCACTCCAAGTCTCTCATGAAGAACATCGGCCACATGACCAAAGCCCACAGCTTCTTCATCCCCGACGTGGAGTTCCTCGTCGACCTCGAGGGCCTCGTCCGATACCTCGGTGAGTTTGGGCTGTAAATGGGAGGGAACTGCAGGTGGATGATAGAGGACAGAGGTCGGCGTTCTTGATGCCGTGTGTTGTTGATTCTCTTGTGTTACAGGAGAGAAGGTCGGGGCTGGAAACGTGTGTTTATGGTGTAACGAGAAAGGCCGTTCGTTCTACTCGACAGAAGCCGTACAGAGTCACATGACGGACAAAAGCCATTGTAAGCTCTTCACAGACGGCGACGCTGCCCTGGAGTTTGCGGACTTCTACGACTTCAGGTAACAAAGTCATGCACATTTAAAAACCGATGATGTATTTAACTATGTCGGGTTGTTTTAAAGTGCTCATATTATGCTGTTTGGCTTTTTCCCTTTCCTTTCCGTCACTTTGTAACACACGTTATAAAGCCTGCCGAGTTGATAGTGTGGCACGCCCTCATACTCTGCTTCTGACTGGCTAGTAGTCCTTACCTAGGTACTGTCAGGACCCTCATACTCTGCTTCTGACTGGCTAGTAGTCCTTACCTAGGTACTGTCAGGGCCCTCATACTCTGCTCCTGACGGGCTAGTAGTCCTAACCTAGGTACTGTCAGGACCCTCATACTCTGCTCCTGACTGGCTAGTAGTCCTTACCTAGGCACTGTCAGGGCCCTCATACTCTCCTTCTGACTGGCTAGTAGTCCTTACCTAGGTACTGTCAGGGTCCTCATACTCTGCTCCTGACTGGCTAGTAATCCTTACCTAGGTACTGTCAGGGGCCTCATACTCTGCTTCTGACTGGCTAGTAGTCCTTACCTAGGTACTGTCAGGGCCTCATACTCTGCTTCTGACTGGCTAGTAGTCCTTACCTAGGTACAGTCAGGGCCCTCATACTCTGCTTCTGACTGGCTAGTAGTCCCTATTGTGCATGTGTGACTCCCAAAAAAGATGTAACAGAAGTGTGATGTCTCACTCTGTCGCTAAAACAAAGAGCTCAACACACGGGGTGAAAAGAGGAGCCGCAGCAATGTGCGGTACAACAAAAATCTGGTGTTTTCGGAAAATTAAACCACATAGACCTATTCTGTTACAACCTCTAAATACAATTATGAACCTGAAAATGAACAGAATATGAAACTTTAAAACCTAAACATTAGTAGTCCACATGTGCAACTCACAAGAAAGATGGAAGCGAGATGTCTCACTCTGTAGCTAACTCAGAGAGCTGAGCACACAGGGTGAAAAGAGGAGCTGCAGCAATGTGCCGTACAACGAAAAGACGTGTAAACCTCTGATATAACCTTTAAATACATATATGAACCTGAAAATCAGCATAATATGACTACTTTAGAATCCAGTGGTAATGTAGATGAAGGCGTAAGAGTTTTTTATGGTGCACCTTTATCATCTGAGTCACACTTTTTGTTTGATGTTTTGCGAACAGGAGCAGCTACCCGGACAGGAAGGAGGGAGAAGAAGCTGAAATGGCCGAAGAGGCGCTGCCTGATGACAAAAACCTGGAGTACGACGACGACACGCTGGAGCTGACTCTACCTTCAGGTGACTTAAAATTTGTTTTTGTTTTTTTTATAATCGGTTAACGTCCGTTATGTAACAGATTTGAAAATAAAGAACACATGGTCTTAAAAAACATGAAAGAAGTTTGTTGGTGACGACAATCAATGAGGATTTTTGAGGGAAATCTTTCAGTATATTATGACATTTTATTAACTAAACAAATATTAAATTTACGGATCATGAAATAAGTCAAAGTGGGATTTTGTAGACATGAAATATCTTATATGAAAAGATTGTCCTCTGTCACCAAGGGACGCGTGTTGGTTTGTTCATTTACAGTTTCTCTGATCACGTCAAACCACAGTAAATATCATGTACATCATGTATAAATTTGATGCCTCTTACAATTCAAAACCTAGGTTTACTTATCATATATTTAAGTACTTTAAAATGTTAATAAATTGTTAAATACAAATCATTTTCAATGTAACAAAACTCTATGAAATCAGTTCTTCAAGAATCTGTTGAGGAATCTGAATCATTTTTAAAGGACCGGTTCGGCATCTGAATCGTAAAAATCAAAACGGTACCCAACCCTAGGTGGTATCAGGTAGTATCAAAGTTATTTTATGACTACAAGTACACGTGCACAGGATCGGACTAATACCCGATACTGAGACCCTGGATCCCGAGACCCTGGATACTGAAACCCTAGCTGTGTTAATTGTTTGAATTGTGCTTGTTTTCTGTAACATTTCCATTGTTTTCCTGTACACAGGTTACTCTGGAAAAACCAAGTTGTAATCTCAGGGAGATTTATTGTTTGCATAACGTGATGAAGTGATAATAAAGGCGAGCGACGGGCTGGGCCCCACCACTATGAAATGAACCTGGTGCTAAAATGAATGGAAGTCAATGCTGCCGGAGAATCCTTTATGAGATCTATCTGTGGGATCTCTGCTCTCATTCTTTTGTTGTGAACTTAGGTTGGCTTTATGGTTTTATGTTCATACTGTAACAGGATGCACATCCTTGCTGTGTGTTTTTAAGGTGCTACGATCGGCCACCGCTCCCTCATGAGGTACTACAAGCAGCGGTTTGGCGCTCAGAGAGCGGTCGTGCTCACCCACAATAAGAACGCTGTGGGCCGAGTCCTGCGGCAGTACAAAGCTCTGGGCTGGGGGGGCGACGCAGGTAAGATTCAACCAGCGACACATCACATCACAATAGTTTCATAGGCTTCATGTGGTTGATATTCAACAGTTCTAAGAGAGAAAAAGTCAAGAGAAGTCTGGTTTTGGACTAGTCTGACAGTTTCTCCTGAACATTCAAACCAAATTAGTTATTTATTCCCCCTTTCCTCTTAGTCTTAATCAAAAAGCTGGACCAGTGTTTTACTCACTTGTTATTTTACTCCGCTGTGCAGCACTTTTCAGCACTTTACATGCGTGTAATATCACCACCACAAGCAGAAATATTATTACCAAGCCAGGAGTGAACTTTAATGTTCAAACCCAAGAAATAACTGGCCTTTAAAAATGCCTCTATGTGAATATAACATAGGGGGTGTATACTTATGCCCCCTGTATTTTAACATAGGGGGGTGTATAC
>NC_048418.1:1693007-1699785 GCF_013103735.1 Etheostoma cragini | reverse complement strand
CCCTGTATTTTAACATAGGGGGTGTATACTTATGCCCCTGTATTTTAACATAGGGGGTGTATACTTATGCCCCTGTATATTAACATAGGGGGTGAATACTTATGCCCCTGTATTTTAACATAGGGGGTGTATACTTATGCCCCCTGTATTTTAAGACCATTTTTTTATTTACAATACATCATTCATTCACAAAGAAAGTTGGTGTCCTTAAAAGGTTAAATTTCCAATTTCTTTTTTTAATTAAGGCATTAAGATCAATTTCCAAAAGATGTTTTCTTATTATTATTTTTAATCCACTTTAGCCTGGGTGTGTAAACTTTCTCAAGCCACTGTACATACTTGTCCTTATATACATAAACATAAATTGCAAATTACTTTCAGTGAATTGTCCTCAGTTCATGTGATTCTGACCCTGCAGGGTCGCCTTATCCCAGTTTTGATTTATTGTGTTTACTTATAGGAGTTTTGGGGAATCTCTTATCACTTCATGGGAAGTCTCTTTCTCTCTCTCTCTCTCTCTCTCTCTCTCTCTCTCTCTCTCTCTCTCTCTCTCTCTCTCTCTCTCTCTCTCTCTCTCTCTCTCTCTATGAGAGATCAGAGTGATCAGTTCTGTAGAGATGGCATGTTTTTAGCACTTTAGTTTTATTGATTTAGCTGTTTCCGTTTATTTATCGCTTCCACCAGCTTCCTCTTTCAGCCTTTGTATTTATATCCTGTGTGGTCGAGTTGGTAGAGGAAGGCATTATCACCGTGAGGGTGAGTGTGTACCCTCCGTGCCTCACATTGGATTAGTTCCTTAGATGAACTTTGCTGTAGGGAAAAATAGCCCACATATTTTATTTATGTCAGGTGTTTCTACGGTGATTGGCAGCAGGAAGTAGAGCTCTGTTCAGGCTCAATGTAACGTTACAGTCATTACACTACTGATTACTTATACAGAGCTTTAATAACGACACACATGCTTTACAGTACAGAGGGGAAAGGGAAAGAAAAACAAAATGCAAGCAGAGACAAGAAACTCAGAGAGACTAAAACTAAGGCTGCACTATATGAAGAAAACATCTAATTATCTAAATATCTAGTTTGACCGATTATTGCTATAAGGAAATGATCATTTTCATTAAAAAATCTAAAAAGTTAAAATGATTATAGTGTGCTTTATGCAAAGAGCATGATGGGTAGGCCGGGACATCTCTGCAGCACCGCAACACTTCATTCAGAATAGTTTGACCCCCCCACCCCTTTAGTTTTGGGGCAACGAAGGAGAAAGCCCTGTCTCCAAAACACTGTGCCGCTGTGTCCAGTGAGTGGTGTAGAAAGGACTCCTCCCCCCCCCCCCCAGCCCCCTTTTTAAAACTGCTCCTAAACAACATTATGACATAACACATGCTTCCCCTCTCTTCTCTCTCTCTCTCTGTCTCTCTGTCTCTCTGTGTCTCTCTCTCTCTGTCTCTCTCTCTCTGTCTCTCTCTCTGTCTGTCTCTCTGTCTCTCTCTCTCTGTCTCTCTCTCTCTGTCTCTCTGTCTCTCTCTCTCTCTCTCTCTGTCTCTGTCTCTCTCCCAGGCTCCCTCTACCAGAAACAGAAAGACATGCAGTACGTGCAGCTGATGAAGTCAAAATGGATGCTGAAGCTCGGCATGAGCAACAACTCCACCAAGCAGAAGCACTTCAGAGCCCAAGTGATGTTCTAAACCGGGGCCGGAGGGAACTGAACGTCAACCAAAATGAGACGTGGACTTTCAAATTTAAGATCGTTGCTACGAGACTTTGAGGAGAATGTCGGCACCTCGGCACGGCGGCAGAAAGAAAAATCAAAGCTGATGATCACGCCCGTAGTGCTATTGTGTAATGTGCAAAAACCTTGATGTGGAGAAGCCTTGACCTACTTCTTGGGATTCTCACATGAACGTCCGGCTCTCTGTTTCCTCTCTAACGCTGTGTGAAAAGTGTAGGTCGTCTAAAAAACCCTGCTCGAGGTTTTGTCTTATCAATTTCAACCACGTTTGGTGGCGATCAAGAGTATGAATAACATCTGTAAAGAGCGTAAAAATCAAGTAAAAGCTAAATTAGATCACTATTAAATTGGTGATTTCACTGCTTTTATTTTGTAGGGCTGTCCTCGATTTAAAGAAGTTCTTATTCAACAAACGTTCAAACGTTTTTGACGACTTCTCAATTAGTTGCTTAAATCGACAGATCTTTAAAAAAAGGGTTTCTCCACAAAGAATCAAGCAAAAGCACCACGTTTCTGGGAAATAAGGCTTTCATAACGCCTAAAACATTACTAATCGACTTACATCTTAGCCAACTAAGACCACAGCGGCTGATTGGTCCACTAAGAAGGAGCAGCTCTACTTTTTCACCATTCAGTTAATAACTTTAACACTTTAACGACCAGATTACAAATGTATGATTCAATGTGCTCGTAATACATCCAACCAAATAAATGTGTTTTCATATTTATTGGAAACATGGCAGTCTTCTTTTTAATAACCTCTTTTACTTCTTGTTTTCAGGTCAAAAGAAGCACATCATTCAGTGCTAAAACTCAGCTGTGATCAGTGGGATCTCTGTTATTGGCTCTTTGTTTATTGTGCAGATTTGGGAAGGATTCACTGCAGACAGTTTGTTAACGTGACTGGAAGAGTTCAGCCACACCGGCTGCTGTCCTGTGAGTCGGAAATGATCTCCATCACTCCCAAAAGAAACAGTTCCCCTGATTTTGGCGTCTGAAGACAGCCATGTAATGTCCTGGCTGTATATAGTGGTTTGGTCTTTATTCTTTGCCCTCATTAGTCACAAAGTAAGTAACAAAAGATTACAGTAAAGAAATGAGGTCTTTATTACCTTGTTTTTCCACCAGCGAGTGCTGTCCAGTTTAATATATAAGAGTAGGTCTCGCTTATCAATCTGGTCATTTTCAACCCTTGTGTTGTTCTCCCGGGTAAAAAAAAAAAAAGGGACAAAAATGTGACATTTTCGTCCCTTTTTCAGACTCTTTTTGTTTTCCCTAACACCAGCTTATTGCCGCTAGTTTTACTCTAATTTTGGAATTCATGGTCAATAACCCTCATTTATATAGAATTATACCTAATATTTGAGTTAAAAAGGCAGAATTTATGAAATATTTTGACTGATAGTTAAGATCAGAGGAATGAAAGTGAACAATGTATTTGCAAAGAGCGTTGTATGGAATCCAATCTATTTTTTTGTGGAATTCATGGTCAATAAACCTCATTTATATCAAATCATACATACGTTTTTAGTTAAAAACAGATAAATTATATATTATTTCGATTAATAGTTAAGAACAGGGGATGTTACTGTTGTTAATGTTGATACTGTTTTGAAATGAAATGAAAGTAATCATTAATTTTACCATAAGAAGGTTGTATGGAATCATCCATGTTATTTTTAGGTAATTTGGTTGAAAGAAATCCATATTTCTGATATGAAACGCTTTGCAACAGGTCAGTTTGACCCGAAGACAACACAAGGGTTAAAGGTCCAATGTGTAGGAGTGTCTCCCATCTAGCGTTGAGATCATATATCAACTCTCACGCGCCACGTAGTTTAAAGGCCGTATTAAAGCTACGCTGACCTTCACTTTTTCTCTATTTACTTTTCTTTTTCTGGGCGAAGAAGAAGACTCCTGTTCCTGATATTTGGATTTTGAATCTGTGTGTTCCTCCATGTTTCCTTCTTTCAACTTATTTCAAGATGGCACATGAATATGGAGCATCTACCCCAGTACACGCAAATGGTAATGTAACATTTCAAGTCAAAAGGAATACTTTGAATTGATTGGAAATGGTGATAAATGTCCATGAAAAAGGACGAGTTGGTTAACGGGCCACACTGAGTTTGGTAATGAACTAAAAACGTTACACACTGAGCCTTTAAATGACCAGCTGAGGCTGAAAAGACGTCTCTCGTTGGAAGTATCCGGTCATGCGTTAAAGTGCCAACATCACGAATAACAAAACGTATTAATTAAGTATCACATTGTTGTGGTATTGTTGTGGTTTTTCTCTTCTGTCCTTCTGCCTCCTTCCTTTTCCTCCTCCTCGTCTGATTGGAAACAACAACACACCCTCCAGCAGAACTACACCCTGATCTTCTTCACAGTGAGTACTGGAGTACATCTTACTGGTAATGGTAGTAGTTTATTTGAACATGTAAAAACATTCAAATACAAAATATATATACATATACATATATATATATACATTATTAAAATGACAGATAAATAAGGTCATGTACTTCTCAGCACCATCTTCGAAATTGATTAAAAGTCATTAAAATAAAAAACTCCCATGTTCTAAAAGGAGTAGGAAGAAGTTCATAAACAACTTATCGAGTCCAAACCTCTTTCTCTACTTTTATCCTTTATTAAATACAAAATCTTCTGCTTCACTTATTTACACTTCATAGACACAGATGCTTACATACATATATACCTACACACTTTTTCTTTCTTTCCTTATTCTTTCTATACCATCTATCTATAGCAGATTAGATAACACATCTATTCTAGACTTAGTATTTAGATAATCTAGTAAATAGATATATAAGTATACAGATATATTAGTAAATAGATATATAAGTATACAGATATATTAGTAAATAGATATATAAGTATACAGATATATTAGTAAATAGATATATCAGTAGACAGATATATTAGTAAATAGATATATCAGTAGACAGATATATTAGTAAATAGATATATTAGTATACAGATATATTAGTAAATAGATATATTAGTAGACAGATGCCTAGAAACCATACAGTCATACAACACTATCTCTTTAAATCCTTTTCATATCTCTGTAATATGTTCATTTTAAACAAGAGATTTCATCTCTTCACTGCAGCTGTTCCATAGAGTAACTCCTCTGGTTGGGATGCAGTGATATTTAGCATTTAATAATAATAATAAAAATAATACATTTTATTTAAAGACGCCTTTCTTGGCACTCAAGGACGCCGCACAGGGAATTCATGAATTAAGAACAGCAAAACAAATATTTAATAGCATTTGTTCTTATAAGTTTCTTTTTAAATCCAAATGTTCCTCTTCAGTGATGTTGGCTCTCTCTTATTTGAAACATCCCTTGGATACGTTGATGGATCGATGTTGGTTGACTTTTACAACGTTAACCTTTTAAAAACAGGATTTTTCCACTGAGGTGTTGCCACTTCTTTACTGAAGCGAATTATCGACTCTTCACCTTCGCTGTAGTTCTCTTCGTGTACCGTACGTCAGATTTATCAATGACTCGAGCAGATGATGTCATCGGAAGCCAATCGGGCCTCGAGCCGGATGCTGACCCACCACGCCGCCTCCTTTTAACGAGCTCAGTCCCTCCATCTGTTTGTGGTCCTTCACTTTTATCTCTTTGGCAGGCCGTCCCACTTCCTTTCCTTGCAGGCTGCAGAGTGTTTGCGGCACTCTGCCCGGTGCACTACGCACTGTTTGACGGAGTTGACAGGAAAAACAGAGGGGTTGGGGGGGGGGGCCCTGCAGACAGACCGACGGCGAGAAAGATGCTAATTGATCAGGATCACTCGGGGAGAGAATCAGGGCGGATGGCTGAGAGGCATTAGCCCGGTGGAGGAGGTGGAGGAGCTGGTTCTCATAAGGAGAGGGACGGTTTGACCGATGTGTTTCTAGTTTTGTTTCATTTTCACTCATAGTCCGTTTTTACATAGTTGCCTTGAAATCTACACCAGCCTCATGCTCGTCATCGTTCGCAAAATAAACGGAATTAAAAGACAAATTAGATATATTGAAATTAAGTTTTTACTTAGTTTTCACAATGCAGCTTAACGTATATCTAGTAAAGCAGCTGAGAAGTGTTGTTGTTGTTGTTGTTGTTGTTGTTTGAGCTGCTGAAAACTGTCCTGATTGGATCAATTTGAGTAATTAGATCACAGCTGGACTTTGTCCTGATTGGCTCCCCTCTCTGTTTCCTGGAAACTAAACATTTTTAGCCACGTTCGAGGCTGGCGAATTTAATTTTTAATTCAAAACAATTTTATTTTTATTTTTTTTTATGTAACGAAGTAACTTTTACTTAAAGTCCATTTTAAATGAACAACTTAGTACTTTTACTTGAGTCATTTTTCAGATAGGTAATTTCACTTGTACTTGAGTAATATTTCATTAAAGTAATAATCATTTGAGTACCTTTTTCCACCTCTTTGGTGACAGGATATTAGGCCGTTTTGTTGCCAGATTGTAAAATGTGTCTATGGCGGGTGTTTATTCTCCACCGCCATGACATATTGATATTTTTGGCTCTTTATTTCATGAGGAAGGCGGCTCCAAAGGACTGTTGGACTCCTTAGAGCTGCAGTGCATCTGAAGCCATTAATTTATATTTTTATAAAACAGTTATTACTGGCCAGGGCTGATGTTATCATCATTTATTCTGCCAGTTATCGTCTCAATTAATAGGTTTTGTCTACCAAATGTCAGGAAATAGTGTAAATATGCGATATTTCCTTGCAGCCTGAAGCAATAAGTTCAGATGCATTATATTAATAGACCCAGATGTTCAGTTTACTATCAGAAATGACAGACACGAGGCTTTAAATACTCACATTGGAGAAGCAGGAACGAAAAGATGGAGAATGGATTGTCCAGTTACTGGATTGATTTATTAATGAATCATTGCAACTTTATTACATGCTTATAAACACTTATGACTACTAACTTGTTGGCTTATTAACCCTCATGTTGTCCTCATGTTGTCCTATATCAATGTTCTTT
>NC_048418.1:1684686-1692907 GCF_013103735.1 Etheostoma cragini | reverse complement strand
AAGAAAAAGTTAAAAACATTGATAAAAAGCGTAAACAAAGTGTTGATTTTCATTTTTTGATGGGACGACAACACCAGGGTTAAAAAGTGAGACACTCGTATCTTCATAAAAATTTCCGACTGAAGACTGCAGAATTGATTTTTCACAACATGGCAACACAAACGCTGTTCTAATGGCTGATAACTGATGTCCAAAGCATCAGTGAATGATTTATTAACCATTAATACAGCGATGACTTGCCAAAATTGTTATTCTCAGACAAATCCAATCTGTTTTGGTCCTATTAACCAAAGTCGAGTTGACGTATGTTCTGTATGAGAAGAGTAAAGCCTGAATTCCTCCAACAGAGCTCTTTTAAATATGTATTAGATGGGTGAGCGCCACACTATCAGACGGGAGGTCAAATCCAAAAGTCCATCTCACACGCCCTTCCTAAAACCAAACGAAGCAGTTCGCCCCAGCTCTCAGCACGATACCCGGTCTCCCTCCGAGCCCTGGGGACCTGCTATTGATCGGTGCCTCGTAGGTAGTGATTGGACATGAGTGGATAATTTCCTTTGCTGCATTAGAGTCCATTACTGGCCCGCTCCCTGGGAAGCGATAGACATCCTCAAAAGAAAAAAAAAGAGAGAAGATTCTTCTTGGAAAAGCTGTCTCCTCCGGCAAATGATTCTCCGTCCGAGGCTCCTCCAACTTTATTATCCGGTCCATTAACAGGCTCATAATAAGATACAATATAAGATTTAATATATATATATCTATATATATGTAGATGTATATAGATAGATACAGTGGGGCTCGAATGTGTGGGCCCCCCAGGTAAAAATTTGTATTAATGTGCATAAAGAAGCCAAGAAAAGATGGAAAAATCTCCAAAAGGCATCAAATGACAGATAAAACATTCGTACTGTATGTCACAAAAAGTTAGATTTTATTTCATCATTTACACTTTCAAAATAAATGGTAAGTAAGTAAATGTATTTATTAATTACATAAAGACAAGACAAGTTTCTCTATATAGCACCTCATACACAGAGGTCATTCAACGTGCTTTAGAAGCAACAACAAACCAAAGAATGCAATGAGATAAATGAAAGTACAGACACATTTTACAAAAAGGAACAGAAGTGTTCTAGTTGTCTTTGACTTGGCTTTTAAAATGGCCTCCGTTGGGGAGTGTCTTATTTGGGCACTTATCTGGTTCCTGCAGCATAATGGCTGAAAGCCATTTCACCACACTTTACCAAACATGTTCTGGTAATAAACTCGCAGAACCCTTCTGAATTCTCCACCAACCAACTTAGGAGAACCACAGGGTTCAGAAAGTTAATTTCTCTATCATTTTTATGCTGAGGTGCCTTATTTTAAATTCTGACAGGTTAGGCCGCCACCCTTGATAATGAGGGCATTTGTAACTCAGCAGGTGATCCTTTTCACCAAAGGGAGGGTTCAGCAGGTTTCATCATCTCACCACATAAGGTGGTCTCTGTGGCACAGATACAGTACGCCCCCCCCCCCCCCCCCCCCCCAATCAGTAATTTCATTAGTTATTTGACACTATCAACACCATAATGGAAATAAACATGAAACTTTGTAAGTCTCAGTAAACGAACAATGTTCCAACATTCAGAAAAAATTTAGTTGCTTACATTCTTGAAATTCTTTATTAGGAACAAAGCCCTTGAGATGTAGCATCTTGTTTTCATGGGGGTCCTTTAAGGCAAGAACAAATATTCACAATTAGACAAAACAGTTAAAACCACTTCAGGGGACCTAAAAAAACATACATCACACTCATACTGATAGACAAAAGACAAAAGGTCTCCATCACACCAAAACCACCATGTCCTCCTCCCCATTCCATCCATTATTAATAGACAATAAACAGTTAAGGTCATTAATATAGACAGTTGATAAAAGAATACTAAATAAAAAATAAAACTCAAGTATAAGTAGTAGTATACGTAAGTATAGGTAACAGTTGCATCTTGTATACAAATAATTAAGAATTTCAGTTCTGATCTGCCATGAAATCAACTTCTTCTTCTTCTTCTTCTTCTTCTTCTCTGGGGACTACCAACGTTAACCCCTCCTGGTCTCCTTCTGACGGATCAGATGGAGACCAAACCAAACGGCGGGAGTCTGGCACAGCCTCCTCTGATTGGCCAACACTAGGATTTTGTTAACCCTTTCACTGACGTGGTTACAGGTGCATCGGACACACAGGATAATAAACCTGTTCACAGTCCTCTGGACCTGGAATTGTTCCTCCTGTCACTAACAGACAAGATAAAAAACTCTTAACTTAAGCACTAAAAATGAATTAAATGCTTTTTGTATTTTTATTATTTTTAGGGGGGCTGAGATGGTTGAGTCTCCCTAAAAAGGGTTTATAATCTGTAAAGTTATCTCCTTTATCATATTAATGGGATAATGATGTGATTTATTGGGCATCTCCCCGGGGAAATGAGTTGTTTAGCCTCCTGAGAGCGCACGAACCAGAGAACTTGCGTCTGAGGATTCTTGCTCAAGAGCCCATCAGCAGGGTGAACAGTGCCCCGGTTTTAACCCGGGTGGTCCCGTTGGAGGACGGGCTTCCCTACGCCACAGCCGCTGCTGTGTAGCTGTGAGCTTCCTCGGTTGGGAGGGAAGAGGCGGAGGAGGAAGAGGAGGAAAGGGTGGGGAATCCGCGGCGCTCCAGGACGGCTGAGTCCTGTAGCGATGCATGGAGGCTGCTTGGAAATGCTCCCCGGGTCTCCGGAGCGCATGAGGGGGTTCCAACCGAGCAACGGGCCCCAGCACAGAGGGGATCCGGCCGCTGATCTCCGCCAGGCTGCCACACCATAGGTTCGGATACAGGAGGGAGCACATTGGCTCGGTATCCACGCATATTCGCCCACAGGACCGGGATCTGGGAGCCTAAAGGCTGCATCACTTCACACCGACCTTTCATTGTATTATGAGCACAGAGGAGGGAGAGGCGGGCGCACCTTGCGGGGAGACGAGGGGAGAAGACACCGGCATCACCGGCATCACTGACCGCCCCACCTGGGATGGAGGCGAGCCGCTGGGCTGCCAAGGACGCCGGCACCCCGAGGATGAGGACGGGGAACCAGAGCAGGCAGAGGACAGAGAGGGCTGCCGGGAGGGCCGGGGCTGCAGGGAAGCAGGTGAGGGGAGCACCGGGGGGAATTTTTCCAGCGAGGAAGGGGCGGTCGGGGGAGCCTCGTGCAAGGAGCAGGCGATGCACTCAAACTGCAGCAGCGAGACCTGCATCCCCACTCCCAGCTGCCGGATCTGCTTCCAAGGCGCAGAGCAGGTAAGTGGAAATACTACTGACGTGTGGGAAACAGATCGGATATGTGTCATATTTCTAATATCAAATACCGTATCTCTCTATTGGGTTACTAGGTTTAAAGTGCTGTATTTTTTTGTCAATGGGGGGGTTGATGTAAATTGAATGATGGTGTGGGCACAGAGACCATCACAGAGCTGCACTTTGATTGGTTGCACATCGTCTTTGCACTATGCTCCTAACTATCATAACTATTTCCTCAACCTGTCTATATGGTTTCTGTTTAGATTGTGTATAAATTATCTATTGCAAGTGCATTGTGAGCAATGATGATCCAAAGCTAAATTGCTCGTATGTGTCCACGTACCTGGCAAATAAAGCTGATTCTGAGTCAGAATCTTCTGTTTTGACATGCTGGGAACTGGTCCAATCGGACGGTTTTCAGTACTGAAGGGAGCCAAGCAGAACCAAAATATAAAGCCTCCCATCACCCACACAGGTGATTTCAAGGATTAAGTCTGATTAGACCTCTGCCCAGGCTGGAGGTGTACCAGGGTTTGGATGGAAATGTATTTGGACACAAGTCTTTTCTACCAATATGAATGAGAAAGCTGTCATTTGTCCTGTTCTATCAAGTGCAACAGAGCAGGAGACTCAGGAAGATGTCAATCAATCAGTCTACCCCACACCCCCACACAGACCCAGTCAGCAGGTTAACCCTTGTGTTGTCCTCCTGGGTCAAAAACAGACAAAAATTGATAATTTTTGTCCCTGTTTCAGACTTTTTTGTTTTCAAGTATTCACCAACACCACCTTAGTACCACTAGCTTTACTACTTATTGTAATGTATGGTCAATAACCCTTATTTAAACAGAAGTATACCTAATATTTGAATTAAAAAAGTAAAGATTTTGAATTATTTGACTAATAGTTAACATCCGAGGGACGTACAGATGAGTTTACTCAGGAATGAAAGTGATCAACTGTATTTGCAAAGAGCGTTGTAAGGAATCCAATTGAATTTTTTGTGGTAATTTGGTTAAAAATAAACTCATATATCAGACATAGAGAGTTTTTAAAGGGGTCAAATTTGACCCAAGACAACAGGAGGGTTAATGGAAACTACCTGGACCTTGAAGACCTCATATCGTGCCTGTCAGGTGCAAACCTTGTACGTCCAAAACTGTTGCTTCTCAGGAAATGAAAAACAATATTGTGAAAATAATATATTGAGCTATTAACCTTCGACAAAGCGGGATGAAATCGCCTCGTCGCTGATAAAATATTTGCAAAACCCACAGACAGACGTAACGGGTGATGACAAAATATATTTAAATGACAAAATATGGAGATACGAGGTTTCTGACAGACAGTGACAATATGGACAACTTCAACAAAATCAAACATCTATGATAGTGTTGAAGAGTTACTCATGACCAATACAGGACCTGGATTTCAGCACCATGGACAGCTACTATTAGGCCTTTCATCAATGGACTGTCTAACAGCTGAGTTTCTAGTGATGAACAGTGACTGAATACATGTTTTCTCCTCTGCTCCATTTCAGGGAGAAATAACGTCGACTCTACAGAGAGTACCGTGCATTATGTGTGTTTTTTTTAAAATCACAACCGGTTGTAATCTTTATTGTAAATCAATGTTGACCCGATTCACAATGCACAATTCACAATCATATCCTTACAGATTTTTTACAAATGAAACATATGATCAGCTGGCAACATCAAATGTTTTTCAATTACCCAACAGTATATTAAACACTTAATGTCAAGCCTTTCTTGACATGCTACAGGAACATGCACACCGTAATAATACCAGAAAAGACCTAAAGACAACTGTAACCATTTCCTAACATAATGGATCACCAGTGCTTTACAATCTGCAACCACAGCGAGCCAGAGGGACTCGTAGCCGCATCACGCTTCCACCATGACCAGAGAAGCTTCCCACAAAAAATTACTAAGTGCAGTTAATGTGTTAGTACAGTATAGTACAGTCAGTAGTTAGTTATCTGTAATGACTCCAAAGTAATGCTCATTATGCTTGAGGACCCCTTGGAGGATCCCTAGAGGTCCTGAAACCTCCCTTTTTGGAACCACTGACTGAGGACACAGTAACAATGTGTACTGCAGCAAAGTCACGCATGAAAGAAAAGGATGAATTCATTTTGAAAGCAGTTTAAAATACACTCACAGCTGCATAAGTGTCCAGAGGTTAACGTTACACTTTAGTCATACAGGGTTCACAGCAGTCTGAGGTCAACAGGAAATATGTGATCTCATAGGCTTCTCACTAGTTTCCTTGGGAAGTAGATTTGCATTTTAAGTGTTTACAGGAACCTAACGCTCCTGTTGTCTTCGGGTCAACTTTGACACCTTTTCAAAAAGTTTCTCTATCAGAAATTCTGGTCTTCTGTCTAACAAATTGTCCCAAAAAGTAACATGGATTGTTCCCTGTAACGTTCCTCATGAATTAAATGAATGATCAGTTCACTTCTTTCATTGAATTTGGGTGTTTTTTTGTCCATTTTATAGCATTTGGAGAAATATTAATCGACAAATGTAAAAAAAAAAGTAAAATGTAAAAAAAAAAGACACGTCAATAAAAGTGACTAAAATGTGAACAATTGTAACAAATAAATTAAAAAAAAGTGACAGAAAAGTGAAAAAAATGAAGAATAAAGTGACAAAAATGTCAAAAGAAGTAACAAATGTAAAAAAAAAAAAGCTTTTAAAATTTGGGAAAAAAAACAAAAGGCTTAAATTTCAAAAGGCTCAGAAAAAGAAAAAGAGACAGAAACATCAGTGGAAAGACACAAAAGGGTTAAAAAGACAACCAAAACGTAGAATATTTGACTCAGAAAAACAAAAATATACATGTCGGCGGGAAGACAACACAAGGGTTAAATATACAGTAAATTACATGACATCCAAATGACCGGTTCACAAAGACAGAACTGTAATTCTAATGAGTCAAAATTGTAACTTTTGGGTAACTGAAAAACATTTGATGTCAGAAAATGATCGTATGTTTTGTTAGTAAAATCTCTAGCAGATGTAACGAGGCATTGTGAATCAACAATAACAGTGTAGAAGAAATCAACATACAATAAAGATTATATCCGGTTATGATGAACAACATAATGCACTGTACTCTCGGTAGAGTCGACGTTATTTCTCCCTGAAATGTAGCAGAGGAGAAAACATGTATTCAGTCACTGTTCATCACTAGAAACTCAGCTCTTAGACAGTCCAATGATGACAGTCCTCATTGTAGCTGTCCATGGTGCTGAAATCCAGGTCCTGTATTGCTCAAATGTAACTTTTCTGCACTATCATAGATGTTTGATATGGTTGAAGTTGTTAGATTTTGTCACTGTCAGTCAGAAACCTTATATTGCCATATTTTGTCGTTACATTTTTTTTTTTTATTTAATATTTCAGGACAATACACATTGCTGAACATGTACAATATTACAGGTAAAAATGCCGATTGTAGACCGAGAGCTAATTTCCATCCAATAAAAAAATGACAAAAGATATACAATAGCAACATTTGATATACTGTGTAATACAAGGAAAAACAGAGAGGAAAAAACAGGACAATTCATTAGTAAGTGTTAAAACAGAGACACAATTCATTAGCATGCTCTACTTGGCTAATTCAGTTCACTATGCACAATTTCTTGTGTTATCACCCGTTACGTCTGTCTGTGGGTTTTGCAAATAGGCGATACCATCTGACTTTGTCAAAGGTAAATACCTCCATGTAATATTTTCAATATATTGTTGTTAATTTCCTGAAAAGCAACCGTTTTGGACACACAAGGTTTGCACCTGACAGTGACAATATGAGGTCTTCAAGGCCCAGACATCAGCTATATGACTGATTGGTTAGTTTTGTGCTCATGAGTTTCATAAAAATAAATCATTCTGCATGAAAAAAAGCATTAATGACTTATTGACAAAAGACTAAGTCGACTTACTGATTAGTGGACTGTTTGACTAGGAGGGACACCCTTTAAAACACATGGTATTCTTTCAAATTCCTGTGTAGAGGTGACTTCAATTTAAGTCCAGATCTTCCCAGTTGTACAATCAACAAACTGCTTCACGTCAGAGGTGGATGACAAAGACTGAATCTGTATAATCCCCAAGTGATGCATCAGCCAGTCTGCCCGTCTTCCTGGACGTGGATGGACAGATGTGGACCTTTTGAGGACAAATGGACACTGTGTCCTCCCGTCTCTGTAATCCGACACTCTGCAGGCCCATTTGGCTCGTGACAGCGAGCCTCGGTGAGGGACCATTTATCCTCGCCAGAGCTGAAGGGAAAGAGAGGAGTCCGGGCAGTAAATGCCTAAGTGAATATCCTGTCTTTTGAACGTAGGCTATAGCTATTAGCAGAGCTAATCTAATAGCTCTGCCTCCGGGTCCAGACTGATATTTGATTTTGATACAAGGCCGCGGGCCGGGCCGGCTCGGCTCGCCGGTTATCAAGAAGATTGCAAAACCGAAATATGACACTGTGAAATAGTCACATCTGATTGGATGAGAGTGAGGAAGAGTAAAGGTTAAATCAGCATCGGTGGATGGCTGATTAGAGTTTTGATCAATGTTGAACTTGACAATGTATCAGCGTTAGGGTCAAAAGGAAGTTGTTAGATTCTGGTCCATTATCCTGGTCCTACCAGACTCTGGTGCATTAGACAGGTCCTACCAGATTCTTGTCCATTAGCCTTGTCCTACCAGACTCTGGTGCATTAGACAGGTCCTGCTAGACTCTGGTCCATTAGCCTGGTCCTACCAGATTCTTGTCCATTAGCCTGGCCCTACCAGACTCTGGTGCATTAGCCTTGTCCTACCAGACTCTGGTGCATTAGACAGGTCCTGCTAGACTCTGGTCCAT
>NC_048418.1:1662498-1684586 GCF_013103735.1 Etheostoma cragini | reverse complement strand
AGCCACTGGTCCATTAGCCTGGTCCTACCAGACTCTGGTCCATTACCCTGGTCCTACCAGACTCTGGTCCATTAGCCTTGTCCTACCAGACTCTGGTGCATTAGACAGGTCCTGCTAGACTCTGGTCCATTAGCCCGGTCCTACCAGACTCTGGTCCATTACCCTGGTCCTACCAGATTCTTGTCCATTAGCCTTGTCCTACCAGACTCTGGTGCATTAGACATGTCCTGCTAGACTCTGGTCTATTTGTCTGGTCCTACCAGACTCTGGTCCATTGGCCTGGTCCTCCCAGCCACTGGTCCATTAGCCTGGTCCTACCAGACTCTGGTCCATTACCCTGGTCCTACCAGACTCTGGTCCATTAGCCTGGTCCTACCAGCCACTGGTCCAGTAGCCTGGTCCTACCAGCCACTGGTCCAGTAGCCTGGTCCTACCAGACTCTGGTCCATTATCCTGGTCCTACCAGACTCTGGTCCATTAGCTTGGTCCTACCAGACCTGGTCCATTAGCCTGGTCCTACCAGACTCTGGTCCATTATCCTGGTCCTACCAGACTCTGGTCCATTATCCTGGTCCTACCAGACCTGGTCCATTAGCCTGGTCCTACCAGACTCTGGTACATATGCCTGGTCCTACCAGACTCTGGTCCAACCAGACTCTGGTCCAGGAGCCCGGTCCTACCAGACTCTGGTCCATTAGCCTGGTCCTACCAGACTCTGGTTTTCGGTGACCATATAGTACATGGACATGCTGTAGTTCTATTACCAATCTTCAGCAGGGAGGGAAAAAGTATTCAGATCCTTTACTTAAGTAAAATAACCAATACTACACTGTAAAATACTCTGCTACAAGTAGAAGTCCTGCATTACAGATGTTACTTAAGTAAAAGTCTGTAAGTATCATCAGGAAAATGTACTCAAACTATTAAAAGTCAAGAAAAATCCTCCCATTTTCCAACAGTTGTGTGTTTAAAGTTCTCATCCTTTCAGCTGGACTTGGAGGCCGTTATATTGTTGGCAAGTTTCATTCATAAAAAAACAGATTATTTTTGTATGCGGGAATCTTACTGTGTAAAGTAACTTGTAACTAAAGCTGTCAGATTAATGTAGCTGAGTAAGAAGTACAACAAATCTCTCTGAAATGTAGCGGAGTAGAAGTAGAAAGTGGCAATAAAAGTAAAGTACAAGCAGTTCAACATCTGTACTGAAGTACAGTACTTGAGTATTTATACTCAGTCACTTTCCACCCCTGCTCTTCAGTTCAGCCTTGTTGACTTTCTAGTGCACTCCAGACTCCATTGGCTTTTATAACACTAAAATAAGTGGAATATTTTCATCAAATGTCCCCTCAGAGGTTTCAGAAGCGTATTAAAATCCTCCTTGATGCTTGTTTTTATCACGTCTTCAGTACACAGCCGACCCGCTACAGTTAATCCAAGCGAAAGCCTCCGAGGTCCTTTTAAACCCACAAGGTTAATATGACAGGATGAAAAACGAGCTGCCTGACCACTGACCTTAATATACTATTAATATGCCACTCACAGCCCAGCCGGCAGGTCAAAGCTGCAGCAATGGCTGCTTGAGGAAGGCCTCGAGGAGGGAGAGAAGAACCAGAACAAATAGATCTGGCTGTGCTGATTAATGCCATGCTGCACCCACGCCGTTAATATCCGCCATGTGTTGTAGCTTTGAGAAATGATCATTGATCGGAGCGGTGCTGGTAAAGCCCTCCGGTGAGCGAGTCGTGTATTTTCTTTGATGCATGACTCGCTGGAAGAATAGGGCAAACTGAGCCTTTACAACAAGGATTTCTAGATGATGGGAAGGTTGACACATAGACCTTGGAAATGGACGCAAGATTAATGCTGTGGAGACGGCTCTAGTATCGACCCAAAATCAGTTTCTTTCTGTTTCTTAAAGGTTTTCTCACTGCTGAAAGAAACACTGGACAAGATATGAATGTTAAGTAGCCGCTGTAGCTAATTAAAGCTTAGCTCTTGCCAAAATGTGATTGTAACCAAGTGTTACCTTAACAGACAATGAAGACTGTGCAAACATATGCTCCCGGACGAGCCCCCAAAAAGTCTTACGACCCAAAGTAGTCTAGTGGTGGAGGACGGAAACAGTTTAAAATAATAAACTTGGGACAGAAAAGAAAACAAACGGTAAATAAGACAATTGTATTGGGTCCCACACATAAATAGTGATGTTCATGCTATCTTTTAGTTTGTGTGTTGGTATGTTTTGGGGATTTAAGCACAGAAAGTGCTAGACTACCCCTCCTACCCTGCAAGGTCCCCCTTCCAACTACTGTCCTCTGATAAGAGAGTTCAAAGTGTCAGGGGCAAAACATCCCGCTACTTCAACAGCACTGACCCCTTACCCTGCCACTATCAGGCTCCTTAATGCTCAGACAAAATGACTAAATGCACCTTATTCAAATGCACTTTATAGACTGCACAAGACACTTCATGGCAAGTTGCAATAGCACGAGGTCTTTACAGCTTTTTACTCCTTTGAATGACTGTGATTGTCTTTTATGAACTTTATGATCCTGTGTTATTTTTTGCCTTTTTTAATCTGTCTGGCACCAGGACAAATTCCGGTTTATGTCCGTTTAAAGTCAATAACAATAAATATAATGATATATTTATTTTTTTATAGTGCTTTTCTGAACACTCAAAGACTCTTTACAGTTTTGGTTTATGAACACAGAAAACGTACGTAGACATGACAGCCAAAAAAGAAAAGGAAGACACATAAAAAGGAAGACTTGAACTTAATTTTCTAATTAGCAGCAAAAAAAAATTCATTCATTTTGCAGCTATATCATCATAGTTGAAAACTAATCGCTTATTTGATTCATTTTTGTAGCTGTAGGTATGCCAACAACCCTCCAGAATATTCCACCACTTGTTGGCCCCATTTAATCTCTGTTCCCATTTGACCTTTGCCCTCTGTCGGGTCACCAGGGCGACCTGTTGAACCCGTGCCGGTGCGACGGTTCGGTGCGCTACACCCACCAGCACTGCCTGCTGAAGTGGATCAGCGAGCGCGGCTGCTGGACCTGCGAGCTCTGCTGCTACCGCTTCCACGTCATCGCCATCAACCTGAAGACGCCTCGGCAGGTAGAACATTTCCTTTCCACTTTCTGTCTGTTTTGACATGCGGCACAAAGGAGAGGGTGGGATCGAAGATGGTTCCAAGATTGCGGGTGGAGGGGGCAACGTTGGAGCTATCCATTTTGAGTTGCCGCAGTGAGAAACTCTCAGCACACACGATTACAGCACGTCTACATGCAAACCAGTATTCTACTATTATTCTGAATATGACAACATTCAGAATTTGACACAAACATAGGCGTAATTTACAGGGCTGATCAGGGGGTTACACCATAAATGGATGCAGAACATTTAGTTTTGTATATGCTCAAAAGTTAAATTTTGCTCCAAAGTAGAAAGCTCAACCTTCTGAATGTTGAACCCAAACTTACGCTCTTGAATACACATCATGCATTTTCTGGTTGGATATTGAGAATAATGCCTTTTTCCAATTAAGACATGTAGGAGATTCCTGTATTATTCAAGTTTTAGAGGCATTCTGTGGGCATGTATACACCGCATTTGGACTGTCAATCAGTGTTTTTACGCCCAGTTTACGACCTCTTGCTTGTTTACGGCTTATGGTCAGCTCTTTGCGCGTTGCTATGGTTGCTGTAGAAAAACCAACCAGCCAACAGTTTGCAGGGCTACAGCCCCGATAAGAAGGAGAAACACAGCTACTTCTAAATGTTGGATATAAACAGGTTTTTGGATATGAGCACACATCAAGAAGCTGGTTGAAGGAATGGAGGAAGGACGCTGGGTTCCCACGCTCCAGCAAGTCCTCCACTGCTGGAAAACTTTCTCTTTTACTAAAAATCCTCTTTTGCAAAAAGCTGAGTTGCAAAATCCTCTTTTTTTTCGGAATAAGGGCAAAAAACTGAACCTGTGGAAACACACTCTTATCTTTTCTTTAGTGAAATATTGAACACATTTGCAATCGTTTCTCTAACGTCTAAATAAAGAACATTTAAGCCTTTTCAAATCTGTTGGATCCAGATGGGACTTGAGTCCCTGGCAGACTGAACAAGCACAGCAGAGACTGTGCAAAGCTTCGGTCCACTCAGTCTGCCCAAAGTCTTCTAAAAAAGTCTTCTGCTCAGCATAAAGAAAGATCTTTCAATCTTAAAAAAAGAAAGAAATATCTATGTTGAAATAAATACATCTGCACAAGTAATTATTACATTACATGTAATGTCATTTAGCTGATGCGTTTTATCCAAAGTAACTTCAATTTGCTATATATGTCAGAGGTCACATGCCCCTGGAGCAACTAGGGGTTAAGGGTCTTGCTCAGGGACACTTGGTTGATGTTCATAGTGGGAGTCCGACCCAGGTCTCCCACATCAAAGGCATTGGTCATATATCCATTGCACCATCACCACCCCATAATTATGTATCTCGTTTTACACACTTGCCATCTTGTGGACATAACAGCTCACCCAGAGACTGAAGACAGAGGACATTCAGAAACCACATCTCACTCAAAACAGCATGATTTTTTTTTCATAATATGTGCACTTTAATGCAGTAAAGAGGACAGACTCTTTCAGTAGTAGTTTGTTTTCTCACCCTTTCAACCTGCCAGCTGATGCTGAGTTGCTCTCTGTGTGCAGTGGCAGTCCATCACCATCACCCTGGTGGAGAAGGTGCAGATCATCGCCGTGTTCCTGGGCTCTCTCTTCCTGGTGGCCAGCATCTCCTGGCTGCTGTGGTCCACTCTGAGCCCGCAGGCCATCTGGCAGCGCCGCGACATCCTCTTTCAGATCTGCTACGGCATGTACGGCTTCATGGACCTGGTCTGCTTGGGTGAGCCTGCGAAAGACTTGTCAGCAGAATGTAAAGCATGTCCTCTAAATGCAACTTGACTTTATTTAGCACTTTTCTTGCAAGCATGCAGCCCAGTGCTTCAAGGACTAATTCAACCCTCATGTTGTCCTCATGTTTTCCTATATCAATGTTCTTTTTAATTCCCCAAAATAACATGATTGATTCCACACAACGCTCTTTGCCAAGTACACATCTCTACTTTCATTCATTTTGGGGCGTCTGAATCAATTTTATAGCATTGTAAAACAAATGGAAGTGTTTTTGAAATAGTATTGAGTAAAAGTTGACATATTCCAGTCTGTGATTATCATCAACATCCATTCCTTTAATTTTAGTCTCAATAATTCCTAATTTCTGCTTTTCTAACTCAAACATTAGGCATCATTTCCTAATAATGAAGTTTATTGACCATAAATTCTCAAAATAACTGTAAAACTAAAGATAATAAGTTAGTGTCTAAAGCGTCAAAAGTGTTAAAAAAAAGAGACAAAAACAGAAAAAATAAACACAGGGGCTAAAAAATGATATTATCACCAATAATTAACACTCTATTCTAACGCTATGAAATTACTCCAATTACTTAATGCCAGATTAAACAGATATAGGCATTTAATTTCTTTTTAAAATACAGTTCTAACATCAGAATGCACTTTCCCTGTTACCTTTATTGGACACATAAGGAACATTTAAAAGTGAGGACCTCAGGGATCTGGCTGGAATATAAAATAAACTGACATGTGGAGGAGCGAGTTTATTTTATTTGGTCAATAAAACTGTTGAACCTAACGTTAAAAAACCTGGACAAATGGTTCAAACCTTATGGGAAACATTGATTTTTTTTTGCAGTAGAAAACAAGATTATTTCACCTTTTTTCTCTCTCTGCATGGATTACATAAGACACAATCTATAGCACAGATGGAGCATTCATTTAGGAAGAGCACCAAAATCACAGCTTTGGCATCAACTGCTTCATGAGTACTTCATGAGTACTTCATGAGTACTTCATGAGTACAGAAGCTGAGGATGATAAGGCATGTTGAAGAATTTTTTTTTCATGAATTACAATACCTAATTTAGAACATTTCCTCAAGCTTGACCTTCAGATCAGAGGTGCCCACTTTCTTTCATATGAAGGGCAAAAATATATCTGGATGGAAACATAAATGTTGATGTTGAAAAATACCGCAATTCTTTACTATTACTATTTAATTTAAAAGTGAAGCACTGTGCTTTACATCGCCATAAACTACAATGAAAAACAGTACTTATTAGCTACACAAAATGTAAGTTTCATAGTCCTTATGGTTAGGATTTTACAGCCTTTATAAGAGGGGGTAAGCATGAGCATGTCAAATGCCATGTTGGGCCAAAACAAAGGGAGCACATGCCAAACGTTGCCCGCAGGGCCCCAAATTAGGCAGTCTAGGGGTTAAGGAAGCGAGCTTGAGACTGGGGAAAAGTGAAAGAGCAGTGCTTGTTCCTCATTACCACCACTGAGGTGCCCTTGAGCAAGACCCCTGACCTCAACAGTGGAGCCAGCAGATCAGACTGGGGGGGTACTGGGCATCTTCCAGGTATGAATGTGTAACTGTGTGAACGTGACCAAGTTGTTGTTGCAAATGAGAAGTTGTTCTCAACTGACTAACCTGGATAAATTAGGGTTAAAACAGAAGATTAGATTAGATTAGATCAGATTAGATTATACTTTATTCATCCCACAACGGGGAAATTTCGTTATCACAGCAGCAGCATTTTCTTCAATAACAGCAAAAAAACTAAAACACACAAACAAGTAAACACACAAGAAATACAGGCAAACTATAGACAATGATTATAAGGTAGACTGAAAGTAAGCAAAATGGCGTAAAATAAAGGTATTTTAAAGTGCGGTTGCCATGATACAAGAAACAACATTGCAGTGTAAGTGACGTTAAAATTAAATTGAACGTGCAATGAGAGTATATAGAGTTAACATTTAACCATATCAGAGGATCAACATTCCCTTAAATGTTTTCTCCTTGCAACAGGCTTGATTGTCCACGAGGGGGCGGCGGTGTACAACGTCTTCATGCGCTGGCGGGCCGTCAACCTCCACTGGGATCTGAGGAGCTACGATAAAGCAAAAGACATGGAGGAGACGAGCACCGGCCACTCCTCATTGGTCCCCAGGACGCTATGGTTGCCTCTGGCCACCTTTGGGCCCAACGGCCACTTAAACTCCACCCAGCTGGGGCCGCAGCCATGGACCTGCCTCTGTTTGCCCCCCATCTGCCCCGGCCTGGTGCCCCGAAGCAACCTCAGCCAGGACAGCGACTCAGGAGAGGTCGTCATTCGTGTGACATCGGTGTAACACCAGGCGGTATTTATGCAGGAACAGAGCATCCGATGGTGGTAACAATGGCATCTCTGGGCAGGTTGGAATATTACACAATCTGTTGACTTTTTTTTCTTGCAGTTTTTCCAGATGTTTTCCAAATGTATTGTTTTTCTTCTCTGGGGCGGGTCCTCAGGAGAATCTCAACAGTTAAATGAGCTCATGTGTGGTGTCGTTGCCTTTGTGTTTGATTCTTAGAAGAAGAACAACACAGTCAACCGTCACCTCTACCCTTTCTTTTTCCTAACCCTTGTGCAGTATTCAAGTCTTGTGGGATAGAAGGTAGTGATGAGAAAGATGATTAGATTTACATCTTGCGACCTTTTACATCCTCAAACATTCGTGATAGTAAGGTTAATAGATGCTTTACATGGTCATCATGGCACTGTGTACCTTACATTTGACTGTTTAACCCACTGAGCGATGGACTTTGGCTGATTTTAAGCATCCATGCTAGTTTGTGGAATATGTGGAGGCTTTCTGAAACAATCAGTTTCCCAGTGGTAATTATAACTGGGACATTGATGTGAACAAGTATTTACAGAAGTTTCCACATGACATAAACACAGTGAAATAATGAATGAAACTTTACCATGTGTTAGTTGTGTTTAAGTGGAGGTCCTTAGGTCCTCGACTGAATGCCATGCTAATAGCCCAGTGAGGCTGTAAATAGATTACACATCAGAAAACAATTGCTGGACGGCTGTACAATTTTAAGATGCTTATCACTAGTGGTGCAATGTTTTTTATTGTTTTGTATCGATCTAATCTTGACATTGTGTTCAGACTCAATGCAAAGTGAATTTAAGTAATGGTTCTATTGCACAATAACTCAATTTAACTAGCTCCAGGAAGCACAAATTAAACTGAGTTGTCCACCTTAACGTAAAGTGGACAATTTAAACGTACCCCAAAGCTACAGGAGTCCGCCATGAGAAAACTGGATCACACTAAACTCACCCCCCCAACCCTCCCCCCGGATTTGTTGAGGGATTTAAATTGGCCGGGTGTGGGGTCCGTCGACCGCTATCTCAGCTGGTTGGTAAAACACTCGACCAATCAAAGGTTTTTGGTGGGATAAAAAATGGACATGTCATTGTCTGACGTACTGTAGTTATTAGCTTTCTAGCTACATCCATGAAGAATAGCAACAGAAAAACTGCCACTAAAATGGTGTCACGTGAGATTGGTGCAACTTAACTTAACAGGTTGTTGTCAGTAGATGTGCAGAAGTAACTTCTAAATTGGCGTATTGTGTTATGTTTGATCTACGATCTAAGCTACCACGGCTTCTGACACCGCTGAAAACGACAACCTAATCTCACATGAATACGTGAAATGACCACAACCTTTTGACCACGCATTACGTGGTGGTGGCTTCTAATGTGTTAGAATTAAGTATCAGCACCATGGAAACAGGTTTGGATAAAATCATTGTTTGGGTTAAAATAATAATGTGTACACGTACATAAGGGACGATTATGAGAAGAGTATGTGACGCAGGCTTTGTTCCTAGCTAAATCAAGTTTAACCCTTGTGTTGTCTTCCCGAAAATCAACACTTGTGTCCCATTTTTCAACACTTTTGACGCTTTTTATTCAATGTTTGTCCCTTTTATTTTTTACATTTTCAACACTACGTAACACTAACTTATTTACTTTAGTTTTAAAGTTATTTTTTGAATTTATGGTCAATAAACCTCATTTATAGGAAATTATATTTGAGTTAGAAAAGCAGAAATTATGAATTATTGAGCCTAAAATTAAAGGAATGGATGTTGATGATAACCACAGACTGGAATATGTCAACTTTTACTCAATACTATTTCAAAAACACTTCCATTTGTTTTTCAATGCTATAAAATTGAATAAGACGCCCCCAAAATTAATGAAAGTAGAGATGTGTACTTGGCAAAGAGTGTTGTGTTGAATCAATCATGTTATTTTGGGGAATTAAAATGAACATTGATATAGGACAACGGGTCAATTTGACCCGAGGACAACATGAGGGTTAAATGAGTCAACGTTGACTCTTGATTTTACACGGTGAAAGAACAGGACACGTGTTGAGAAATCAGCTAGCATGTACGTGATGCTGAGTAAGAATCAAAGGTCAAAACAGCCTAAGGGTTGTACAATGGACATACATTGCTAATATCTGTACTGTAGCCTTCATTGGCTGTTTTCGGCTAACTCGCTGACACTTTACCGTTAGCATGTTAACATGCTACATGCTACATGTTAACGTTTGCAAGGATCACAGTTCAAATTTCAACATGTTGACCTTAAAATGGAATTTTTAACCTAACATTGAGCATGTTAGCATGCTTACGCTGGGTTGTTTAAGAACTGTGCTGAAAGTTGGTAGATAGTGTTTATTTAATTTTCTATTTTTGGGCGGCAACAAAAATTTGTACTAGTTGATGTCTAATATGTTCTTTATGACCTTTAGTCCTAGTAAAAGCAGAACCCACTTGAGCACCCAGTGGTTCAGTCCATCGAGTTTGTTACCCGACATGAGAACATATCTCATTATACTGTGTAATTCTGACCACTAGTTGACTGAACCCTGAGACTGGAGCAGGATTTAGCTTCAACAATAGCTTTGAGCGTCAATCTAGACTCCAAAACTGCCGGACTGTGAAGAGAGCTTTGCAGCTTTATCACTGTGTTTCCATGGGAAGAACATGCTTCATGTTTTGTACAAATGAAAGACCAGACCTTTCCCAGCAAGCATTTAATAGACGGGGACGCAGGATTCTGCGATTTAGCAATTTAGCAAATAAGCACAAAACAACTGATTTGAATTACATTTTTAACTAGAGCCTCAGAGTAGTTGTGCTGTATAAATACAGCTTTTGAAAATTGTAGTTTTGTTCTGTCTGTTGAGCTTCCAGGGGCCAGTGGTGTTTGGGTTGTGGGGTTTGGGGTTGGTTTGGCTTCTGTTCTCCACTCCAAGTCATTTAGGTTTTACAATTTTTTTTGGTGCCTTATAGGCTGGGCGACGACGTCTCAAGCACAGAAAAGACTTGAATGTGACCGTTGCTGTTGGCTGTATTTCTGATTCTTTTGAATGTAACATGGATGTAATGTATAAAGAATATTTATATACACAGAAAGCAGTGTGGGTTATTTGGCTGATGTCCAATTAATAGAACAAAAGTGGGAAATGCAAGTGGTAGTTTAATGAGAGCTGTTTGAGAACAGTAGCCTCTTCACATCAAGACCCAATGGACAAAAGTGTAAGATGAGCTAATGTTAGAGAGTCCAATGGCAAATAAACTCTGTTATTATGATGGCATTAGATCCGTGGAAATGCTCAGAGTACTAATTGAGACGAAGATCTTTGGCATTTATGATCTTTAAGTTCATTTTATAAAATAAAAAAATGAGTTTGATGAAATCTTAAGAGCAGACACTGTAAATAATGGCTGTAAAATCTCCGGTTATTTCCTTTAGATTTCACAGTAACACTACTGTATATGATTTTTACAGTAGAATGTTGTAAAGGTACATTACAACCTTGTCAACATGACAACATTACAGTAGTCTAAGTATTACAGTAGGAATCACAGTAGTCTAAGCATAAAAACAATATAGCCACTATGGGACTGTAAATAGTACAGTAAACTACTGTATTTTTACTTTTTTATCCTATGTTGTGTTTAATTGTTTTTGTATTTTACAATGAATACGTAAAAATACTGTAACTGGATGTATGATACCTTTACTGGAAAAATAATTCACAGTAACTTGCTGCAAATTGTTGCCAGTAAGTTACTGTAAATTTGACGTTAAATTTGTTACAGTGGAGGTAAAAATGAAACACAATGGGATGGTTTTCATTTTTTACTACTTTGGAATCTGCAAATGCATTTATCACTTCAAGTGTTATTGTAAAAAGAAATATATGTTATCCACAATTGTCTTTATGTACATGGTCCTGTGGTCGAAGTAGTCTCGATTTAGAGGTTTTTTTATTCTTCTTTTAGCCATGCCAGTCCATAAAGAAGTGACAGTGGCCTATTGGTTAATTTTCTTTATTGGCACTGGCCTGACCCAATCAAATCCAGGAACCCCCCTTCCTCACTCCCGGCCCAGAGACACGAGCTGTATTAGTTATGCTCATGCTGGAAGTTTAGCATTCACCTTAAAATGGACAAACAACTGCCAAAGCGCAAGGAAGGTGCAGAGAAATCTCTGGAGAAAAATATTAAGAATCTAAAGGCGGATGCCTCAAAATGTTTAAAAAAAAAAGTACATGTAGTAGTTGCTTCAACATCAGTAGATATTTCAGTAGAAATAAATGGGCTTAGGAATGTTCTTCTGATTGTAATTAAATTCTATTTCATTAATAGTGTCAAATCATATAAGTTATCTCAGGATACTTCACAGATGGAGTAAGCCACAGTCTAATTTAAAGAGACCCAAAAAAGTGTAAAAGTAGTATAAAATAAAGAGAGAAATTGTTAGAGTGAATGCGATTTCAGACCAAATGTATAATCATTTATTGTTAGAATCACCCTTTCAATACATAACACAGCTAATGCAGATTTAAAAGAAACAAGATACAACAATAGTATACAACAGATGCTGCGTAGAGAAAAATACAAAAACAAGATTTTTAATCTTGAAAAAATCTCCATGTGATCATCAGGCAAAGACTTACAGTATAAAATGTACAGCCGCGTGATTATATCATATACAGTATATATATTTATATAACATTGCACATTATACCAAAAAGAAACCACAGTTGGAAAACAAAATAAGTGTACATAATATACAACAAGGCACTGTGGAAGGAACCTGCACACGCATCTTTGGAGGGATCTGCCGCCTGCGGAGCTCCAGTGAAGTGTTGTAGGAATGTTACGCTGCAAAAGGTGCAGCTGAGCAAGTCATCCAAACTGAAATCTGATGAAATCCAGCATTAACATCTCGTAACGTTTCAATCATTGCAGTTTGACTTACTTAAAGGGTCATTGCGTACTGTTTAAAAGCCATGTATATCAGACAATAACATGCTTCATCTGGGAGGTTTTGACCAAAATGACCTTGTCTTTCACTTGTACTTTGAGGCTTTTGTGCATTTTTAAGTGCTTACAGGTGTGGGAAAGCAGTAACGTAGAGGTAGTCTATATCCTTGACGTTTCACTTCCGCGATTGCTCCGTAAAATCCGCCGGATTTTACTCATTTAGGCCGGATATCCGTTGCCTTGGGCTTCCTTTGTGTCTACATTTTAAACTCCAATGGATTTCTGAGGACTATGGTTAACTGCTCCTCAGATCTCTGCAGGGTAAATCCAGACAGCTAGCTAGACTATAGTAGCTAGTGCAGGGGTATCAAGACCCCCTCGGCTTACTTTGGAGGAGAGTCTGGCAAAGGGAGACAGTGTAGCGTAGCAAACAAGGACTGATTATTTATATCCTGGTATGCAGGTTTTTCTTGCTTTTTCTCAGAACTCTCCAAACATTACGAAAAATAATATTGAAGTACATTAAGTAGGTGACTTTTTAATAGCAACCAGTTTTTTAGTGACTCTGAAACAACATTTTTAACCAAGTTCCTGGCTCCAATTAAGAGTGGGTGAAATGTAGTTTTATTTAGCAATATAATATATTTTCTAGATAATTAATTGTCAAACTGTTTATGGACTAAATAATCAGACATGGAAGTTAGATTTTGGCCAATCCACATCATATTGCAGCAAAGATTTCCTCCAGGCACAACCTTAGTTCAATCTGAAACCATTCTCAAAACCCATCTGCAGCGAACATCTCTCCAGTGTCTTGTAGCCGTATTAGTTTTGACATTCATCGCTTTCAATTTGGCTAAGCACTAGTCAAGCTACAGCACTGGGGCGCCTTGATTTAGAGAGCAAATGTGATAAAATTGATGCTTTTCAGGAGTGAACAGCGTCCAATCTGAGAGGCAGATCTCTGGCACCTTGCAACGAGTTCACGGGGCTTATGCAGAAAACCACAGCTGCAGGGATGTTACGACATCTGCCTTCGCTTTTAAACTAATGTGATATGTTACAAGAAAACCATTTTTGAGTTTAGCTTGAATGACTTGCGTAGCTGGACAGATTCTGCAGTGCAAAAGTACATAAAGGGATCATGGGAGCACCTTCCAGATTCTGGAACAAGAGTGGCATTGATAAGACAAATTCAGATTTGAGTGTAGTTCCTCCTGCTTTAGTTTAAACAGGCACTTGTGTGACCTTTGAAATTATCAGCAAATGAATCCAAAACAATCAATCACAAACCTGAAATGCTTAAGATAAGTACAGTTGCATACTATTTACAGTGAACAGATCATCCTGGAGAAAGTCTGTATAGGTCAAGTTCCAGAGTTCTTCAAAGCAGAGGAAAAGTCTTTAACTATTTTCTTCATCTTCTCTGCTTTTCTTTAGTTGTTTTTTTTTACGTTCCAACACTTAGACACACCCCTCTTAAAACTCACACACGGACACAGCCACACAAACAAAAACCTCAGTAACAAATAGCCCCATCCGGCAACAACAGTCCTTGTGTTGTCACAGTACATTAGCATCAGGGAGAAATTAACAGTTTTATTCCAAAACAAGACACATCCCCACTTGTGGAGAAAACTCGGACTAAATGAGAACTGATTGAGAAGATAAGGTTTTTCTAAACCCTCTTTGGTCTGAAAAACAGTGGAAAAGTTGCATACAGTGGAAAAGTTGCATTTGTTGCATCGGCTATATCAGGAGTCCACTAGATGTCAGAGGAACATTTTGATAAATTGTTCCTGTTGTGTATTTGTGTCGTCAGATGACTACATTAACAGCCTTCATTTCATTTGTTCTTGTTGATGCTGTGGGCCACTTGATTTAATGCAGTTATATTTTGATATGGGACTTGGATACGTGGATGAATATCTGGGTTTTGTTGTTGAACACAACATTGCGTTTACATGCATTTGTTAAAGGTCCCATGACATGGTGCTCTTTGGATGCTTTTATATAGATCTTAGTGGTCCCCTAATACTGTATCTGAAGTCTCTTTCCCAAAATTCAGCCTCAAAGGCAGAGCAGGATACCAGGGGCTCGGTTTACACCATTTCTAGCCACTTGGGGAACGCATATCAATGTTAAAAAACCTAAGAAAGCAAAATTTCATGCCATGGGACCTTTAAGGGATGACAGAAAAAGTGTCAGGGTTCATGAGCCCATCTTGGCTTCAGGAGGAAAAATAATGAATGAAATGTTACTATACTTATTAAGAAGGACATTAACGTAAATGTGTATATTTTTCCCCTTTGATAATTGGGGTTAGGATTAACTCTAAACCCAAACCCAACCCTAAAACCCAGGCACTGTAAGTAACAATGAAAGCTTGTGGTGTTGTCAATGTAGCTAGCTGAGTCAAGTAGCTTGTTTGATTGGAGAGAGTTTGGAAAAGCTGGAAACCAAAGACATTAACGGTTTAGTCCTGTGGTTGTAGGCTACTCTTTGACCTGAGACACTCTTTAAATGGTTCATACTACATCTAAAAAACTGGTTCTCCCAGCTTGAAATGGTTGCTCACTGTGTTTCTTTTACGGTTCTCATCTATCACAAGTGGCTGTTTATTGTTTTGGAATAAAACCAAAAAAAGATTGCTTGAGCTAGTTAACATTAAGAGCATTCGTGGTTTGTCGTAGACATTCACAGAGTCAGTCTGACATGTCAAATGTACGAGCTGCTTTCTCCAGAGCGCAGAGGATGGGCGTCCATCCATGGCCTGCTGCGGCCCCGCTCGACGCTCTGTGGCACTGCGGTAAGTTGCCATGAGGCAAAAGGTTAAAGGGCGGAGTTCACCAGGCGGTACACTGGCTGCCGTGGCTGCTGACGGACTGACAGTTGCTGTAGCGCTTTTTGACAATCATGCTGATGTAGGCCTTCATCAGCTTGGCAATGTCCATGACCTGCAGCGGAGAAGAAGAGGAGAGTTCATAAAGTACATGATGTTTCAAGATTAAAAGGTTGGTATTTCATCTCATTTTTCATGCTTTTCTTAATGTGTGAGGATGTATGATTTTAAGGCTTAGTCACTCGAGCATTAATGAAATTTCAAAACTAATAAATTCCATTGTAAACACTGCTAGGATGGATTTGCTTGCTACAGTGCTTTTCTGTTTGTGTGTCAATGACTTCACAATGCTGATGTTACCCTACATTCAAAAATGAAGCAAACAATTTATTTTCTTGTACAAACCATTTGCGTTTCAAAGACCAGCTCTCGGCCCTCAACTGCGATCTTGTAGGCGTTGGCCAGCGGGGCGCCGAAGGAGAGAATCTGTTCATACGGGAAAACCTCCAGAGGCCACGGCTCTCCTCGTTTGTACACCGATATCGCCTCCCGGCTCACGCCCAGCCACAGTTCGAAGGGGAATGCTCCGTCCCGACACTAAATGACAAGCAGGAACAACAGGCATGAGGGCTGGCCTTTCTTACACTTGGTGGTTTAACTAGTTTTAAATTTAAACTTAAAACGGTAGAACATGAAATCATCACTACGGAAGAGGATTAGGGCCACATGTGAAAAACATATTTAAGTTCTGAGTTTAGCCCTTGTGTTGTCTTCCCGTTAACCATGAACTTGCCCTTCCAGGTCAAAATTAAATTTTCTTTTGTCCTTTTCCAATGTTTTTTTTTTTTCTGATTTATTTCTAATTCTTTCCATGCTTTTGCCTGAGCTGGTTTAATAATAGGTTTTACACTTATTCTTGGAATTCATGGTCAACAAACCTCATTTGTATCAAATTATGAATAGTGATAGTAATTATGAATTATTTTGACTGATAGTTAAGATCAGAGGATGTTAAGTGGATCTCAGATGGGTAGATGTCAAAGTTTGGTCCAGATACTGTTTTGAAACCATACAGACCATCTATAAGATTAAATAAAACACCCAAAAGATTCAATGAAAGTAGTCATTCATTTTAGCTGAAGAATGTTATATGGAGTCATCCATGTTATTTTTGGGCAATTTGGTTGAAAGAAATCTAAAAAACACTCTGAAACGGGTCAAGTTGACCCGAGGACAACACAAGGGTTAGAGTTGTAAATATGGGGGGAAAAAATCTGAATTTTAAGAATAAAGTCAGATAGTTTTTTTTTCCACAGAATTCTTTAAAGTCAGAACTCTAATACATTTTGCACATTGTCCTTTATCTTCTTCCATACATCACCTAGGATGATTTAACAAAGTGTTTTTTGAATTCCCCCAAACTTAAAAAAATACTGAATTCCAATAACACCATTCATCATTTCTATTTGCTGATATTTAAACATAAATATTTTCACAAATACAGTTTGTATTGGAGTTTGGAAATGATTTAAATAAAGAGAAGTATTAAAAAATGACAGAATGTAAAAAATAGCAGGTATTCAAACGAGCGAGCAGACTAAAAAAGAGAAAAAAGAGAAATCGTTTCTGTCCTCACCTCCACGTTGAACAGCGTGGATCCGTATCCCTGCCACTCCTTCGCCACAGCCATGTATTTGACCATGGCCTGCTCCTGGTTCATCCCCTGCAGCTTCTTCCACTTGTCCATCACGCTGGTTCTCACGGCCGCCGCCTCCTCCCTCATCCACGCCTCCAGGCTGTTCTCCTCCTCCAGCTTCTGCCGACTCAGCGAGCCGCTCCTGAAGCTCCGCCTCAGCGTTCCCTCCAGGAAGCTTGAGCGCTTCCTCTCCGAAGTCCCCGATCGGTCGGCCACCGAGCCAGAGCCCGGAGCGAACGTCTTGGCAGAGTTCTGCACGCGGGCCCGCAACCGCGCCATGGGGAACACCTGGGACATCTCGGGGATGTTGGCCTGGGAGCTGTGATCTCCCTGGAGGTACTGAAGTCGGAGGGCAGCCAGGAACTGAAGCGTCTCCTCAGGGCCCGGATACTGACCGCGAATGACCGCTTCGTGGGCCTGCAGACAAAGAAAATTCAAGATAAAGAAAGCTGCAAGAACAACTGCCTCTGTAAGTTATCTTTAACATTAACATTTTCCTAACACTACCATTAGTATGCTGTACACATCACTAACACACTAACTATATATTACCACTAGTTTTACACTATTTTCTTTTTCCAATTCATTGTCAAGAAAAACCATGTTTTATCAATTTTTTGTCTTTTGTCAAAGTTTTTTTGGGGGGAAAATAACAACCCAAATTCAATCAAGTAGTGAACGGATCCTTCATTTTAACTTGGAAGAAGCAATATATGGAACCATCCATGTAATATTTGGATAATTTGGATGAAAGAATCCCAAATTTCCAATGTAGAAACCTTTAAAAACGGGGCAAAGTTGACCCCAGGCCAAAGGAGGGTTAAGAAACAACAATGCTCCCATTAATAAAAACATATTAATTTAAAAATAACAATGTTCCTATTAATGAAATTTAAAAATCTATTGCATAAATGAAATGATAGAAAGACAAAACTGGTAAGTAAAAGAAAAACACAGAAAACAGAATTGTGTTAATTATTAAATATCTCTTAGAGCTGGAACTCTTAGCCAATAATAATGTCAATCAACTGAGAATTAAAGTCTTGTAATGTACCATGACAAATTATATATTTTTGGAATCTGGTTGGACAAGATAAGGAATTTAGAAACTGTGATTGTTACTTTTCAGACAATTCATAGAATAGGTTTTATTCCAAAACAACCGTAAATGACTAAGTAAGAGATGATGGCTCTACACAGATGGAAAATGATTTAAATGTAAAGTTTTGTCTTACCTGTTCGAACATGAAGGCAAACTCCACGCTGTCTTTGGGAACGTTGTCTGTGTCCAAGAAGCAGTAGAGCTTGAAGTAAAACTTCCAGCCCGTGTTGTTTTCGTCTTGGCTGGCTGAAAGCCTGCAGACCAGAGACACGGTTCATGAAGCGCCTTGTTCTGCTTCAGCCACACAAAACACAACCCATAGACTAACAACACTCTTAGATGCTTACTTTTCAAACTTGGCGAGCACGTCGGCCACCACCGTGCGGCTCTCGATGGCTTTCTCTGTGGTGTCGTTCTGTTCAAACAGGGCGAACATGTTCCTGCTGTCCTCCATGGCCAGCCCTCGGATCAGCTTCTCCACCACCTGACGCACACACAGAATGAGACCCAAATGTGTGGATCAGATGAGATCAAAAATATTTAAGTAATGAAAAAACACCAAGATTTCTGAACAAAAAGTACTCCAAAAAAGTGGAATGTAAACTAAGATGTGAACTGTACTTCTAAAAGGATTGTTAGGTAACCATCTCATACTTTAAAACTATTTTAACACACATGACTCTAAACAGGACTATTCCTTCTAGACACATAGAAGGGGATTATGTTAAATCCTGGATCCTGTTCCCCACCTCTCCGGCTGTTGTGTGTGAGTTGATGGTGATCTTGCAGGACCCTCCTCCGTGGCAATGGACGGTGGTGCTCATGTCCTGCTGGGCAACGATGGCACGGATCTCCTCCTGGGACGGGATGTTCTCCCTGGCTCGAGTCTTCTTTAGGGAGTCGAGGGCAAAGGCGGCGTAACGATCCATCTCCGAGCCGGGGAAGAGCTCTCGAGTCCTGCGGAGAGATTGTGATTTGGATTGGACCATTAAGGCAAGGCAAGGCAATTTATTTATATTGAGCAGTTCACCCGCAAATGCAAATGAAAGGGCTTTGCGTAAGCATGCACACACATAGCAATTTAAACCATAGTTTATGCGTAGGTTTCACCATCTCTAAATGATCTCAGGAAAAGCAATGTCCAACAGAAAAGTTTTAAAGTGCTCATATTATGCTAATTGTTTAAGGTTCATAATTGTATTTTGAGGTTGTATCAGAATTGGTTTACATGGTTTAATTTAAATAAACAACCATATTTTGGTGTACTTCACATTGCTGCAGCTCCCCTTTTGTGTTAGGTTTTAGCTACAGAGTGAGACATCACACTTCCATCTTTGTTGTAAGTTGCACATGTGCAGTAGCTAGGTAAGGACTACTAGCCAGTCAGGAGCAGAGTATGAGGGCCCTGACAGTACCTAGGTGAGGACTACTAGCCAGTCAGAAGCAGAGTATGAGGGCCCTGAAAGTATCTAGGTAACGACTACTAGCCAGTCAGGAGCAGAGTATAAGGACAAAGCCATGCTAGCAGCAAGGCGAGCATTATAACATGTGTTACACGGTGACGCACGCTCATCTCTGAAGTAAAGGCTGGACTACAACAGAGCTGTTTGGAGCAGTTTGTGAACAGTGGTGGAGATGGGGGGGACTTTAAACCCCATTTGTAAACCTATTACATAAACAAAAAAGATATAGAACACAATAATGGAAAAGGGAAAAGTCAAAAAGCATAATATGAGCACTTTAAGTCTTGCTTTAAAAGAACACAGGGTTGGGGCAAATCGGAAGTGTTCAAAAATCTTAAGCGTTCAGTTAAGTGTAAATTAAGATAAAAAGGAAACCTGTAGATTCATCTTTAAAGAAACGTTATCATTTGTATGTATCCCCAAACACCTTTTTTCTCTGGAGAGACAAACCGTCTATAAACATGCCAACACAATACCTCTTCAGGTGGAACTTGAGGTATCGGAGGATGCTCCTGGTGGGGATGAAGGTGCAGGACATGCAGGCCAGGATCTTCCAGCTGCAGAGGTTAGCGGGGCTGCCGGGCTGCTGCGGCCGCGTCGTCTGCTTCACCAGCTGGCAGTAGAGCTCGTCCCGCAGCTGTTTGAGCTCCTGGCCGGTCTGCAGGATGCCCTGGATGATGGGCACTGGGTCGGCCACGCCCTCCAGGTGCTGCAGAGAGCTGAACACTTTGAGGGCTTCGTCCTGCAGCGTTGTGTAGCTTCTGCTTCTCAGAGCTGAGCCGGGCGGAGAGAACAGAATAGATTAGAAAGCCTTTATTGTCTTTACACACAGGTGTAGTACATGTGCAAAGAGAAGTGTTGCAGACTGCCCACAGAGCTGTAGTAGAGCCAAAGTAGCACACCTTTTAGTGATTACGGTTATCTTTAAAATGAAACACCGATACAGATCATCTGCAAACTGCCAAATATCGGACCCAGTAATCGGACGATATTTGATCGGTAAAACAGGAAATGTGCAAGATCGGATGTCACCAAAAGACCAACATCTAAAGATACTACTATGAAAATGCAAACCAAGCATGATTTAAATATGAAATGACAGTGACACCATGTAATAGTAATATGAAGAGGGAATATGCAGTGATGCTCAAAGAAAACCTGGCTAAGTGTATCATCTTGTCTTTATTTCTGTGTGTGTGTGTGTGTGTGTGTGTGTGTGTGTGTGTGTGTGTGTGTGTGTGTGTGTGTGTGTGACTGACCGGTGGGGTGGATGTCTCCGTAGGGCAGCGGCAGCAGCGGCGAGTGCAGCAGGTGGTGGCTGTAGCGGAGGATGGGGTTCCTCTTGTAGATCTGCTCCACCACCTCCGAGTTCAGACAGTTCTCCTGCAGAGAACCGAGACTTCAGTACAATGCTCTGCTTTGACTTTTTATAATAACATGATTGATTCCACCCAACGCTCTTTGGCAAGTACAAATCTCTACTTTGATTCATTTTGGGGCGTCTTCTTCAATCTTATAGCATTTGAGAAAACAAATGGAAGTGTTTTTGAAATAGTATTGAGTAAAAGTTGACATATTCTAGTCTGTGATTATCATCAACATCCATTCCTTTAATTTTAGTCTCAATATTTCCTAATTTCCGGTTTTTTAACTCAAACATGATGTATAATTGTCTTTAAATGAGGTTTATTGACCATAAAGTTAGTGTTACGTAGTTTTGAAAACTTCAAAAAAAGTGACATTGAATAAAAGCGTCAAAAGTGTTGAAAATTGGTTAAAACGTAAGAATTTATTTTTAAAAAACATCAATAGAAAGCGTCAACAAAATTGTTGATTTTCAATTTTGACGTGAAGACAACACGAGGGTTAATTAATAGTGTCTCCGTGTATCTCATGCTGTCAAAAATAGTTAAACCTTTTTTTTTTTTTTTTAGGAATCTGAATCTGACTGCTAACTCCAAAATGATCGTTCTCTGCAGTAATTAGTCTGTATCGCCCTCTTTAGGCTCCTGGTGGGAACTACAGCGACATGGACGGAGCGGATGGAAGCCTCCGTCATCTTCACGCCGAGACGTGTCCTACCTTGATGTCCTGGATCAGCTGCTGGGTCGGCGTGTCGATGGGAGCTTTGGCGTCGATGACGTTCTGGATGGCGGTGGCCCAACGCGTGGCCTCGTTCAGAAGCTTGCAGTAGAGACGGTACGAGTGTTTCCGGCCGTACACGATCACGTTCCAGTAGCCTGTCAGGAGGGGGACAGCAAGAAGAGGCGGAAGGAATGAGTCATGTTCAACGACACTGCAACGTAGCAATTGCAAGAAAAGATATGAGGGAAAAAATAAAGTACGTTTTGATTAAATTAACTCATTTCGGCTGATTTAAAGGTGCTCGAAGCGATGTTGGGTGATGTCACTTGTTGTTGACATTCAAAGTCACACAAAATGGAGGCTAGTTCACCCATCCCTCCTCTTCATCCTGTCCCCTCCCCCTCCCTTCTGGGCACTAAACCTCCCCAACTCCCACCCCCAAATCCTTCTTGTTGGTTGTTGGGTGTTTGGTGGTGCAGGTTTGTTTTTGTTGCCGTTGACTACAGAGGCCACCTTTTTTCACAGTGTGTTCAAGGCACAGGCAGATCGATAGGGAGGAGATGTTGTGATGCTGTACGTGAAAAAAGGTGTAACATCACTCAGAGCACCTTTAACCCA
>NC_048418.1:1655332-1662390 GCF_013103735.1 Etheostoma cragini | reverse complement strand
CCCCCCCCCCCCCCCCCCCCCCATTGGTCCAATAGAGGAGCAGCATCTCTAAGAGGCTCCGACAGTTTAAACGCCGCACGGACCGCTACAGGAAATCCTTCCTACCACAGACAATAAAACTCTTCAACACGTCATCCCTGGGTGTAGATGAGACTTTTAGACACAATACTGCACTAAGGGCAACCTGCACAATTGGTTTATTTACATTTTAGCAAAAATTTAGCATATTATTTAAGCAGTTGCACATTTTGTTTTCCCATCCTGTATATATTTAAATACTTGTTCTTATATTCTCATATTTTATTCTTATATTTTATTATTATTATTTCATGTATATTGTATGTATGTATATATTTTTTTCCTATGTGCTGCTGTAACACCGTAATTTCCCATTTCTTTGGGAGTAATAAATATCTATCTCTCTATCTATCTATCTATCTATCTAATCTTACTTTACTTCATTCCTATTCTGCCGTCTTGCATGTGTATTTGAACTCTAGTTCCTGTTCTCACCGGTGTCTTTGAAGACCTTCTCGTCCGGCTGGATCACCGAGCAGAGGCTGTTCAGCACCAGCGTTCCCAGCTTCAGGGCGTTACGTTCGGAGCTCTTATAGTAGTCCAGGGAATTGTGGGTAAGCAGGAACCAGCGCTTCTTCAGCTTCAGCGAGGCCTTGGTGCTGTTCTTAATCTCTTTGTGCAACCAGCCTGGTGGAAATAAAGAAATCAGATATTTGAGTTGCTAGAGTTCTGTGTTATTACAAAAGGTTAACAGTCAGCCCGACACAACAGCAAATATCTCCCAAATTAATGAATGTGCAGGTTATTGTGCTAAAACCTGCAAGTTGCATTAAATACTTTAGAATTTCTTTCTTTTGAGTGTCCATAACTAGACATTTTTCTGTCAAGTTTTTGTTGTTTGTAATGCCTTTTTAAATTCAGAAGAATGGTTAAAAGTTGTTGTAAGCAATATTTTTGACCAAATACATCAATGTTCATATTGCAGCGATATTTTAGGCTTGACAACTGGTGCTTTCACAAAATATTAACACAAGGAGGATTTTGGTAAAATAATCATCAGTAATGTGGTTACAATGACAAAGTGAGTAAAGGCAGATAATAAAACAGCTAGTAAGTCTGATAAATTAAGAAAATGACACCTTACTGTAACGGCCTGTAAAAAAAACATTAAAAAACAACACTTGTGTCATATCCCAGGATTACGATTTCCCAAATTTAAGACGAGATCTAGTCTCATATTAGCCTGGAAATCCAGACCCAAATCTGAAAGATTAAGGGTCTGGGCAATGAGTAATGAAAATGGCCCAACTTGAGGGGCGGCACGCGTTTGAAAATCTCACTGCACGCAATTGGATGACACTAGGACCAATCACAACAACACACGGGGTGACGTATCCAGAGCCCCGTACGCTTAGCCACCGGCATAGCTAACTGCTAGCATAAACTGTCCTCATCTGTTTAGCTTGCCTCTGGCCCCGCCTACATCAGATACACCGATGTGATTGGTGCAGCTCGGCTACCAGGCCATAGTTAATGAGCAGCAGTACTGAATGCCAGAATATCACTGAGCTAATTCAAATTATGCTCTCACAAGAACTTTACTGGGTAGTCTCATACATCGATGAAGATATAATATCCATATATTGCCCAGCCCTAGTGTAAGCTGCTGGGTTTGTTGCTCTGCAGCTGTAAACCTTCTGTCTAAATGCATTGTGGGATAGACTCCAGCCCCTCGAGCCACCCTAACAAGGACGAAGAGCAGAGGGCCGTTGCGTGGTCACCTCGGATGATGAACTCCTGGCCGTCGACGCGCGTGTCTCCCTTGGAGCGCTGCAGCAGAGTGATCCAGTGGTGCATCTCCTCGGGCGTGTCGGCGTTGCAGTGCAGCACGCGGTTCGCCGTGATCATGACGAAGGAGTTCGGCCTGTGACGGGTCAAAAATGCAGTTAATGGTGAGAAGAAGACAAAAGTGTCAAATACGTCCATAATAGCTGACCAATCATGAACAAATATGTCGAAGGATATGTTGTTTGACATTAGATTTCCAAAACTAGACGACCTACAAAAACACCATCTGAGGAGTTTGAAGCAATAAAGAAGGAATTATTGGGTTTTTATGAAAAAAGAGACAAAAACCTCATAGAAAAAAAAGACAGTAGAAAACAGTAAGGAAGAAGAAGAATAGGTCAAAACAAGTGACAAAACTTTCAAAAATAAAAAGGCAACAAACTTCAAAATCAGCAACAAAACATTTTAAAAAAGCGACAAACTTGGAAAAAAAATACATAAGAAGTAACGACATCTTTGTAAATGAAAAATATTTTGCAAAAAATGTCACGTGCCGCCTGCAGTCCTCCAAAGTACCCCTAGGGGTACACATACCCCCATTTGTGATACGCTGCTCTAGTGGGCTCAATTTCCAATTTAAATTAAATGAACTGTGCATTAAGTTAAAAATGACTTTTCTCTGCTGCTTCTAGATTTTAGAGACCTTTCATTTTGTGATTTTGCAGACCATTTAAAAATGATATACATGAGCTGTTGCACCTACTAAACGCAGCAACCATTAAAAGCAGCATCAGACTGCTTTTAACTAACACTTTTTGGCTTAGTGCAGCAGAGCACAAAGAGAAAAGCCAGAGCCGTGACGTGATGTTCGATGCAGGTTCTCACCTCTCTGGATTATCTGATGCACAGACTGAATCGATCATCCCCACATCCAACGTGCCCTAAAGGGACAGAGGGAGGTTTAGTGACAGTGTTCAGGGATTGGATAATGAGTCTGACCTTTTACTGCCATGTGGAAACCAATTATCGCGCACACACACACACACAAACACACACACACACACACACACACACACACACACACACACACAGGGATAAAGGCAGCAAAGTGTTTGCTCCAGGGTACAGCACCTAAAGATACCTGTCATGAAAATGTCACCAGGACCTTTAAAAGAGGACATAGCATTTCCAATACATCTGTGTGATTTTAGTTCAACACAAAAGACTAAATCTAAGAGTGTGTTTGGATTTATTGTTGACTGAATTGTAAAAGTGGCACAATTCAAACAAGGTTAGTGGAAAGAGAAGAAAAGAAGCAGATGTATCCATGAATTGAGATGTATTCAGTGCCACTTGTTTCTGGGCTTCTTCTGAAGCTATAAAAGACGAGTTTAACCAATATTAAAAAGTGTTTTTCTTTCTAAAAACCCTCCAGCTCAGCTTACAATTTTACAACTCTACTTCCCAGAGTGCTTTGCTTCCCCCCCCCCTGCAGGACTCACCACAGCATTCTGGGGGTTGGCCTGCTCATCGTGCATCTCTCTGATCTCCTGTTCTGTCGAACCGTGGACCTGACTCAGCACACTGAACCACTGGCTGTAACCGTGGAAACAACACCATCATCAGCATCATTATCCTCGTCAAGACAACTAAAAGTTAATTCTGGAGTAATGTCAGTCATGTAATCTCAATAAACACGGTTATAATTATGTCTAAATGAGAACAAAAATGGAAACATTTCCTTTGGGTTATTGTATGTGGATTTTCATGCAAAATGAAAGATGATCTATTTACTGTTACTGACATGAACAGATGTGTACATTTTCAGTTTTCTGTCACACAAGGTCAAATGAAGTGAGGATACTCATTGTAATTTCAGTTTTTATATGTACAAATATTTTCATTGGATTGGATTTCAAAATAATTAATATTTTATACTTGAGTTTTCCACTGGAAAAATTTAAATTTATTTAAGATATTAATTTTTGTTGTTGAAAATGTGCTATTAATGTATCGCTATAATTATCAGTGTGTGTCATTATACTGTACAGTAAACAATGGGGATAGTATTTGTATAGTATATGTGAGTGTGTGTACAAATATAGGTAAAACACTGATTCTGTCTCAGACACATGGCGCTGATTATTGGCTCCCGCTGAGAGAGAGGCTGGCACTGCGAACCTGCTGCCAACACACACTGTTCATCTTCCTGTCGGGGCAGATATAAGGGGGAGGAAGTGGACTGTCCCTCTGAGAGGAAATCAATGTGTTGCCAGGGGAAACCGGCACACCGACCCCACAGCGACAACACCTCCTCCTCATTAGAGTATATTGACAGTGACTGAGAGTATTTATAAGAGTTTAAGGCTACTGCAGAAATGACTTAGAACTTGTTTCTTGCCTTGCCGTGGACTTAGAGAGGAATGTTAAGAATGGGGGAGTGATGGTAGCAGGTGGATGGGGGAGTGATGGTAGCATTGTAATAAACTACAGTTGGACTACATCTCTGCATGAAAGGTACAACGTGTTTACAACATCTAGAACAAACCATATTTACCTGGCATCCTCGGCCGACTCAGCGATCAGGTGGTAAGTCCTCTCTGGCATCACGATGTTGATTCCATTCTCTTTCCCGGTGTTGTCAATGATTTCTCTGCAGATCACAAACAATATATAATAAACAATATCTCCATAAGTGTGTAACATTAAGGTGTTCAACTTGCTATTTATCTTAAAAACGTCAGGTAGGATGGCAACAAAATATTCAGTGTATGTTGTAGAAACGTCATACAAAGTCATAGTATAGTATGTATAAAAAAGTCAGAGTATAGTAAGTCGAAAAAGGTCTTAGTATAGCATGTCGAAAAAAGTCATAGTATAGCATGTCAAAAAAAAGTCATAGTATAGCATGTCAAAAAAAAGTCATAGTATAGCAAGTCAAAAAAAAGTCATAGTATAGCATGTCGAAAAAAGTCATAGTATAGCATGTTGAAAAAAAGTCATAGTATAGTACGTCAAAAAAAGTCATAGTATGGTATGTCAAAAAAAGTTGTAGTATAGGATGTAAAAAAAAATCATAGTATAGCATGATGAAAATAGTCATATTATAGTATGTACAAAAATCATGGTATTGTAGGTCAAAGAAAGTCATAGAATAGTTTGTCGAAAAAAGTCATAGTATAGTATGTCGAAAAAAGTTATAGTATAGTAAGTCGAAAAAAGTCATAGTATAGCATGTCAAAAAAAGTCATAGTATAGTATGTAAAAGAAAATCATAGTAGAGTGTCAAAGAAAGTCATAGTATAGTTTGTCGAAAAAAGTTATAGTATAGTATGTCGAAAAAAGGCATAGTATAGTACGTCAAAAAAGTCATAGAATGGAATTTCAAAAAAGTTACAGTATAGCAAGTCGAAAAAAGTCAATGTATAGCATGTATAAAAAAGTCATAGCATAGCATGTCGAAAAAAGTCATAGTATAGCAAGCCAAAAAAAGTCACAGCATAGTAAGTCGAAAAAAGTCTTAGTATAGCATGTTGAAAAAAGTCATAGTATAGCAGGTCAAAAAAAGTCATAGTATAGCATGTTGAAAAAAGTCATAGTATAGTATGTCGAAAAAAGTCATAGTATAGCATGTAAAAAACAAACATAGCATAGTATGTCGAAAATATCATATTATAGTATGTCAAAAAAAGTCATAGTATAGTATGTCGAAAAAAGACATAGTATAGTATGTAAAAAACAAACATAGCATAGTATGTCGAAAAAAGTCATATTATAGTATGTCAAAAAAAGTCATAGTATAGCATGTCGGAAAAAGTCATAGTATAGCATGTCAAAAAAAGTCATGGTATAGTATGTCGAAAAAATACATAGTATAGCATGTCGAAAAAAGTCATAGTATAGCAAGTCGAAAAAAGTCATAGCATGGTAAGTCGAAAAAAGTCTTAGTATAGCATGTCAAAAAAAAGTCATAGTATAGCATGTCGAAAAAAGTCATAGTATAGCAGGTCAAAAAAAGTCATAGTATAACATGTTGAAAAAAGTCATTCTATAGTATGTCAAAAAAAGTCATAGTAGAGCAGGTCAAAAAAAGTCATAGTATAGCATGTAAAAAAAACCATAGCATAGTATGTCGAAAAAAGTCATATTATAGTATGTCAAAAAAGTCATAGCATAGCATGTATAAAAAAGTCATAGTATAGCATGTCGAAAAAAGTCATAGTATAGCATGTCAAAAAAAGTCATAGTATAGCATGTATAAAAAAGTCATAGTATAGCATGTCGAAAAAAGTCATAGTATAGCATGTCAAAAAAAAGTCATAGTATAGCATGTATAAAAAAGTCATAGTATAGAATGTCAAAGAAAGTCATAGTATAGCATGTTGAAAAAAGTCATAGTATGGTATGTCAAAAAAAGTCGTAGTATAGGATGTAAAAAAAAGTCATAGTATAGCATGATGAAAAAAGTCATATTATAGTATGTAAAAAAATCATGGTATTGTAGGTCAAAGAAAGTCATAGAATAGTTTGTCGAAAAAAGTCATAGTATAGTATGTCGAAAAAAGTTATAGTATAGTATGTCGAAAAAAGTCATAGTATAGCATGTCAAAAAAAGTCATAGTATAGTATTACAAAAAAAATCATAGTAGAGTGTCAAAGAAAGTCATAGTATAGTTTGTCGAAAAAAGTTATATTATAGTATGTTGAAAAAAGTCATAGTATAGCATGTCGAAAAAAGTTATAGTATAATATGTCGAAAAAAGGCATGGTATAGCATGTTGAAAAAAGTCATAGTATAGTACGTCAAAAAAAGTCAAAGAATGGAATTTCAAAAAAGTTATAGTATAGCAAGTCGAAAAAAGTCTTAGTATAGCATGTAAAAAAAAGTCAATGTATAGCATGTATAAAAAAGTCATAGCATAGCATGTCGAAAAAATTCATAGTATAGTATGTCAAAGAAAGTCATAGTATAGCAAGCCAAAAAAATTCACAGCATAGTAAGTCAAAAAAAGTCTTAGTATAGCATGTCAAAAAAAGTCTTAGTATAGCATGTCGAAAAAAGTCATAGTATAGCATGTCGAAAAAAGTCATAGTATAGCATGTTGAAAAAAGTCATAGTATAGCATGTCAAAAAAAGTCATAGTATAGCATTTATTAAAAAGTCATAGTATAGCATGTAAAAACAAAAGTCATAGTATAGCAGGTCAAAAAAAGTCATAGTACAGCATGTATTAAAAAGTCATAGTATAGCA
>NC_048418.1:1633915-1655232 GCF_013103735.1 Etheostoma cragini | reverse complement strand
TGTCAAAAAATGTCATAGTATAGCATGTATAAAAAAGTCATAGTATAGCATGTCGAAAAAAGTCATAGTATAGCATGTATTAAAAAGTCATAGTATAGCATGTCAAAAAATGTCATAGTATAGCATGTATAAAAAAGTCATAGTATAGCATGTCGAAAAAAGTCATAGTATAGCAAGTCAAAAAAAGTCATAGTATAGCAGGTCGAAAAAAGTCATAGTATAGCATTTATTAAAAAGTCATAGTATAGCATGTCGAAAAAAGTCATAGTATAGTATGTCGAAAAAAGTCATAGTATAGCATGTAAAAAATAAAGTCATAGTATAGTATGTCGAAAAAAGTCATAGTATAGCATGTAAAAAATAAAGTCATAGTATAGTACGTCAAAAAAAGTCATAGAATGGAATTTCAAAAAAGTCATAGTATAGCATGTAAAAAAAAAGTCAATGTATAGCATGTATAAAAAAGTCATAGCATAGCATGTCGAAAAAAGTCATAGTATAGTATGTCAAAGAAAGTCATAGTATAGCAAGCCAAAAAAAGTCATAGTATAGCATGTATTAAAAAGTCATAGTATAGCATGTCCAAAAAAGTCATAGTATAGCATGTCCAAAAAAGTCATAGTATAGCAGGTCAAAAAAAGTCATAGTATAGCATTTATTAAAAAGTCATAGTATAGCATGTCGAAAAAAGTCATAGTATAGTATGTCGAAAAAAGTCATAGTATAGCATGTAAAAAATAAAGTCATAGTATAGCATGTCGAAAAAATTTATAGTATAGTATGTCGAAAAAAGGCATAGTATAGCATGTTGAAAAAAAGTCATAGTATAGTACGTCAAAAAAAGTCAATGTATAGCATGTATAAAAAAGTCATAGCATAGCATGTCGAAAAAAGTCATAGTATAGTATGTCAAAGAAAGTCATAGTATAGCAAGCCAAAAAAAGTCACAGCATAGTAAGTCGAAAAAAGTCTTAGTATAGCATGTCAAAAAAAAGTCTTAGTATAGCATGTCAAAAAAAAGTCAATGTATAGCATGTCGAAAAAAGTCATAGTATAGCATTTATTAAAAAGTCATAGTATAGCATGTTGAAAAAAGTCATAGTACAGTATGTCGAAAAAAGTCTTAGTATAGCATGTCAAAAAAAAGTCTTAGTATAGCATGTCAAAAAAAAGTCAATGTATAGCAGGTCAAAAAAAGTCATAGTATAGCATGTATTAAAAAGTCATAGTATAGCATGTCGAAAAAAGTCATAGTACAGTATGTCGAAAAAAGTCATAGTATAGCATGTAAAAAAAAATGTATAGTTTAGTATGTCAAACTAAGTCATATTATAGTATATCAAAAAAGTCATAGTATAGTATGTCGAAAAAAGACATAGTATAGCATTTATTAAAAAGTCATAGTATAGCATGTTGAAAAAAGTCATAGTATAGCAGGTCAAAAAAAGACATAGTATAGCATGTATAAAAAAGTCATAGTATAGCATGTCGAAAAAAGTCATAGTATAGTATGTCGAAAAAAGTCATAGTACAGTATATCGAAAATTACTTTTTTAGATTTATGTCATTGTTTAGTGACTGTATGGTATGTTGAAAACAGACATAACAAGGTGCTGTGTAGCTCAGTCAATAGAGCACGTGTCCGTATGTATATGACGAAATGTATTCCTTGATGAAGAGGTCCAGGGTTCAAAACCAGCCCATGGCAGCTTTCTTCCCCCTATCTAAACCGTACTAAGGATCATAATATGTTAAAAAGGGAGAATATGGTGCTGGTCAACACACTATACTATGACTTTTTCGACAAACTATACTATGACATATTTCGAAATATTATACAATTACTTTTTTCAACATACTATACTATGACTTTTTTCAAACATACTATTCTATGACTTTTTTTTCCTTACTATACTATGACGGTTTTCAACATACTATGACTTTTTCAACATGTTATACTATGACTTTTTTTGACATACTATACTATGACTTTTTTCGACATGCTATACTATGACTTTTTTTCGACATACTATACTATGACTTTTTTACTCACAATACTATGACTGTTTTCAACATACTATGATTTTTTTCAACATACTATACTCTGACTTTTTACATACTATACTGTGACTTTTTTCAACATACTATACTAGGACTTTTTTCAACATTTGACATACAATGACTGTTTTAGACATACTATACTATGACATTTTTTGAAATATTATAATATGACTTTTTTCAACGTGCTATACTATGACTTTCTTCAACATATTATACTATGACTTTTTTGACATACTATATTTTTTATATTTATATTTTATATTTTCGACATATACTATGTATTTTTAAAACATGCTATACTATGACTTATTTTGACATGCTATACTATGGCTTTTTTTGACATACTATACTATGACTTTTTTTGACATATTCTACGTATTGTTTCGACATGATATACTAAAACTTTTTTCGACATGCTACACTGACTTTTTCAACATATACTATGGCTTTTTTCCACATACTGTACTATGACTTTTTTTCAACATTTTATACTATGACTTTTTTTGACATGCTATACTATGACTTTTTTCGACATGCTATACTATGACTTTTTTTGACATGCTATACTATGACTGTTTTCGACATGCTATCCAATGACTTTTTTCGACATGCTATACTATGACTTTTTTCGACATGCTATACTATGTTTTTTTTTACATATATATACATATATATACCCCGCACCTTTCGTTTCAAAGAGGGGGAAGAGTCCTGTGCCTCTTCATCAAGGAATAAACATCTACATGTATTCATTTGGGCATACGCTCCATCAACTGAGCTACACAGCACCTTGTTATGGCTGTTTTCGACATACTATACTATGACTTTTTATGATATTTTTGACATACTATGACGTTTTCTGTTTTACAACTTACTATGCTGTGACTTTTTAGGAATTTTTAGGCATATAGATTTACGAATTTTTATTTTTTTCGACATACTATTCCATGATTTCATTAATGGTATTTTTGACATACTATACTATGATTTTTTTTTTGGGGTACTTTTCCCAACATACTAGGATTTTTTTTTTACTTTTTTCGACATGCTATACAATGATTTTTTTTTTAACATACTATACCATGAATTTTTTCAATTTACTACGATATGACTTTTTAGTTACTTCTTTCGACATACTGTACATTACTATGACCTTTTTTGGCACACTATTGTTTAACATTTTGTGACTTACTTTTTTCAACATACCATACAATTACTTTTTTTACTTTCCTCGACTTACTATAGAATACTATGACTTTTTTTGTCATAATAAACAATTATGTTTTTTTTATTACTTTTTACGAAATGCTAAACTATTACTTTTTTAAAACTTTTAATGACATGCTATACTATGACTTTTATGACTTTTTTGACATACTACTATGACTTTGTATTACTTTCTTCAGCTTACTACACCATGACTTTTTTTGACATGCTATACCATGACTTTTTAAAAGTTTTCTTGACATACAATACTTTGTATGAGTTTTTTTTTCTCACTTTTTGACGTACTATACTATGACTGTTTTGACTTTTTTCGACATGCTATACTATAACTTTTTTTTTTGACATACTAAACTATAACTTTTTATTTTTTTTGACATGCTACACTATGACTTTTTTCTCATACTATATTTTGACTATCCTGTTAAGGAATAGTTCACCAAGTTGAGGTACTGAATCGAGTGGTAATTAATAATCTGAGGTTAACGGATCAAACCCCACTACAATAACTTTTAATGATTTTTTACAACATACTAAGCTATGACTTTTTATTAAATATCAAAATATCTTTAAAAAGTGATTCATGGAATATGTTTTTAAATCCCCACCAGAACATTTAAACATCATAGTGAAGATTTCTGAGGTAGCCTGATTAATCCTTACTTTGCATTATGCATATCCAGCACCCCTTTCATCTTGTCCTCGCCGTCATTCTCAAAGTACATGAGCTTGCTCTGCCGCAGCACGAACCAGCGGCGCTTCCAGTTACGGCGAGACAGCGTGGATGAGCCCCCTCCTTTCTTGTGCAGCCAGCCCTGCTTCAGAGCCTCCTGCTTGGCCCGAAACCACAGGAAGGTCTCGTCTTTCAGAACGCACCAGCGCCGCTTCCACGTGTTAATCAGACCACCTGGAGAGGAAAATATGACAATGGGTTCACGCTCTTCTGCTGCATTTTATGTAAGGATGGACTATAAAGGAAGACAAATATAACCATTACTACCAGCGCCCCCTTAGGTCAAACAGCGTCATTTTACATTACAGTTTTCTGTCAAAATCTGATCAGTACTGTCTGAAATACTGTGTGATACATGGAAAAATAAATACAATAAAAAGATACGGTACATATCCCCACACAATCCTGTGTGTTGAGTGAATTTAGGCTCAAAATATGAACATGGTTGCATTGTTTATTGCATGAGTTCTAAGAAAGTCACATGAGTAAAAAGGATGTTTCTCATTTTCAAATATCCCTGTGAAAATTCTCTAACTGAAAAAAATAAAATAAGGATGGAAAAGGAAGGATTATAAGTCTTATTCCTCAACCCCTTAAAAATCCAGTCAGGGTAACACTATGATGCTTTATTTTTTGAGAGTGGAATCCTCTCTTTAAATGTCAGGTCATTTAAGTCGTTTTCTGAAAGAAGTGTTAGTATCGTAATAACTCTAACCTTTGATGAAGAGGAAGCTGTGGAAGTATGGGAGCGTGACGCAGCTGTAGACAGAGTCACGCCGATACGACAGCTCGTCGTCGGTGTCAAACCTGTCAAAGTCGTCCTCGCTGTCCTCGAACTGAAATAAAAAAGAAAGTAATGAGACATTCAAACACAACGTACAAACCTTTCTAATTGTCACCTGACTTCTACAAAAACCTTTGAGGTTACGGAGACCCAACTCACCGATGACTGAGCCCCATCCGAGCTGAACCGGTAAGCCCCTGAGCTGTTGTAGGTTCCTACGGAGCCGCGGTAGTCAGGAGACCACTGGCCGCTGCGAGGGTTGGAGAAGGCCACGCTGCCGCTGGAAAGGATGGCGCCCTCATCGTAGTCATCCTGGTCGTAGTCCGAATCCTCGTCCGGCGGTATGAGCTCCACCAGGTCATCGGACTGCGCCTCAGAAGAAGTCTGGGCGTGGCAATAGGCCGAGTCCCCGCTGGATGAGGCGCTGTGGCAGACTGGGGGCACCGGTGGTAAAGGCAGCGGCTGGTGAAGCAGGGTGGTTGGCGGCAGTGGTGGCGTCACACCGTCATTGGCGTAGGGGTCTTCTTCAGACGAGTCGTCACTCGTTCGGATCCCGCTTGTTCGCTGGCCGTCTGAGTGGCCATGCTCACTTGGGTTAGGCGAGTATTTAAAGGCCTCATCATCAGCCCCAAAGCCTTCGTCGACTTCTTCCTCGTCGTTGCCTCTCCTCCGTCGACTCCGTTTCTCCTTCTCCTCCACTTCGCCGACTCCCAAAGAGCTCTCGATGTTCCTGACGCACTCGTCGATCTCGTCAAAGTTAAGCGAGTCGAGGAACTGCTGCGCCGCCTTGCAGGCCTCGTCCTCCAGACGCCTGAGCTCCTGGTCACGGAGAAGCTGCAGGCGGTTGAGGGACGCTTCGGTCAGGGAGAGCTCCTGACGCTCCTTCTGCCTCTGCAGAGACTGGATCTCCCGCTCCAGTCGCAGGATCTCCTCCACCTGCGACGCCTCCTGAGGACGATCTGCCTCCACCTCTTCAGATGCCCCTTGGAGGGCCTCCGGTGACTCAAGCTCCTCCATAGTGTCCGGTGATGTTGCAGCTTCTACTGCAGGCTGAGGCAGAGCCAGAGAGGCCAACTGCTCAGCCAGATGAAGCTCCTCCAGTCTTCTAGCCTCCTCCGCCTGAGGATGGAAAAAAAGATGCTATTTAAAAAATGCCTTACAGAAATAGTTTCTAGAGCGAGGTGTTCGCAAATTGCTGCCATCTGCATTAAAACTTTTTTTATTTTGCTCATAGTCCCAAAAGCTATATTGTATATAATCAGTTTTAGGCAGAATACTTGAAATAGTGTTGAGTAAAAGTTGACATATTCCAGTCTGTGATTAACCATCAACATCCATTCCTTTAATTTTAGTCTCAATAATTCCTAATTTCTGCTTTTCTAACTCAAACATTAGGTATAATTTCCTATAAATGAGGTTTATTGACCATACATTAAAAAAGAAATTTGAAAAATATTGGGACGGGAAGACAACACAAGGGTCAAAAGCGTTATCAAAATCTGTAAGTGTAAATGTGCTGTATTTATATAGCGCTTTAAAGCGCTTTTATATCTACAGGAACCATTCACACACTGTGGCCGGGGCTGCCATACAAGGTGCCACCTGCTCATCAGATACACACTCACACACATCTACACACCTGCTCATCAGATACACACTCACACACATCTACACACCTGCTCATCAGATAAACATTCACACACAGCTACACACCTGCTCATCAGATACACACTCACACACAGCTACACATCTGATCATCAGACAACATTCACACACATTCACACTCCGATGCGCAGCACCGGGGGCAACTCGGGGTTCAGTGTCTTGCCCAAGGATACTTCAACAATGACTGCAGGGGCGGGGATCGAACCACCAACCTTCCGATTGGCAGGCAGCCGCTCTACCACTGAGCCACAGCCACCCCAGTGCAGAGAGATAATCTATACATATTTCTTACAATTCTTGCATCTTGTTTCAGGATACCCATGATCACTTTTACTGGAAACCAGCTGATTTATACCAGATAAATGTTGAAAAGAAAATACAAAATAATAAGAAAGAAATGTGTCTAAAAGGCTAAAATGGTAGGAAAACATTCAATTAACTATTTGGATATTCCTTTATAGACTGTGCTCATCTGCAAGAAATCTTCAGTTAAATTGTCTAAAAATGAAATACACTTTTTCACACAAATGAATTCCTTGATGATTTATCGTACCTCTCTGGCGAGTCTCTCCGCCTCCAGCCTCCATCTCTCCCTGCACAGACACAGACACACGGACATACATCAGTTCACTGACACAGACAGTAAGAGGTAACACTGACCAAAATAACAGAAGTAATTACATTACATGTCTCATTGTGGCATTAAAATGCCATAAAACCCAGACTGTAAAAATCAGCCAGGAAGTATGCATCATCCATCTTAACAAGAACAACAAAAGTATATGTTATATTAAACCAAATTATACTTTTTGAAATAGTATCTCAGTATAAATGTATGCTGGTATTACTCCATCTTTGCTCCAACCTTTTACTGCTATTGAGACAGTGTGGGTGGACCAGAATGTCCTCTGTATTATTTGGTATTTTATTATTTGGGATTATTAGAAACACAGTCCAGTGGTTATGTTTGTATAATTACTACTCTCGCTGAGTTGGTGACCTTTGTAATTGATATTTTTTAAATCATCACTCAAAAATTTGATGAGATTTGCATTAGTATTTTTTTGCCAGAACTAATTCCTGGTATTGGAGAGTTGGCTTTAAAACAGCATTCAGACTCAGAATAGTTGAGATCAGAGGAACCTACAGATGAGTTTCGTCAGGACTGAAAGTGATCAATTGTTTTTGCAAAGAGCGTTGTAAGGAATCCAATCCATTTTTCGTGGTGATTTGGGCAAAAATAAACCCATATTTCAGATATAGACATTTTTTAAAGGGGTCAAATTTGACCTGAGGACAACGGGAGGGTTAACTAGACACCCACCTCTCCATCTCCTCTTCCATCCTCCTGCAGCGCTCCTCCTCCTCCCTCCTCTTCTTCTCCTCCAGCAGCTGGCTGAAAGCCTGGCGGGCCAGCTGGCCTCGCACACGTTTCTGGAAGGTGAGCGCTGCCCAGCGGAGGAGCAGGAACTTCCTCCTCCAGTAGAAAGCCCGATAGTTCTTCTGAATGACCACAATGCAATGCAACAGCTTCCTGTACTGCTTCCTGTGTGTAGGACAGAATCACAACATCACTTAGCATATAGGACTTTAGGTTAGAATGAACATTAAATCGGTTTCTAGGAAGGTTTTTGATGGTATTGTTGAGCTGAACAGCCATATACCTGGCCATGTAGCCCATGACGTGGGCCTGGATGACCATGGCTGCTCTCAGCACCTCCATCTCCCTCTGCTTCTCCAGGCGATGCTCCAGAGACTCCCGAAGGAAAACCTGAGAACGGGAGGAGAGGAGGACGGACATAGTGAGAAAAAAGGAGGGATATGGATAGAGGCAGATGTTGGTATTCTATCTCTGTTTATAGAACTTCCCGTCTTGCAGATATAGACTTTTCTCTGATGTAGAAAGTGAGATGAAGGAGGGTAGAAGAAGAATACATCATTATTGTTATTCCATCTCTGTTTATCAGATAAGCATTCCAGTGTTGCATACACTATTCCCCGTTGTAACAAAGTTAAATAAAGGTTCAAAATGTGCAAGTACAAAAGAATAAAAGTCTCTGTATTACTTTGACAATTCTTTGTTGAATTGTTTAAATAGAAGCGGGAAGGATGCCATGTCTGATTAACACAGGGTATGACTTCAGGAGTGTCCAACTAAGTTTTAAATTTTGACATGTCAATGAAAATATTTCCTTTCCTCAGCATCAACTTATGATTATTACCATCAACAATTAATCAGTTGATTTTCAGATGTTGAGTTTAAGAATGTCACAAAATAGCTAACCACGTAAAGAACAAGAATCCTCACTTTGTGAACTAGCGTTAAGAAATTCAACAAGTAACGGATTGGCTACTTGAGAATTATTCTCAAATATCAACTTTTGAGAGGCTAAGAATGATCTTTTTTAGATTGTTTACTACATGTTTTTTTCCACTTGAGTTGTAAAAGGAATTTCATCAGAACAAAATGCTAAAGATTCAGATATAAAACAAGTCCCAAAAATTAAGTGATAAGGTTTCTGTACAATGTGAGTCACATGCATGTAATTAAAGGTGCAGTAGGTAAGCCATGCTATTTAAGTAGCAGGTAATTTAAAAAAAAAGAATCATGCTCTTCTGGCAATCACCTAAATTTCTGCAAAAATCCACCGCTCCATGTTTAGATGCACCAATCAGGGCCAAGGGGAGTGTCTAACTGCGCGTCAATCACTGCTCAGGCACACACATTCATTCTCCCTCGTGGGGGGAGGGGCTTAGGAGACCGTTTGGGCTTTAGCAGGAGGGGGGAACTGAGAAGTTGTTGAGGTTCAAATTCTTTGGCTGCAATTTTTGCATCTTCACAATCCTACCTACAGCACCTTTAAGCATCATATTGTTTTAAGCCATTATTTTTAACCAATCTTTCAGGTTTTTTTCACAGCACTTGAAAAATATGAATCATTTTGCAGCGGCCCTGTGCATTCGGGTTTTTGGTACAAATTAAATTAATATTTGTTGGTAAATCTTCAATTTTGTCTTGAAAATGTAGCAGGGCTTTAAACCTAGTCTTCATTACACATGCAACTCAACAGGCACAATGGAAAATGGAGACTGCTCTACGGTATTAAAACAGTACAGAGCAGAATATTAACAAATATTGTCCATTCATGGCACAACACTCCCGGCCTCTGCTTAACACACTTAATCCCTTACGTACGCTCTATCACATGCACATTATGAATTTACAAGTGAACAGAATTAAAAAGGGACAGTCCCTCCTTTTTCTATAACGTCCCCATTTAACAGACACTCCCTTCCAAAAGAACCATCGATGTGAACAAAGCAGGCGACATGAATCAAATCCAGATCCTCCTCTCCTTTTGTTCACACTGCTAAAGACCGCAGATTACCGCAGCTAGTGATTTTGTCTAAATCTCTCTGTGAAAAGACAGTTTTTACAGGCGCTTAGTGCAGCTGCCTGCTATAGGAACCAAGCTGTCGTCCATTGATAGAGAAACTGGGCCCACTGAGGGACGCCGGGGGTTAATCCGATTAGGGAGGGAGGAAAATGAGATATGGGACGTGGTCTCAGGCGACAGAGACAGTGGGGAAATGTCACATTGCTACAAGGGCTACAGGAGTAGAGATTGCCTTTCTCCTGTTGAATAATGCATAATGTGTGTGTGTGTGTGTGTGTGTGTTTGTGTTGCTGGCAGAGTTTTGAATCCTCAGCGGTGAGGCACTAATGAGATTTTCAGGAGGAAATGTAAACTCGTCGGGGTGATTTGGACATCACTGATGAGAAGGTTAATTAACAAGGAAACATGCAGTGCATGCCCCAACGCACGCGCGCGCACACACACACTCACTCACACACACACACACACACACACACACACACACACAAAGGCAAAAGCACACAAAATCACCCCTGAATTCAGATGTTGGGTCAGACACTTTGCAACAGCAGTTAAAGCCTCACAGCAGATTAAAACTCTAAAACTAACTGATGCAGCTGGATAAGGCCTCTATACAGATGTAAAAAAGGGAAAGTACTTTTACAGTTGTGGAAGAGGCATTTGGAGCAAAAGAAACAGGACCACTGTGTAAATGTACACAGCTAAGTACAGAACCTTAGTCAATGTAGGCTGGATCAGATGCTACTCAGGTGTGCTTACATTCTAACAAAACCACACACATATAATAAAAGGTTAGCATTGTGAGGACCACTATGTCCCCGTAATGTATGTTGAGACATACGTATGTCCCCACAACATCAACAAATATACACACAGTGAGACAAACACAAACACACACCCTCACTTTATTTAACAACTTGAATCAGACATGCTCAGAAAGCGCGGCCTCGTGAGCGAGTGCACACATTTGCATCCAAATGAGTAGATCAACTAATCCTTTTTAATCATCGCTATGCTAATTAGCGCAACAAAGCCTAAGCCTCGGCGCACTTTCGATTCTTGCTGTTGAGGCTTTTGGAAAGCATCGCTCGCCGGGACAGGTCAGGCCCTTGGAGAGCAACAGCACCCCGGGAGAAGCCGGCAGAGCCACATCACTTCCAGGAAATTAAGTTTGAGGTTGTTAATAAATAAAAAAAACACACAACAACACTCAGACAATAGTAAGGACATGTGCCGATTGAAAGGGGCTGGAGGCCGGCTCGATGTAAATCTCACTGCGAGAGGCAAAGGGACAGAGGGGACAGAGGGACAAAGTGGACGAATCCCTCTGAGGGAGATAGAATTGATTTAACGGTGTTCAGGCAGTCACAGCAGAAGGAACCGCTTTACAAAAGGCTTTCAGGTGGTGTGACTCACCCTGGTGGATGCTCTAAAGTCGGCTAATTAAAATGCAAAACCAGTGAATGTTCTCTGGAGTCTATTTAACAAGAAAAAGTAAGAATAGGTTTTCCATCTTATGTATTCAGTATCAAATGTTTTGAGTAATATAGATCATTTCTAAGTTTTATCAGATGCTCCTGATGTTGATGAGCCTGCCCAAGCATACAAACAAATGTGTTTGATGATCAACCACGTTAAGCCCTATTCAGAAATGACATGTATGCGTCTATTTCATATATTGAATGTATTACTATGCAACTATTTTTCAATCTGTGAGGGTTAAATGGTTCCCTTATTGAGATATATGGGTGTAGTAATGTTTGGTTTGGAGGCAGTGTGCAGGCGCTGCTCCTTTTCAATGTTTTTTCATGGGTTCGAGCGTGATGAGACATTCTTTTAAATACAAATATAAATCCATGATAACTGCTGAATGGAGAAATTGAGTTAACATTTTATCATTCAGGTGATAACTGAGTGCACACACACACACACACACACACACACACACACACACACACACATTAATGGCGGCCATTCATCCGTCCACCCACACAAACATGCATCCTCCGCTGCTGTCACCTCTTGCTGCATCACACAGTCATGCTGTGATTACGGGGCATCTGTGTCCCCGTCTGTCATTTCTCTACAGCCATTACACACACACACACACACACACACACACACACACACACAGGATCCAATAACTTTTGGATTGCACGCTTCAGGTCCTCTGGACTTCAATTATTCGTGATCACACGCACACAGCGAGGCCCATCCAGGAATGGTTTCATCCAGCTGGATTTGAAAGACGCATGAAGCCATATTAAGCCTCAGGGGGGCAGCCAACACATATTGCTGAAGTACTGTACATCTGCATCATATTCACGTTCGAAGTAAGAACCCTCTGGGTGAAGGAGAGACACGTATCAGCCGGTGTGAGACAGAGACAGAATGAACAGCAGGGCATTCAGGAGCTCAGAGCTGGACAGGAAGAAGTCAATTACACTGAAGAGACCTGAGCGGAAGGGATGTGTTTCACTGCTGATGGACAGGAAATGCTTATCTCTGGGGAAAGATAGCTTCCACGGAACATCATTTTCTGTCGTTGACACATTTTTGAATTAGCCAAAGGAGCCTAACATGGTTTTTAAACATAAATTGTGTAATTATGTACACAATGTTTGTGTCTGTGGAGTTTCCCCAAAGGACTTCTGCTTGGTTTCTGCGTTCAAGTCTAACTACACTGTTACAAAGTAACACAGTGTTGTTACACACAGTTACACAGTCATTTTGACACAAAGACCAGTCCCTGTGGCAATTAGAGTCCATTATACTGTAGAGAACTGACACCAAGGGATGTTCTTCACTGCAAATAAATTAAGATAGGAACTGGATATCAGTGAAAAATAGCGTTGTATGCGCAACACATTATTTCACTGGATGTTAATGTCAAAAACACTTTACTAGTTCTGTTTAGTCTTTGTGTTTGAGTCAAATTAAAACGTTACAGTCAAGCTCCGTGTGAGAGTCAGCTCGAGTCCACTCAACCTTTTGACACAAAGACCAGAGAGCTGTGGCAATACAAGACCCAACCAGACCCGGTTCGACTGGATATAAGTTGGTCCCAGCCTGACAAAGAATCCCCCTAAAGTGAGGTCTTCTTATTTCTCAAAGGAGAAATCTACGTGCTCAAATGCAATAAAAAGCATCAAAACCAGCCCACGAAGACGACAAAACACCTTCATGCGAGTAAGACTATGGAAAGCAAGAGCATCAGTCCCTCACCTTGGTCTTTCCCAGCTGCCACTCTGAACTGCTGCTGTCGTAGAGGTGCAGCAGCTGGAGGCAGCTCCCCTTGGGGTCCTCCGCCTTCATCACGCCCCGCATCAACACCTTATACCTGGAGAGGGGGTGAGGCCAAGCGAAAGTTTCAAGTCCAGTCGTCCCGGTGTAGCTCACGCGAAATTACATCACATTGTAGCCTATGCAATGGTCACCGGGGACCCAAAACCAAACGCCACGCTGATACAAAAAGTCCAATAAACTGAACATTTCCTGATGACCCGAAGGACAAAACAAGGGTTAAAAAAAAGGAAGATATGTTTGGAGTTTTGCCGATCTGATAGGGAAATAGTTTAATCTCTCAAACAGCGTTGCCCTGGTAGCGTTATCCTATTACGTACAGTGTGAATTTGAAAGACCGTTTATCCCGGCCCTCGGATTGAGCCTTGCCAATGGTGAGTTCCCAGACCCAACATCTTGATGTGGTTCTGGCTTGTCAGGCTAGAGGGATGTAGGGTACAGGGGTTTCCAGTTAAGCTGGCTGATTGGACCTCTTCCCAGGACTATGCGGGTGTGTTTGGGCTGACTATTTGGTTGACTGTTGGCTCTGGTGTACTTGAGAGAGCAAATGACTTGAGAGTTATCATTCTCATTGGTAGAAATGATTTGTGACCTAATGAATTCTCATCCAAATTCTCACCCCAAATCCCTTATGCGGGTGTTCAGAGGCTTTAAGAAGACTTTATAAATACCAATACTAATCTACGATGTGAGACTGTTTGCAGAACATTGGATTTAAACAAACATTTGCAGGTTATTTCCGTATCTGAAGTGTCTCTTGAGCGTGATGTATGACTTGTTCGATGGGGTGAAAGTCTCGGTGTCGGGACCAACCTGGAGCAGAAGTCTTGGAAAGGTCTCCGGATGGGGAAGCCGGTGCGTCGAATCTTGACCGTCTCCAACATGCCAGAATATCTGAGCTGGTTCAGAACCAACGTCTGGTCGAACTGGTCAGGCATCTGGAAACAGACAGGGTTGAAATTTAGTCAAACATGAGGAGGCTGAAGACACTCACTTTCACATCTGAAATAAATACCTCTAAAAATGTTCAAAGAGATTCATGGTTAAAGGAAGCATTGAAATGTCAGATAATTAGTCATCAGGAACATGATCAGTGACTCTTTATTAACTCTAATGTAATTGTACACTTAGGTTGTCTATTACATATTTAGTAAAAGGACTATATATCTAAAATCTTATTTTTATTATATTTCTGCTGGTTTCAGATGACAAGATGGCATGGTCAAATAACAATAAACAATAAAATAATAAAATATTGACACTAAAACACAAAAATAAACATGCTATTAAAATACAGTGGCTTGCATAAGTTTACACCCCCATGCACCCCATATGCTGATTAAAAAGAGGAATAAAAATTGATCTTGAAGCCTCAATTCAAAAAAAAATTGGGAAATTTAACCTTTTAAAGGACACCAATTTCCTTTGTGAATGAATAACGCATTTTAAATAAATATTCTTCCTAAAATACAGGCGGCATAAGTATACACCCCCTATGTTATATTCCCGTAGATGCGTTATTTTAGGTGTTATTTCAGTTAGCTTAAAAGCTGGTTTGATTGGGTGCATTGCAAGATGATCTTATGGAAAGTTCCTCATGATCCGATCTCTAGGTATGGTGAAGGGTATGTGATGATGTGTGTGTGTGTGTGTGTGTGTGTGTGTGTGTGGGGGGGGGGGGGTCGGAGGCCAAGGGAACTTTATCAGGATGCATAGTATCCTGATCCATGAAATAACTGGCCTTTAAAAAATAAAAATGTGCCTCTATGGGAATTTAACACAGAGGTGTATATTTATGCCGCCTTTATTTGAAGGAATAACAAGTATTTATTTACAATACATTATTGATTCCCAAGGAAAATTGGTGTCCTCAAAAGGTTGGATTTTCCTAAATTTGTTGAATTAATGCGTTAAGATCAATTTCCAAAAGATGTATTTTATTCCTCTTTTTCATCAACTTTAGCCTGGGTGTGTAAACTTTCTCCCGCCGCTGTGTGTACCCTAAACAAAACAAGCATCTAACATCTGCAACAGCATCATCGGCCGGGTTTTATTCAGTAATAACGAGGCACTTTAACACCGCAGGACACTTTCATCATTGTTGTTTTGTAATTCAGTCCAATCAATGCAGTCAGCTGCTTGCACCACCCTTTTATAACATAATCGATTGATCTAGGTCGCCGTACACCATGTGATCCTCTCATCCTGCAGCGTTCAACGTGGCTGTAATTTCTTCACAGCTGTGGTGATTGATTTTAGATTGTGACTCCATTCCTGTTTGAGAGCAGGTTTAGAGCACTGAAAGTGTTATTTTATAGTAGACGATTCTGTCTTGATGGGTGGAAAAGAGAATAAAACAACACTGATGTGGTTTTGTGGTGTCAGGTTCTCTCTTTTTTTGGCAACTAGGGGCACAAGTGGAACAAGTTAAAAACACATTTGTCACTTTATGAAGTTTTTACAACGAAGGTTTTGGTCTATTTTCTAGCAAACTGATCATCCCATTGTAATTGTGTTTGTGTCCATCTCATGAACACAGTATAGTCCAACATTCTCTCTCTTTTACCTCAGCTTTGTTCTCCACCAACTCCTGGTAAAAATATCTGTGTCTTTAGCTGCCCAATGTTCCCCATTCTTCACCAGATTTAACACCCAACATATGAGCCAAAAGGGGCAAAATAGCTGCATAAAAACATTGTGCAAGAGGACATTTTTCCGAGCTCTTTAAATTAATTTGAGTGCTGAATCAGTCAAACTATGTCATATGGTGTTTGCAGCTAAACTACACGCCCCTTCTATCCCATTACATGCATGTACAGCGAATCCCATACATACGGTAACACTGCATTCCACTCATTCACAACTTTGAACTGAGAGAGAGACGTGTGTGCGACAGCAGCATCCATCAACAAATCAAAACCCTCCAAAAAGCACACTTGGCATTGAGATACCATTATTACTTACAGAAGTGCATTCAGTAAAAGCCATTTTCCCGGGGACCCTTTTCACCCCGTCACCTCAGTGGGCGTAGGAGGGCTCAGAATAAGAGGGGGCTTTCATACCGGCTTGTAATGCCCCCTTTATGCAGCGCCCATCTCCGCTGATAGCCCGTTGATGGCCCATTTGAGCTGCTGAGATGAAGGGAGGCCAATTCACCACCAGATCTTGACTAAGTGATTAAATGGCGCCCTTTAACTGCCACCGGCCCCAGAGACGACCACATTTGCATAACTGGCATTTGCATGGACGTTCGCAGCGTACAAAGCCGAGCCGTGTCAGGAAGCTGCCCTCTGCCTCCTGTCTTACTTCACCACTGTTTTCTATCTCTATAGTTTCCTCTTTTCACTCACATTTGGGCTGCATCTGGGATGTCAACAACCACTTTTTCTGGGAAGCATATTCAGCTCCCTGACCGACTTGGTAAACTCAATTTCTCCTTTTTTTCTTCTATTCTGTCTTTATCTTAGTCTCTGGGACACAATCTGGAGAAGTTTCATGCTGTGTCAAAGCGCTGCCAAGAGAGACTGTGTTTTCTCACTTCATCTGCGACATTTTCCGATTTTCAAAAAGGTCCATTTGGTCCTTTTTGTTGTCTTTTTAAAACTGCATGAAGTCAGAATGAATAGCTCAAACTGACATGAATACAGCCTTTCTACCTCAGAAATTAGAGCCGAGGTTTGAATATTTTACAGAAGATGATATTTGTATGGGTAAAATTGTGTTGTGGTCATTTGAAATATCCATCTAATGCCTTTTCTATCTTTAGAGCTTAGTGCTTATTATGTTCAAAGTTTGGCCAAAATCATATGGACGCCAAAGATACTTAAGTATAGTTTGGTCTGTAGTTGTTTTTCCTGGTTTGGGGCTCTTAGATCCAATGAAGACCAATCTTGTCGATGCAGCAAACAATGAAATTTTAACCTGAAATGTTCTTCTTACTTAATGTTTGTCTTTTCCCTGTTTCAACATGACAACGCCCCCATGGCCCAGGCACAAAGCCAGCTTCTTGACTGAGCTCTGACTTCACTCCCATCCAACACCTCTGGGGTGAACTGGACTGCACACTTTGAGCCAGATCTCATCACCCAAAATCAGCGTTGGGCCTCACTAAGGGCCTGAATGGGAGTAAATTCCTGCAACCAGTTTCAACATCTGGTGGAAAGACCAGAGAAGCGGAGGCTGTTATAGTAGCTCATTCATTTCCAAGGTTTTTTTCAATTCCTTGTTTATGGTCAGATTTGGCTGAGATGTTCAGATATGTGGGATTGTTTGGAAATAGGCTTCTTTTAGCATATTTCCTTTAAAAATGTTTTGGGGCAATATCTCAACTGTTATGGAATAAGATATCTGGAGCGCAGCAATCTATTGGCTCAGAACAATGACGTAAATCAGCATCCGGGGGCGGACAGACCATCTCAGGACTCTACAGGGGCGTGACGACAATACCCTGAGGGGTAAACTCAGTGTCTTTCTCAGCCCAACTTCCCTGCTAAAAGACTCAGAGCTCAGGGCATTCATCAGGACAAATGGGGGCGTGGTAGTCCAGTCCCGAGGGGGATGGGAACTGACGGGGGGAGACACAGAAAACAACCAAACTCAGGATGAGCCGTCCATCATTAACCACCAATAAGAAGGTACAGAAAGTCCGAACATGGCACGATGCTTATACTACTTAATGTAATGAGCTTTCATTCAAACATTCACAGACTCTTATCATTTTGAATGTCTTAACCAATTACTCTAGACCTCCACTGAGAGACACAAGTTTGGGAAATCTAGAAGCCCGTTTGTGTAAATGCTTAAAATCGTCTGGCCCAAGCTTCTGACACCCTACTGTCTAAATACTTTTATCTGGATCCTGTGTGAGCAACTTTACATTAACGCTCATATACGGTTGAAACTGCACCCCATCGCCCGGAGAGGCAGCAAGAGATAATTGGATGTATTACCAAGAAAGTATCAAATTAGATTTTTCTCATTTCCTCAGGGAATTCTGGTGCTCTTTAGGAAAACATTTGGTATAATACAGAATTTCATCCTCTCTTTTGGCAAAAAAAGAAACACTGACTGTACTCAAAACCTAAAATATTGCAATTAACTGTGTAACTTGTACTATACAGTCCAAAGTGTTGGACACCAACAAACCGCTTCTTTTTTTCGGACCACCAGTCCAAAAGCTAAATCATTACAGAGGAAAGCAGGAAATCCTCACATTTGAGAACAATTTATGAATATTTCTACATGTCATTGTTCTACCTTCAAAGTTGGAAGTGTTGGAAGACTTCTTTCGCTCTCTTTAGGGATCAGCATTCTTGCTTTAAACAGGAGACCATCTAAGAGCATCTAGACCCTAAAGATCTCTGGGTTTCTTTGTTAGAAAGCTTGTTTTCCTCTGGGCGTCCAGGTCTGAATGTGGGAGCCAGCAGGGATTATCACTCCCAGCTCAGTAGGGGCTCCTTCACTGGGGGTTTGGGGAATCCCGGGAACAATGTCTACCGCTCATGGAAGGACACAAATCCAGTCTAAGTTCCTGACCCTGCTGGATTTAAGTCTGACCCGGTTTGGAGGAGGTTTCTTGTCGGTTTGAATTTCTCAAATACATGAATAAGTCAAAGCGAACCTGCCCAGGAGTTACTAAGCTGAAAACCATTACAAAAAAGACAGACAGACCTTTATCGTGGATCATTGAGCCGACATCAGTTGCATAGAAAATTACCTCCAGCTTCTATGTGTAAGTTCTGATAATGAATAAGAACATCAGAGCAAATGCTCTTAGCGTATTTGTGCAGGTTGTTCATCACTACTGAACAAAATATCCTAACCCTCATGTTGTCCTTGGGTCAAATTGACCCATTTTCCTATATAAATGTTCTTTGTATTTCCCCAAACGCTCTTTGGCAAGTACAAATCTGTACTTCATTCATTTTGGGGCGTCTTATTCAATTTTATAGCATTGTAAAACAAATGGAAGTGTTTTTGAAATAGTATTGAGTAAAAGTTGACATATTCCAGTCTGTGATTATCATCAACATCCATTCCTTTAATTTTAGTCTCAATAATTCCTAATTTCTGCTTTTCTAACTCAAACATTAGGTATAATTCCCTAAAAATGAGGTTCATTGACCATAAATTCCAACAAGATTAGTGTTTAAGTAGTGTTAAACATACAAAAAAGACCCGCCAAATATGGTTGAAAACAGGGACAAACACGTGAGAAAAAGTTAAAAATGTTGGAAAGTGTTGTCTTTCGATTTTGACAGGAAGACAACACAAAGGTTAAATCAACACCAGTCGCAACCAAAATAAAAGAACGATGGAAGTAAATAGAGACATTTTCGATACATCAACATGACAAAGAGCAGCTATGGTCCAGGGATGCAACTGATGTTTTCTTTTTCCATTATCGATTGATCTGACACTTATTCTTTCAATTGATCAATTCATGTTTGAGTCTATCAAATGTCCAAACGCAGTGGAAAACGGCCATCACAATTTCCCAGAGCCAGTGATCAATTTACAATAGGAATGAAAGACAAGATGCCAATTATCACCTTTGGGAAGCTGGGACCAAGCAAACGCACAAAACGTCTCGGCACATTAACATACACCTGGCACGAAAAAATAAAAAGGAAAACAACTGCAATTAAATCCCATTGATGATTGATTTTAGTAATAACAGTGAAATCCTATTAGTAAGACAACTGAGCTCATCTTCCACAACAATCGTCAGAGAATCTACTCTCTCATCATTATCATGTCATTAACGCGACCGTCTCCTCATTATGTTCATGACCTCAATATCGCGTTGGCTTCCGAGCTTGATCATAATAATTATAATGGACTTACAAAGCAAGTAGACCAGCAGGCTCCATCTCAAGTCAAATGTTCTTGAAATTCAATACGGATCGATTCGGTTCTGAAAGTCTTGAAGTCCAATTAACGAGAGAAAACACAGGAATCATCAGAACGAAGGTCTGTTCGTCCATTGGTTGGAATTTTAAAACAACACAGCAAAGAAATAACACTAATGGGTCTTATTATTGCAGTTGAGTTGGTTAAGAAACATATTTTCAGGGTTATTTGGATTGGTAGAAAAATGACATGATGGTCACTAACATGCAACTCAATTTTTCAAATAGAGAGAATCTACCTGATCAGCCCTAACAGTTTCTAGAGCTGCAGAGATTAATCCATTAATCAATTATTGTCAACATTTGAACTATTATGAGAATCGATGGACTGGTGTGAGACATTTTTCTTCTTTTTTTTAAACACAACTTCTCTGATTCCATATTGTAAAATGTCATAACATCTTTTAGTTTCTTCTCTCCTGTGACGGTAAACTGAATATCTTTGACTTGTTGACAAATCAAGACATTTGAGGACGTCATCTTGGGCTTTTGGGAACCACCGATCCACATTTTTCACAATGTTCTGACATTTTAGAGACCAAACAACAAAGGAATGACAATCCAGAAAATAATTTAACAGATTAATCGACAACGAAAATGATCGTTAGTTGCACCACTATGCTGTCTCTACCTTTATAGCAAATACAAGCCCCTTGCACTTAGAAAACTTCAACAGTCCATATATTGATTCAGATCAATCTTAATTACTGCTGCGGGTCTATTATAATCTGTTTGATCCAAAAAATCATTCAAAAAATACCATACTGTATACCTATACTCTATAAAGTATATTTATATAGTATATATCTGTGTGCAAAAACTACAAAACTATAACAACTGAACTTGCTAGAAGGATTCCCAGCTGGCTTTGTGCATCTGTCATGCAGCTGAACACAGACCGCCGCATCTCACCTCCTTCCACAGCACTGAAACCCTCCACTGAACACTTAAACCCCCATGCAACAAGCGTGCACTTGAACGCACCGCTTCCCTTTTGAAATAAAAATGCATCAGGTCTCACCGTGCATCGTCACCCCGAGCTTCGCTTCTGTCGGGGTTTGTCGGATCGGAGACAAACGGGAAAAGAAAAGAGAAAAAACAACTTCCCAAAGCTGCCGTCCACCTCTCTGCGTCTCTGCTGAGCAAACTGACCGGCTCGGACACACACATCCACACACACACACACACACACACACACACACACACACACACACACACACACACACACACACACACAC
>NC_048418.1:1632304-1633815 GCF_013103735.1 Etheostoma cragini | reverse complement strand
GGGTAAACACATGGCAGTTTCAAAATCAGAATGAAGTTTGGATCTAACAGGAATGGATGAGATGTGTGAATAAAACAGTGTGGTGTGCAGTTTGTACAGAGACAAAAACACACACATCAACACACACACACACACACACACACACACACCAGTGACTGCATTTGATGAGCGTAGATGATGAGGATGACAGCTTTTTATGAGCGAGCGTGTGTGAGCGTGTGTGTGTGTGTGTGTGTGTGTGTGTGTGTGTGCGTGTGTGTGTGTGTGAGCGTGACTTGGAGACACAAAGGAAAATGTGTGTAAATGCTGACATCTGCCTGCCGATCCTCCTTTCATCCAAACTGAGTCCTACGTCTGTCAGCTTAGAAGCAAACACACAAAGTGTACCGATCACAAAATCTAAAGTTATACGATCAAAACAACTCTTGTAAGAACACAAGCGTTGATTTGAGGGATTTTTTGTAATGATTTAATGTCTTTATTTACTTATCAAAAGATCGTCAGTGCTTTCATTTTTTATTTTATTTCACAGGTAATGAAGAAACACTTTGTATCCCCTCAGTTCTTTCTTAGTATGCATGTTCTAAGGGATAATATAGAGCTTACTGAAGAAAATACAAAGTCTGACTGATGAAAAATGAGATTCAAAAAGGAGAAAAAAGACAGATGAGGAAGGAAATCTATGAGCTCACAAACAACTGTGTTTTTGGTTCGGTTCATTTTAGCCAATCCAACTAATCTCTGCGTTCAGCCTGAGTCAGAGAGAAGTGTTTAAAATGTTTTATGTAAAACCAAAGTTTAGTTGGAAAGGTCTTCAATGCTTGTCTGGATATATGCTGTTTTTAATAAGGTTAAGAATACAAAGATATCATGAGATCATGACCCACAGTCAGAATCGGCACAGTTGTAGGAAAAAGGTTGTTAGGTTGAAAAATCACGGAATTTTCCTTTAAGAATCAATATCTAGACTTAAAACACAGGTCATGTTAGAGTAGCCTGGTCCTACAAGACTCTGGTCCATTACCCTGGTACTGCCAGACTCTGATCCATTAGCCTGGTCCTACCAGACTCTGGTCCATTAGTCCGGTCCTACCAGACTCTGGTCCATTACCCTGGTACTACAAGACTCTGGTCCATTAGCCCGGTCCTACCAGACTATAGTCCATTAGCCTGGTACTACAAGACTCTGGTCCATAAGCCTGGTCCTATCAGACTCTGGTCCATTAGCCTGGTCCTACCAGACTCTGGTCCATTAGCCCGGTCCTACCAGACTCTGGTCCATTAGCCTGGTCCTACCAGACTCTGGTCCATTAGCCCGGTCCTACCAGACTATAGTCCATTAGCCTGGTACTACAAGACTCTGGTCCATAAGCCTGGTCCTACCAGACTATAGTCCATTAGCCTGGTACTACAAGACTCTGGTCCATTAGCCTGGTCCTACCAGACTATAGTCCATTAGCCTGGTACTACAAGACTCTGGTCCATAAGCCTGGTCCTACCAGACTATAGTC
>NC_048418.1:1630036-1632204 GCF_013103735.1 Etheostoma cragini | reverse complement strand
AGAGACTTCAGATACAGTATTAGGGACCACTAAGGTCTATATAAAGAGACTTCAGATACAGTATTAGGGACCACTATGACCACGATGATCAATTTATCCATTTAAAAGCATCAGTGATGCCCCGGCATGGGCACCATCAATACCTACTGACATCAACAATCAATACGAGTTCAACTTGACACGTCTGCCGTTCGATTTTACCATGAGTGGACGAGGCACCTAGACACATGTCGACAAGATACTGTACTGAGAATAGTCCTGCCGATGAGTTAGTCAATACGCTGACAGCCCGGGGAGTCTGGCTGGGATTCAAACCACGGGAAAACACGGGATGTCACCCAGAAGGGATGTTTTGGTCCATATTTAAAGGTACAGGCCAGAAATTAGCCTCAATATTATAAAATACAATATTTGTGTTGGGAGTCACCGCGCGGACGGTGAATCCCAAAACCTTTTTTTCCTGTGTAACATTTGTGTACGTCATGCCCGCATTCTGCACTGCTCCAGCTTGTTGCTAGGCAACCGGGGGTTAGGGGGATGGGGGTCAAAGGGCACCAACAGGGCCAGACTCTTATTATTCCTGCCTGCGGCTCGTTGGTCGGTCGGGGGAGGACTGTTTGATTATTAAAATGACAAACGACACACACACACACACACACACACTGTGTGATACTTCAGTGCTCCCACATCCTGACCTGCTAATGTTTACTGAGCGTGTGTGTGTGTGTGTGTGTGTGTTTGTGTGTGTGTGTGTATATCAGGACTCACCTTGTGTGTATTGGGTTTGATGCATCGAACAAAGTATGGGTTGGAAGTGCTGAGTGTGGCCATCAGCGAGTGCAAAGAATCCTGCAAAAACCAAACACTTCTGTTACTACTACAGTATTATTACTGGGATTACTTCTTCTTCTACTGCAGCTATTACTTATAAAACTAGGCCTGGGTTAAAATAATAGATTCTCCAATTAAAATCAGTCGATCTTTGTTTAAGGGATCTGATTTTGATTAGTTAAATCCAGAAATCGATCCATTAATACATGCCTTATCACCATACAGTAGATGTATAAGTAAAATGTTTGAGGAGGGGGGGGCAATTCCTAACGGAAACATTAAACTGGCGCATTACGAAAAGATAATTGAAGGTTTCTTCATGCATGTACAATTTACAGCAGAAGTTTTCTGAGGATCTGAATATTGAATCACAAACTGAATATTTCCTGACCTCAACCGATTGACATCAAATCGGGAACTGATAAATCGGAATTGAATCGATTCAGGAAATCATTGCAGATACCAAGCCCTTTATAATACTGTGATTACTAATTATTTATACTTGTAGCAGAGGTGCCACTACACTTGATGTGGCAAATACCATGACTATAATGGTTGATAATATTTTTTAGAACCTCTATTCTTACAAAAAAGTACTAAAACTACATATGACAGTACTACATTATTAGTCTATATCTACATCTCTACTATGGGTATTACACTACTACTACTACTACTACTACTACTACTACTACTACTACTACTCCTACTACTGTGGCTTATTATAACTGCATTGACCCGACTATAAGAAAGGGTTTTAGTTCTTGTCCCTATGAAGCGTGGCGTAGCTGGACTACCTTGAACTGGGAGCTGACAGTGGGCCGTCTGTGCTTGGTGCTCTTCAGGGTGTCCTGTTTGTTTCGGCTCAACACGTGATCAAACAGATCGTAGACAAAGTCCAACCTGACGAGACAAGGGGAAACAGTTGGAGTACGCATGCTGTGTATAAACATTTACAAGAAGAAGAGGGATGCATGACATGCCAGCACAAGAGCCTCATCATCTAAGGAAGTGCAGTTAAAGAGTTGTTACCCAAATGGGAGTGATGATGCACCCTACTAATGACGGACGCCATTTACATAACATCTGGAAATTACCTAGTGGGGTGAATAAAGTATCTATCTATCTATCTATCTATCTATCTATCTATCTATCTATCTATCTATCTATATATCTATCTATCTATCCGTCCATCTCTATATCGATCTATCTATCTATCTATCTATCTATCTATCTATCTATCTATCTATCTATCCATATATCTATCTATCTATCTATCTATCTATCTATCTATCTATCCGTCCATCTCTATATCAATCTATCTATCTATCTATCTA
>NC_048418.1:1624888-1629936 GCF_013103735.1 Etheostoma cragini | reverse complement strand
TGTAGAAACTAAGATAATAAATTGGCCTTCCATGTTGTTAGACATCCTTCATACTAGGGATACAACTCATTCTCATATTTGTATTTACAAAATCAAGGCCAATGTTTTAATTAATATGATATTATGATAATAGGTTAACTTTTATACTTTTTAGTGTGACTATCGCTGCTTATTTCAGTTTAATTATCATCAACAAAGCATGACAATTGCTGTGAATTTGCAATTGACAAAAACATTTTCATACACATTTACACAAATCCATTTGACACTACATAACAATTAACATGTGGAGACACACACCGACACGCCACTGAGCGAGGCATCCTGTCCCCAATTCTTTTTTTGTACGTAAATGACAGCAGGATGAAGCAACTCTCAGAATTAGAAATACTTCATTGATCCCTGAAGGGAAACTCTGTGTTGCAGTTGCACAAATTGTACAAATATAAAGTAGAAATATAAGGAGTGTGGATATTTCTCACATGTCCATGTCACACATGCCTCGTCTTTGATGATAAAAAGTTAGAGAAAGCTGTACCGTACCTGCTCTCCCTCAGCAGGTTGAGGATGTCGTCTCTGAAAGTGTCTCTGTTCTTCTCCAACATCCCCCTCACGTCGTACAACACCTGCAACACGCCACAAGGGGGCGGCACAGAGATTTACAGGAAGAAAAGAAGAGAAGAGCAGCTCCTGAACTTATTCATTTGTAATTGACTTGTATTTTGTTCTGAAAGAGAGTTTTATGAACAATGCTCTTTTACACAAAACTTTACTAGTAACTCGTAAAAATAGCAGTGCACCTATGTCCGACCTCTATGAAGTAGAGTAATTGATATGAGCTTCTGAAATGGTTTTTAAATTGAGTACATGTACCATTGTAACAGATATGAATTGCATTTGTATTTGATATAAATATAAGGATGTAGAAATCAGATGGATGCAATGAATACAAAATGCATATTTATGAGACTCACTTAGGAAACAACACAAAACAAAATACTTTTTAAGCCACTTTGGTTCACAATGTAGGTTTAACAAGGCCCAATCGGTCCTGTGTGAGTCCCCTCCTCTGATGAAATAAAGCTGCTTCTGTCTGGCCGTGGACGCCATCCGCCGACGTAACAGGTTCAAACCTCTTTAGTCCCAACTGCCACCGGCCTTTGAAGCCAACTAAAGTAGTTTAAATGTTTTATTGATCTATTTGCTTGCTACATGTTACGCTCCGTTGTTTTCTATGGTTCTATTTGCTTGGTACATGTTCTTTACCTGTGTTTTGGGATTTCTACATTGCATGTATGGTGTGTGTGGTACTGCTGGCTTCTCTGGGGAGAATTAGCTTTTTCTTTAATAAATGGTGATGATGGAGCAAGAGCAGTGTGTGGGATTTCCTCTTTCATCAAACACAGAACGATACTAACCTGATAAAGAAACACTGATATCGGTATCTTACCTCTCCTGCATAGTGCCTGACTCCAAAGTTGTGCACGGCAACGCGTGGTTTGGCATAGAACGGGTTTTTCTGTGACGAGAGAAAGGAAAACAGTTCAATGACACCCCTTGCTCCTCTGGTACATCACCGATAGCATCACAGTCACAGAGAAAACATGACTACAAATCCCATTAGTATCTTTATTCTTGTCTACAGCTTCTTTCTGAGGGCCGAGGTCAGCATGTTGATCAAAGCATACCGACATTTAACTGGATGAACAATGGGTTCCTACTACCAGGGCTGTAGTTAAGACCCCCTTTGTCGAGTCCAGGAAAAGTGCAAGACCAGAAGTAGTCGAGTCCAAGTCAAAACCGAGTCCAAAGAGGTTTGAGTCCAACACAAGGCCCAGTCCAAAATGGTGTGAGTTTGAGTCAAGACCGAGTCCAGGGCAGAAAGAAGGTCTTATGCATGACAGTATCAAGACAATCATTTTGGGTTTCACTTTCCCTCCAACATTATTACCAACATAATAAAGACACCTGGACTCGGTCCAGACCAAAAGCCCAATAGCCGTATCTGGCAAGACCAGTGGCCGAGGCCGAGACAAGTCCAAGTCCAACTACTGGGAAGTACGAGACAAGTCCGAGACCATTGAAAAACGGTCTTGAGTCTGGACTCGAGTCCAAGACCGGACTCGAGTACTACAGCCCTGCCTCCTACTGTTGTAGGTGTTTACTTTACATAAATATTTGCCTGATAAAAAGCTGTGAGATGAAATCTGTGATTAAAGACTCGAGTCCGGTAGTTATTACCCTTTTAACGGGTGTTTAGACAGCCTTCCTGCCTCTGGTTTAAAATGTCCGATCTGGGATTCATAACACGGTTTAACGAGGCTGTAAAGCTTCGCTAAGAGCACAGCCAAGAAAATATTCACTGAAATATTTACAGGCGCTCATATTTATTCAAATTAAACTTTACTACTTGCACTCACATCAGTTTTTAAATCAAGGCAAGCCGTTTGCTCCACATTCAAAACTCAAGACTTGTACAGGGATCCTGTTAGCAACAGATGCTAACAACATTACACACGAGCCTGCAGCTGTTACTTTTACCATATAACTGTGACGTAGCGCTAACACAAAAATCCCTTCTGAGTGGACAAATGACTCAAAAATGTGTTTATTTAGGACGTTATTCACAGCCGTAATTGTAACTTTTAAAGATATATAGTTAAAACCATCTGAGGACGAAAGACGCACTGGAGCGTCCAAACAATGTTTATCAAAAAAAAATGATATTACAATTAAATTCCAGATATTTATTTACTACTTCAATCTTATCTAATTTAAGACTTTGGTGGACACCTCATAAGTTAAGGTTTGTTTTTAAAAGATATTTTAGAAAAAATGTGTATGTCACTATACGGAAAGTTGAGTTTGTTCTGAACATTTTGATATGACAGACACAGGGATCAGTTATGTGCAAATACATTAAAAAAGTAAATTTAAGAAGACATGTTAACCCTCCTGTTGTCCACGGGTCAAATTTGAAAGGGGTTTAATCATGTGTTGGGGTTAAATACGGATCTGACATTACTGCTGTGGTTATTTTCTGTACCATGTTGCTCTGCTAGCATCATAAACATAAAGCATAAAAGCATAAACTGAGATTTGTTTGAATTTTGCCAGTTAAAAAACCTGCTGAAAGGTCAACAAAGTCAGCTGTTGCTGCGTTGGAAGGAGACGTACCGAGTGCTGGCTGTGGAGTTTCTCCAGTAAGGTGTCGTCTGTGGCTTTGGGGAAGTGACTCTCCTCGTTTATCAGTGCCAGGAGACCCAGTTTCTATAAAAACACGGAGAGAAAATGATCATCTCAGTTGTCCTGTTCCTCACCAAACTGATCTCCACTGTTGCTTTGTCATCATAATACATCCGTTCAGTTCCCTCTTGTTATAAAACACTTTGCATTCAGGTGAATATTAGAAGGAATATCGTCTCCAATGCACCCTCAACAAAGTATCTTCTTACTATCCAGTCCCTCCAGAAAAACACGATCATGCAATCGCATAATTCAATGCATAATCAGCCAAAGTCTGCATATTTATGTGGGGGGCTTCAATTTTTCAAGTGAGCCGCACTTTCGCCGCATAAATTGCAGATTTACACGCAAAATCATGCACGGCTTGCATGATTTCATAATCCCAGCATTTTCAAAAAGGTTACTTGTTGGGGGAATCGTTCTCTTTTCTCTTTTTCATCAAACCTCAGTTTTTGCAAATTTCCGCAATTTCATTGTCTCAAATTTTGTAATTACCTCACATATTCCATTGCATTTAAAAAAAACAAAACATGCCGCATAATCAAGGATTTTTGCCCGCAACAATCACCCAAACATTCTGCATTTTTCTGGAAGGACTGATCTAATTTTTAAGAACTGAGTCATACTTAATATTACCTGTAACAGGGCTCTAGAAATGGGTTTTAATACAAACTGTCTTTGTCAACAGCCTCGTGCAACTGTCTTCTGTGCAAAAGGAAGTGGAGTTGTGAAATCGGCCCTTTGTGTACCTTCTCGATCAGATCCAGACACTCTCCGTTGTCCATCCAGTTGATGTCGACCCAAACCAGGCCTTCCCTGCAGGAAGCAGTCACGAAACAAACAACTGGGGTCAGAGACATTTTATAGCAAGTGAAGAAATGCACAACATGGAAGTAAACTCCTTACTGAGAAGAGTTTTGAGACAAAACGATCCCCGTCCGAGTTTTAGTTCAAGTAGCAGAGCGGCAACTGTAACTGTGACTGTTGAATAGTACGTGAGCTACCTAACCGATAAGACGTTGTCTTCACAAGGTCTCGGTAAGTCCCCGTCCAGACTACAAAACAACCGCGGAGGTTTCAAACCAAAAACGGGGGCAGCAGTGTTTCCAGATGTCTCAGTTCTAGTGGCTCGGACACGCCGGGGCTGTGAAAGATCGGAGCCTAACCCGAACAAATGTGGTGCCCCGGCAAGATGTTTGTTTCTTCCGAAGCTTGTTGACGATGTTTTTGACGATGTTGTTAACGATGTTTTTGACGATGTTTGTGTCAATGTTGTGGACAATGTTTTTGACGAGGTTGTTAACGATGTTTTTGACGATGTTTGTGTCAATGTTGTGGACGATGTTTTTGACGATGTTGTTAACGATGTTTTTGACGATGTTTGTGTTAATGTTGTTAACAATGTTTTTGTCCATGTTTTTGACGAGGTTGTTAACGATGTTTTTGACGATGTTTGTGTCAATGTTGTGGACGATGTTTTTGACGAGGTTGTTAACGATTTTTTTGACGATGTTTGTGTCAATGTTGTTGACGATGTTTTTGACGAGGTTGTTAACGATGTTTTTGACGATGTTTGTGTCAATGTTGTTGACGATGTTTTTGACGATGTTGTTAACGATGTTTTTGACGATGTTTGTGTTAATGTTGTTAACAATGTTTTTGTCCATGTTTTTGACGATGTTGTTAACGATGTTTTTGACGATGTTTGTGTCAATGTTGTTGGTGATGTTTTTGACGATGTTGTTAACGATGTTTTTGACGATGTTTGTGTTAATGTTGTTGACGATGTTTTTGTCCATGTT
>NC_048418.1:1617070-1624788 GCF_013103735.1 Etheostoma cragini | reverse complement strand
GTTGTTGACAATGTTTTTGTCCATGTTTTTGACGATGTTGTTAACGATGTTTTTGACGATGTTTGTGTTAATGTTGTTGACGATGTTTTTGTCGATGTTTTTGACGAGGTTGTTAACGATGTTTTTGAAGATGTTTGTTTTAATGTTGTTGACAATGTTTTTGTCCATGTTTTTGACGATGTTGTTAACGATGTTTTTGACGATGTTTGTGTTAATGTTGTTAACAATGTTTTTGTCCATGTTTTTGACGATGTTGTTAATGATGTTTTTGACGATGTTTGTGTCAATGTTGTTAACGATGTTTTTGACGATGTTTGTGTTAATGTTGTTGACGATGTTTTTGTCCATGTTTTTGACGATGTTGTTAACGATGTTTTTGACGATGTTTGTGTCAATGTTGTTGACGATGTTTTTGTCCATGTTTTTGACGATGTTGTTAACGATGTTTTTGACAATGTTTGTGTCAGTGTTGTTAACAATGTTTTGTCGGTTTATTGAACGTTGCTTTTTTCCTCCTTTTTGTGTTGCTTTGTCAACGTCTTCAGCTTATTTTTCCACCTTTATTTTGCTTTTTTAAAACCTTTTTTTTAAAAATCTGTTTGTTTCTTTTCAACATTGTTGCTTTTTTTTTCCTTAATAACTTGAAACCTTTCTTTTCTCATTCGTGCCAGCAGCATTATTCTGCCTTTGCCACGGACCCTTCCAGTGAAAGATTCACTTTTTAACCAAAACCTAGTAGTGTAGATGTAGTCTGTGTCATATTCTAGTCTTTTACTCCACCAGAAATATGTCTGCAATCCCGACTGCTTATTATTAAGATCTTCCAGGTACTAATTGATGGATTGTGAACAGATGCTCATGTGCAGATAGGAAAGTCCAACAATATGGAATCCCAGGTTGGCAGCAAACAGTATTTTGTGCTGTTTTATCAAAAAGACACCCGACCCAGAGGATAAAACAAAGCCAAGACAGTCTCCGAAGGCAGCAGCTTTAAGAATTAGGAAGCAGTTAAGTGTTGGTGGGGCTTTGGAGCGACTGCCTTCAGGCTGGTGACCTCAACAGCTGTGTTTTCTAAATATTGAGAAACATCAGGTAACAATTAGGTTGGAGTGGATATGAAATTATGTCCCAATACATGGAAGGGCTCAGATTTCCCATGCTAGCTATGCTAAAGGAGAACAGTGCTACAGAGTGTGACTGAAGGCTCAGCAGCCTTCATATTTCATGTTCAATGACATCTGATTTCACTCAGAACATGTTCAGTTATGAAAGATTAATTTTTTTAATATAATAAACCTGACTTTTGTTCTCTGCCTTTGGAGACAAGATCAGCTAAGACACGATTTTTGGGCTGAACTAATGAACTGCATTTGGAAACGCAGAGTCAAGAGACGATGACAGACTTCTGACAAAAAAAACAACCTCCACCTACTTGTTGTATTCAAGTTGCTCCAGGGAGAAAATGTGCTTGTTAAAATATTCCTGAAGCTTCTCATTTGCATAGTTGATGTTGAACTGTTCAAAGCGGTTGACCTACGGGGAACAACATAGAGTTGACGTTAGACACAGACAACACGGAGGGAGAGTTAATGAACCCAATTAGCCTGCAGTGGATTTCCTGATTAACAAAGTTTGATTCAAAAACTTTGGTAAAAGGGGAAATACAACTTCTTTTAATTGGTGAGTTTAAATGAGTGTGCTGGTTTTGGGGGGAGAGGAATTTAACTTAATTCAGGTAACCCTCCTGTTGCACTTGGGTCATTTTCGAAAGGTTTTTATATTAGAATGACGTGGATGGTTCAATAAAACGCTGTCCCCAAGTAAAAACAAATGATCAGTTCATTACTGTTAATGAATTTGGGGGATTTATTCAATTTTATAGCATATGGAAAATATTTTTTTATGACAGAATGTCGAAACAAACAACAAAAATGTTCATAGAATCTCAGCGAAAAACATCGGAAAAAGTGACAAAAATTAGAAAAGAATTGTGAAAACATTGGGAAAAGCGACAAACAAAAGGTTGCATGGTCGATGTGACACACACACACACACACACACACACACACACACACACACACACACACACACACAACGTTGACGGTGTGTTGTTTTTGATTTGCCACAACCAGAAGGCAGATTAGGTTCAAAAGGACTCCCCCCCCCCCCCGGTCTGTCACCACAAGTGTGATCTCGGCCCTCATTGCCGTTTCATGGTGAATCTTTCCCCCCCGAGTTCAAACACACCTCAAAGTTCTCGAATCCAAAGATGTCGAGGATGCTGATGGACTTGAAGTCTTCTTTGCCCCTGATGCGGTTGTTGAGCTTGCGGATGATCCAGTTGAAACACTGAGAGTAAAGTGCCATGGCCATGGAGTCCCTGGAGTCCACCGCCTGCAGACGAGCAGAGGGACACGCACAACTCAGACAGCAGACATCACTCAGAATGAACAGAAAACCACCATGTTGTTTTCAGACAGGCTATATTTGCTTTACAATATCATATCATACCACTATATTACAGACAAAATGATTATTACAGAAAATTACAAGTTAATCCTAAAGTTTCTTTTTTGTGTGTATTCACACCTCATGGCTCTTTTATTTTTGTTTGTACTTTAATAATCGCTGCAGTTGAACGTGTGGCCAGGTTCAGTTTTAAGTTTTTTATTTCAGATATGGGGTTAGGATCTATAATTGTATCTTGTCCTTTGTTTTTTTTTTTAGGTTTTGCAAAGCCTGGTCCACTTCCTGGGGGCAGGACATATACAGAATAAATCTCAGTCCATATGTTGACTGTGAATATGGTCTAGGAACACACTAACGGTAGTCTGTGGAGATCATTAGAGGTGGCTCACCTGTTCCACAGTGAGCGGGGTGCAGATCTCCTCGCCCCTGAGGATCATGGACCGGTGGGTCAGGACCTCGGCGAGCTGATCTGGGGTCAGCCCCAGCAGGTCGGACGTCCGGCTGAGAGCTGCTGATTTAACAAACACACAAAGCTTATCATCAGAGACTTCAGACACGCTTGGATTGTTTTAATAAAAAGTTAAAGTTCCCGACGTTCTGCAGATTTTCACTTCGGATCACTGCTGAAAACTGTAGTAACCGATAAGTAAATAATCGGTAGATCCCGTTTGAGAGTGGGCATAGAGTCACGTCACCACTAACAGTCCTTGTCAGGTTAATGTAAACACAGGTAGATATTTAAAAATTTATAATAATGCTGTGGTTATTCCTGCGAGGACAGTCTCGCCCTGGCAGGGCAACAGAAACACTGAAAGAGACTGAGGTGAACCCCTCTCAGACCTGATTTGGAGGAGACCTGGGCTCCTCCGGCCGTCATGAACTCGATGTTCCCCGCCTGCAGGATCGCGGCCAGGAGGCGCAGGATCTCCCCGATGTTCTCCTCTGTGAACTGCATCGTTCGCATTGCATTCTGGGAAACACAAAGAAACAGAGACGAAGCTCAGACAAGTCCCTGGGTCGCAGCTTCAAGTTCTGGGCTCATGCTGAATCCCTCAGCAGCCGATTTCTTTTTTTTGGGGGGGGGGGGTCCAGATTAAAAAGATCTCTGGAACCTGCTGTTTAGTGACAATCTGTCTTCAGCAGCTGATTTGGGTTTTTTGGGCTGTTTTGAGGTTTTCACAGCAGTGCTTTGACTTTTCAGTCCCACTGGAATCAAATATAGAGAGTTTCTTACTCTGAATATGAAAGAATGAGTCCCATACATAAATATATGCAGATCTATGTGGGACAATATATGTGTAGCATATATATATATATATATATACACTCACAGTATATACCTACTGTACACACACACATATACACACCCTAACTTGTCTTGACAATACCGAATAACATTTACTAAAAGAAGCAGTGTGTTATAAACATTTATGACTTGTTTCTACTGTTGGACACATGTCATGTCACCCTTATGTAGATACCTTCAAGTAAAGTGTTACCAATAAATCTCTAAAGACAGTAATCTCAGGATGTTATATGTCTAAATGCCTTATACTCTCAGCCTTAAATGAGTGAGCGTAGCCTACGCCTGTGTGAATAACAGCTGGATGTTTGGGGATGAAGCCGGTCGTGTCCTTCGTACCAGAACATCGTGAAAGGTGCCGTGGTCGTTGATCGTCTTGTCAGCGGGGCAGCTGGACTGTCTCAGGTAATGGTAGCTGTCAGGCTGGCTCAACCCAAACGCCTCTGCAACACACACACACACACACACACACACACACACACACACACACACACACACACACACACACACACACACACACCAAATTAGATGTCACTTTGCACATTAAACTCTGATAAAACAATACCCTGAGCTGTTATTACGACAAACTGACTCAATACTATTTTGGCGGACCTTTTGGTTTGATAAAAATGAAAACTAAACCACTTTTGTATATATGAGGGCTTCACAATTCATCGCAATTGTTTTGAAATACGGACTAGTGAAATATCCAAATTGCAGAGGGGCGCAATATTTGTCAAAATATGTGTCAAACCCTTCTGAATGAAGACGAGACGTCCCGGCCTCCAAATCCTATCCTACAGACTACCGTTAACATCATAAATCACACTCTGATTCTTTAATTTCTTTCAATGGTCCTAGTTTTTAATAAAAATGAGAATATTGACACAGAAACAATCATTCCCTCCAATATCGTGAATCATACCACAATATCAGTCAAAATAACCGCTATTAGATATTTTCCTCACATGGTGCAGCCCTGTGTTGGATATAATTATCTTTACCTCTCTGCTGCGCGTTGGTTCCTGCCAACAGGGCGTAGAAAATGTGGTAGTTCCTCTCCCCCGGGTTCTGCCGAACTACTCGGTTCTGAAGCGAAAGAGAAGCCCGGTTAGACACTCATACACCCGCCATGTCTGCATTTATATGAATATGTATCGTCCCTCAACCCAACCGGGCTGCCACTTGGGTCTCTGTTGTGTCAATGTGTAGTATTTATATATATTTTTACCGTAATGTCTGTATTATAGCAAACTTCTACACTGTATTTATCAACGGGATTTGAATGGTTTTATCTGTGTTACTGCTTTTTATTTTTGTATTGTTTACTGTAATCTTATTGATGTTTTTTAGGGAGACAATTTTAAGATCTGCACAGATGAAAAATAGCCTTTTGTCTAATTCTGGTGCATTTACAGCGATGTTAATTAATGTCCACTGTCCCTGTCAAATACATTATTAAATTACAGTATTAACATCAAACAAAGGGGTGTTTGATATGCTCAAAATGTCTATTTTGCTCGAAAACAGAGCTCCCCCCCCCATGTTGAACCCACAGTTACGCCCTTGTTGAAATGGGCCAGGTGTTTGAAGTTTCATCCTTCACTGAGAGCTCGATGTCACTCCGACAGCTCTTGCAGCATCACCCTCTGTTATCTATCTATTCTGCGTTGCTTCTTTTTTTGTCACCTCCGAGCTCCAGAAGCTCAGTCTTCAGTCATATTTAGGCAAAGTGTGTGTTTGAAATATACATATGGACAGATCAGAGGAGTGTTGTGCTGCATTAGAGGATTGAGAAGTGTTTGGATTTAATCCTTTCATTGTACACCATGAAGTTGTCACGACTGAGAGCGGCTCTCGGTGAAGGATGGAACTGTTAGAGCCAACAGGAAGTGTGATGTCTGATTTAAATGGAAAGTCAGTTTGAATGCACATGTGCAGATTTGGTAACACAAAGGACACTCACCTTCTCCAAAAGGTCTGTGGTCAGAAGAGTGTCAGTCAAGGCACTTAACAGCTGGAGAATGCATGACTCAGTGGACTCAGATAGATAGATGGATAGATGGATAGATAGATGGATAGATTGATGGATAGATGGATAGATGGATAGATGGATAGATGGATAGATGGATAGATGGATAGATGGATAGATGGATAGATGGATAGATAGACAGATAGACAGATAGATAGATAGATAGATAGATAGATAGATAGATAGATAGATAGATAGATAGATAGGTAGATAGATAGATAGATAGATAGGGAGATAGATAGATAGATAGATAGACAGATAGATAGATGGATAGATAGATAGATAGATAGATAGGGAGATAGATAGATAGATAGATAGATAGATAGGGAGATAGATAGATAGATAGATAGACAGATAGATAGATAGATAGATAGATAGGGAGATAGATAGATAGATAGATAGACAGATAGATAGATAGATAGGGAGATAGATAGATAGATAGATAGATAGATAGATAGGGAGATAGATAGATAGATAGATAGATAGATAGATGGATAGATTGATAGATAGATAGATAGATAGATAGATAGATAGATAGATAGATAGATAGATAGATAGATAGATATTGATACTGATAAAATGGGAAACTATAGTGTTACCGCAGCAAAATAAGTCAAACAGCACAGAATATAAATATAAATGAAATACTAGGATGCAATATACATACATACAGTATACATGTAATAATACTAATATTATAAAATACAAAAACAAATATTCTCGTGTGGAATCAATCATGTTATTTTGGGTAATTCAAAAGAACCTTGATACAGGACAATGGGTCAATTTGACCCGAGGACAACATGAGGGTTAAAAAAAATTTAAAAATAAAAAGCAGCAAAATATTGGAGTCATGCTTTGTGTTTGCCCTCTGCACCGACCAGCTGCCCCCCCCCCTGCCTGTGATCCGGTGATAAAGGACTGAGCAGCGGCGCTTTCATGTCGCGCTGCATAACTTTACCCTTTTAACAGCTGCTGTGCCAACCCCTTCAAGTACTTCCTTCCTGTATATTGAGCCGGGGAAGGACGAGTGGCGAGGGACAGGAAGTGGCTGCCCCTGAACACCGGAGCAGGTTTTTAACCTAAGGATACAGTCGATGATTCGGCCTCCCTGGATGTTGCCCTTCTGGCTGAAATGCAGCTGCACAAACTTCCCAAAGCGGCTGGAGTTGTTGTTGTAGACGGTCTTGGCGTTCCCGAAGGCCTCCATGATGGGACTGGGGAGTAGAGACGGAGTATGACACAATATAACACAATATAACACAATATAAACAGAATATAACAGAATATGAACACAATATGAACAGAATATAAACAGAATATAAACAGAAAATAACAGAATATGAACAGAATATGAACAGAATATAAACAGAATATAACAAAATATAACAGAATATATCAGAATATAACATAATATAAACACAATATAAACACAATATGAACACAATATAACAGAATATAAACAGAAAATAACAGAATATGAACAGAATATGAACAGAATATAACTGAATATAACACAATATAACATAATATAAACACAATATGAACACAATGTAACATAATATAAACAGAATATAACAAAATATAACAGAATATATCAGAATATAACATAATATAAACACAATATAAACACAATATAACAGAATATAACAGAATATAAACAGAATATGAACAGAATATAACAGAAAATAACAGAAAATAACAGAAAATAACAGAATATAACAGAAAATAACAGAAAATAACAGAAAATAACAGAATATAACAGAAAATAACAGAAAATAACAGAAAATAACAGAAAATAACAGAATATAACAGAAAATAACAGAAAATAACAGAATATAACAGAATATAACAGAATATGATCATAAAGCAGGCGGCAAACTCTGGAAATTATCTAGAAATTAAACTCTTATC
>NC_048418.1:1604063-1611970 GCF_013103735.1 Etheostoma cragini | reverse complement strand
AATACTGTATCTGAAGTCTCTTTATATAGACCTTAGTGGTCCCCTAATACTGTATCTGAAGTCTCTTTTATATAGACCGTGCAACCAGAAATGAAATTGATATATGTATAATTGGTACTGAATATGTGATTACAGCCAACCTCATTTATCCTCCTCCTGTGTCTTTGGGACAGCGTGTTACGCAGCGCTGCTTGCTTTAGCTGTATGTGTTATATAAATAAAGTTGAACTTGAACTTCATGCATCAGCCGCGTAGCACGATCTCTAAACTCTAAGGGCGTCTGGCTGACGTGCTCGAGACATGACTGAGGCGCACATGTGGACAGATGTTCTGACGGGACGGCTGCTTTAGATAACCTACGTGGGAAAAGGAAGTCAGAGATAAGATTCGGGGTCATCAGCTTCTTTGAAAGCTGCTGTTTGCAGCATGTTCAAAACATCAACACGTCACTGTCGTTTTAATTATGAAACCTTGGAATAATTATCTTTAACGTCCGAGAACATGCAGGACATTATTGAGGCGTTAGCTTAGCTACTGTTAGCTCCCCAGTGGCTCTCTCCCACAGCGGGTCAAACCTTCTTAAAGGGATTGGATCCCACTTTAAAGGGCTCGGTGTGTGTAACTCATTTAAATAGCTTAGACTACAGAGATGGCCGAATCCAAAAGGACCTGCAAAATGTAACTCATTTAAAAGACCTCTGGCCGCATGCCGACTTGTCCAAACTAGGACACACACACACACACACACACACACACACACACACACACACAAACACACAGATACAAAACAGCACCCTGCCTTTGTACTAATCCCTGGCTCTCCACATGCTGTTACCACCCAAGGTAACCCCCCTCCAGGCAGGAAGGAGGGAGACATGAGTGTGTTAGACAAACTGCCTCTGCAGCTCTGGACCTGACCCAGGTCTTTTGTACCAAGGAGCAAAGCGGCAGACTCTGTTAGAGAGTACAAACGTTTCTGAGCAGGGAGGAGAAACTGAGACCAAACGGGGAAACGCAACGAATGAAAAAAAGAATGTAATCTGGTGTTGAGTGTCCTAAAGAGCTGAGAATGTGCATACTGGGAAAAAAGAAGGGGAACTGATCTCATCAAACTACACGTCTGTTTAAAAGACAATTTAAAGATTAGGATTGAATTACTTGTTAAGATGGACTGGAATGCAAGTCTAGACTCTGCATGCTACACGGCCAGAATATTAAAACTTAAGGGAATTAGTCCAGCACTTTCTCACTCCCATCTTGTAAAATGTGGACGCTTGGTCAGGCGCCTTTGTCGTTGTTATTAACACACACTTGGTCGGGACTATCGGCGTCCCTTTAGACGCCGTTAGGTAAAGGGAAAGCTCGTGGATGGGCTTACGGTTCCCTGACACGCGGCAATAACGGGACGGTTAAGGACACATGCGGGACATGAATCCCGCTCTCCTGGGTAAAAGTCCTTGGTTTGATTTTGTCAACAACACTTGACAAATTCTAGATGTACCTTTAGACAAAAGCAGGGTCAATCCAGGCCGCTAGCAAGACTATCTGTCCAATCTGAGGACTATGGTTACCTGGTCCTCAGATCTCTGCAGGGTAAATCCAGACAGCTAGCAAGACCATCTGTCCAATCTGAGGACTATGGTTACCTGGTCCTCAGATCTCTGCAGGGTAAATCCAGACAGCTAGCTAGACTATCTGTCCAATCTGAGGACTATGGTTACCTGGTCCTCAGATCTCTGCAGGTTAAATCCAGACAGCTAGCTAGACTATCTGTCCAATCTGAGGACTATGGTTACCTGGTCCTCAGGTCTCTGCAGGGTAAATCCAGACAGCTAGCTAGACTATCTGTCCTATCTGAGTTTTCTGCTGCACAACTAAAACAACCTTTGAACGTGTACATGTTCCACGGATTGGGATTGGTTTAAAGACATGCCAATAAGCCCATTTATACACATTTTTCTCCCATCGCTGAAAGTCTGATGTGAGCGACAGAGTTGTATAAGTTCTTTTACATTCATTTAAAGAAATACATCTCCCGGGGCGTCCTCTAGCTCACCCAGTAAGAGCGTGTGCCCCATGTAGGGTGAGTCCTCTGCAGCGGCCCGTATCGAGTCCGACCTGCAACCCTTTGGTGCGTGTCATCCCCTCGCTTTATCTTTCTCTTCCCCTTCCCTATGTATCCACTGTCAAATAAAGGGGAAAAAAGCTCCAAACATAATCTTAAAGGTGCCCTGCAACACCAAACCGTTTTACCTTGCATTGTTTTTAAACATGTCAGGTCCATGTGTGTGTGTGTGTGTTATGTGGTGAATGTGAAGATGAGCTGCTACCTCCTCTGTCAGATCTAGTTACTGGAAAGAAATAAGACCAATCACAACAGCTGGTCAGTCTGACGTCATGCTGCCTGAGCTCATTACTATTCATGAGCTGGGTAATAGATGCTGATAGCCAGGCTGTCATTGCCAGCTGTTAGCCAATCAGAGTCAAGCAGCTTAGCTTGTTGAATATTAATGAGAACTGGTACAAATGGAGTCTTCCTGCAGGCTTTCTATACCACTGTAGAATGGCTTGAAACATGGTAACCAAGGTATTTTTCCCACACATAATGTTAATGCTAGAACGTCAGACATTACCATAAAGTAATGAAATACGTGTGGCAGGGCACCTTTAAAAAAACAAAAAAAAAACAACAACACATTTCCTGATTTTCATGATCATTGGGGAAGAAAATTAAGTTAACTGTAGACTTTAAAACTCAGTGTTCAGTCCAACCCACCACGAGAACCCGTTGTGACCTCCTGAACACAGAAAACATCAAACTACTTCCCTTTTAGGCCCTGAGACTCATGAATGCCTTTAATTCATTACGAGGCAATACAAGACAGAATAACAAATACAGACATTTAGTCCCAAACCGAGAACAGTTGAGGTTTAAATAACTGCTCTTCTCACCGAAAACTAACACGTTTGTTGCCTTCCCATCATGCTCTCCCTCCTGCTGCTCTGATGCATTCCTACCTTTGGTCACAGTCCAAAAGGGTTAACCTGACTCACATCGCAGACAACACAGGCGAAGCCTGCCTAGTCCCCCGAGCCCAGCGCTCAGGTATGTTTTCACAGGGCTTTGCGGAGGGGCTTCTGTGACCCAGAGATGCCGGAGTAATTAACAAGGCTGGAGAGTCGAGAAGTTACCCTCACACCCGCCTCTGGGGTCAGGAGGTCAGGGACGAACGGCTGGACCCAGGGCTGTCGGCTGTGCAGGATTACACCCTTAAAGCTTTGTAATGTAGTCAAATCCGGACTGTTTTGGACACAACGGCAGCCAGTCGAAACCAGATCAACCCCAAGGATCCTAATATCTGTAAATGAATGCGTCTCCCGGTGTTTTATAAATGGGATTGGGTATCGAGGACCAGATCCAACTTGGGATCCTTTCAAAAAATTCCAATTCCAATGGAGTCATTATTTATTGAAATCATTTGGAAAATGTTTGAATCCAATCATCAGTTCAAGAATTGGTTTGTTGTGCTTGTTGTGTTGCAGCCTTGGACGTCTCCTGTTAACTCAGCATGTATGAGCATGTGACCCATTTAAACTGTAAATGGAAGACTGCTAAACAACGAAATACATGTGGCGGGACACCTTTAAAAGACATGGAAGATAACAGTGGAAGAGGGTTAGGGTGACGCCATATTCCTCTGCTTACTACGTTGAATTTACCCTCTGTATGAAATGTTTTATGTAAATAAAGTTGCCTTGCAGTGAACATGTATAATATAACTTTAGAAAATGGTTAAATACCACACTAAAAAAGTGTAATTCAAAAACGCAAAGGCTCAGCAACACAAAACCAGTGAGCAAAAAGCTTCATTCCTTAAAATACAATAACCAAAAGCCACCCCAGCGTCTCAAGGTGGGCAATAGATCGTTATTATATGGATATCGAGATATGAGACCAGATATCGTCTTAGATTTGGGATATCGTGATATGGCATGAGTGGGGTCTTCTCCTGGTTTTAAAGGCTGCATTACAGTAAAGTGATGTCATTTCCTGACCTTACCAGACTGTTGTAGCTGTTCTATTATTAGCCTTTACCCACTTAGTTTTTATATCTACATTACTGATGTTTAATATATCAAAAATCTCATTGTGTAAATATTTTGTGAAAGCACCAATAGTAAACACTACAATATCGTTGCGGTATTGATATCGAGGTATTTGGTCAAACATGTGGTGATATTTGAATTTCTCCACATCGCCCAGCCCTACTGGATCAGGTGGAGGTCGGAGCTTTGTGCAGACCAGTAGAGTTCTTCCACACCAAACTGGGAAAACCACTTCTTTATGGAGCTAGCTTTGTCATGTTGAAAATGGGAAGGGGCAAACACAAACTGTTGACACAAACTTTGGTAAAACACTGTTGTCTAAAATACCTTTAACCCGAACGAGGAAAAACAGCCCCAGACCAATCGTAGACTATTAGGTCGTAAAAGCATGCCGATTCTGTCTGAATCTCCGGTTTATGGTTTTATTATCCAGAAGAAAAGCTGCCATGGTGGCATTTCGCTGGGCGCAATGAAAGTTTGAAGTGTTTCCAGTTTCTTCGTTGGCGGTTTTGGGTAAAAAAGAAAGTGTGTGCTGAAGTCTGCAGCATAAACCCAACGGGGGGGGGGGGGCCCATTAAAATCATGAGGCTGCACGCAGGCAGGTATCCGCATGGGTGAAAAAGCAGAGTTGCGTTCAGGAGCATTAATGAGCAGATGCCTTGCATTAGTGCTGTTTCTTCCTCCTCCCTCGTCCTCCTCTTCTTTAACACCAGCTCCCGTTTTCGATCGCCTCCCTCCGCCTGGATCTGATTACCCACAATCCCCTAAATCCGACAAGAAAGCTTCCTGCCTCGCCTAAAAGTGCCAGCATGCGATTTATTGCTCTTCTTTTGTCAAACACACACACACACACACACACACACACACACACACACACACACACACGGTGCGTATCACTATCTTTTTGGGGACTTGTCATCGACATTATGCCAATCTGTAGATATGGTAAAGGATTAGTGTGTAAACTTTCTCAAGTCACTGTATACTGGACTCCCGCTTTCTGGACCCCACAAATGTAGTAAAACGAGGACACAGACACGCACAAGCGCACCTACACACACACACACACACACACACACACACAATCGTTTGCTGTATAGGTGGGGGTGCTGCCATGTTACATGTTTTATTACGGTCTGCTCTGAGATGGCTTTGGTGTTATAGGGGGGACCAATGAGGGTGTGTGTAAGTGTGTGTGTGTGTGTGTGTGTGTGTGTGTGTGTGAGACTCATTGTAAACCAGACCACGTCCTGTGGCAGCTGGACTTTGCCTCAGTCTTAAAGCGCTCCTCCTTCCAGAATCTAACTTTAGGTATCAAAAACGCACACTTTACCAGATCAAAACCTGGCCGTTAAAAGGTTTTTAGTTTATCGAGTTAGTGAAAAATAAACAGTACATCCGGACATTTTATAGATAAAACGATAACGCAATTATAATTTAAATACTTTGCAATCTAGTCTGGTGTAAGAGAAGGTCTGCAGAGCGGCACTCTGCTGCAGCTCCTCTGGCGCGGCTGGGAGTTTAGTGCCTTGCTCGAGGGCAACAATTAACAGCTGATTAACAACTTGGAGGGGGTGAAAGTTTAAAAGGGAAAGTCTCACTGGTCTGAGGTCAGCAGGAGTCAGAGAAGAAGCGGCGCTGTAATATCCAAACACATCTTGTTTTGGGTTGATTATTCATTAACCCTCCTGTTGTCCCCGGGTCCAATATGACCCGTTTACAAAAACTTCATATATATCAGAATTATGACAAAAGTGACAAAATGTTGAAAAAAAAATACAAAAATGCAGGAAAAAAATCAACAAAAACATAATTTTTTTATACGCTGAAAAAGCGACAAAAAAAATAGGGAGAAAAGGACAAAAAAAACATCAAAAACATTGGGAAAAGCGACAAAAAAAAAAGTTAAAAAATTGACTAAAGCATAATTAAAAAAGCGTTAAAGTGACAAAAACGTAGGAATGAAATTGACAAAAAACAATGAGAAAATTGTAGAAAAATTACAACAAAATGTTGACATTTCAACCCGGAACAACACAAAGTTGCAGGTCGACGGGAAGACAACACAAGGGTTAAAAACCACATGCAATGCCATGCAAAAACCATGCATGAATTGATAAATGTTCATTTTAAGGTGCACTATGAGTTCCTGCGTGGTTCCAGCGCAGTTTCATTTTTGTCTCAAATCACAGGCATCTGTCCTTGAACAATGATTGCCATAAACTACAAAATACTACTGTTTTAGTCACTGTTCCATTATCTTTTACTGTGACTGTTATTGCCATGATTCATCTCAACCCCAACCCCAATAACCTGGGTCCGGGTCTGGGTCTGGGTCTGGGTCTGTCCCAGGTTTCTTCCTAAAGGAAGTTTTTCCTCGCCACTGTCACACTGTTGCTTGCTCTGGAGGGAACTACTAGACCTGTTGGGTCTTGGTCTAGACCTACTCTATGTGTAAAGTGTCTGAAGATAACTGTTAATATGAAAGTATACTATAAATAAAGTTGAAATGAAGTGAACACTGATGAGTCTCGGTTTCTCTGGATTGGGTTTCCTCACGTGGATCCGTCGAGGCGTCTGGATTCAGAGCCGCGTATTAAAACGATGATTCAAGTAAACTAAGAAGTCTCATAATGAGAATGTGAATGTTAACGAGTGTCTAAAACAATAGAAGCGAAGCCACTGCTTACATGAAGCTTTCTTCACAAACTCCAACCAGCTTAAACATTTAAAGAGGGACATGTGTCTCTCATTACCCACAATGCCAATAAAACGTGGCCAAACAGGGCTGTAAACTAATGCCAGCTAATTGTCAGAAAACGGCAACCCTTGTGCCTGAAGCAGCGAGCTGCAACACGCCCCCCCCCCCCCCCCCCCCCCCCCCCCCCCCCCCCCCCCCCCCCCCCCCCCCCCCCCCCCCCCACAGCACCTCTCAGCTGGTTTCATCTTACTCGGCGTCAGATCTCACTTTCACAACATCTCCACATTTCCTGAAATATGTGAGCTGGAAACCTCTGCATGTCAGTGCCGCAAATTCAAGATATACAGTAAATCACTGTAAATGAAATGTTAATACCCATGATGCAATGTTTATTACAGTAATTAACCAGAATAGAAATGTATGGTATTTTACTGGCAATTTTGTGGTAAGTAACTGTAGAAATTACAGCGAAGTCTAACAGCGTACGCTCATGGTTACCATCCCGACCTGACTGACCTGGGAGGCTTCACACCAGAAACAAGACGAGAACCGGTCTGAATGTTAGCGAGTTCTCTGGACCAAAGGGTTTAAAAGAAAGATTTCATGAGTCTAATATGTTTTAAGGAGTTGCTTCTTGGTTGATCTTTGGTATCTGAAGATGTAGGGATGAAACACACTCATGTGTGATTCAGGCTGATGACTCTTGTCATGAAACTTGTGGCAATGCAATGATATGTCCTAATGTTGGAGAGGGAAATAATGCAATGATCCGCGGTGCAGATATGATTCACATTTAATAAGAAGAGTCTATGTGCCTGATCCCGATCAGTTCCACACAGTCAGCTTCACAGATTTCAAATTAAAAGGGACTTATTTTTATAAGATGTCCTCTATATTATTTTATCTCAATAACAACAGGACCGGTGCGTGCATTTCTGCCACTCTGGGTGAAAACACAGTTGTGCTATTATTAGTACTATTTGCGATGTAGAATACAATATACAAATAATACCACAATATTAGCAACAACACAAATGACAATGTACTACATACACATCATGCACATAGGCATAAATTCCGGGGGGGGGGGGGGGGGGGG
>NC_048418.1:1599565-1603963 GCF_013103735.1 Etheostoma cragini | reverse complement strand
CCCCCCCCCCCCCCCCCCTACACAATCTTTGTCAATGTGAATAATAACAATGATACGTTTTATTTGTAATGGACTTTACATTTAAGACAAACCTCAAAGTGCTACAGGTGAGATCATACGAGCAAGATCAAAACAGCAGTTTAAAATACATATGAATGGTGCAACAACATTGTTGTGCAAGGTTAAAATTCATAGGTTCTGCTAAAAATAAATGTTTTTAGTCCTTTTTTTTTAAAGGTCTTTAAAGGTTTGTGGTGACCTCAGATGGTCAGGGGGGGGTGTTCCAGGTCCGAGGAGCGGTAGATGGAGTAGTGTGTCTCTGTGGTGCATACAGCAATAAATTCAAGGAGTACATACAAATTACAGTGCGCTACTTTTTGCAGCTACATGTACGAATGGTTCATGAGAACAACCTGAACCCAAACCCCCTTTAACCCTCATGTTGTTCCTGGGTCAAATTGACCCGTTTTCAGTTATTTAAATTTTTTTTGTCACAAAAAATGGTCCGTTAAATTATGTCAACATTAAAAAAATGACAAAAAATGACGTAAAAATAATAATATTGTTGGAAAAAAAAGTGACCAAAACGGCTTCTTTTTTTCATGGTTGGCCGGAAAACGACACAAGGGTTAAATAAAAACACCCGAAAAAAATCAAAGAAAGTAATCATTAATTTTACCATAAGGTTGTATGGAATCATCCATGTTATTTTGGGGCAATTTGGTTGAAATACATCCATATTTCTGATTTAAAACACCTTGAAACGGGTCAGTTTGACCCGAGGACAACACAAGGGTTAAAAGAGAACGACCCAGTCAGGACCACCTACCTGATCAGGACACACTGGTTCTGCAGCCTCCTCCACAGCGAGCGGTAGCACTCGTTGGCCACGGCGTAGATGTGCGGGGAGATTTCTCCGAGGTGGTGTCGGCTGTAGAGCTCCACGGCCGGCCGCTCGTACAGGCCGGGGAGCGGCTGGTAAGGGTTCACCGCCGCCAGGATGGAGCCGATGTAGGTCTGAGGATCGGGAGAGACCACGTAGCGTGTTAGAGGGACAAATGTATACGAATGGAAACATCACCTTGTATTAGATAGACTCGCCCTCGGGGGGAAATCGCTGGGTCTCTGTTAATTACAGAGTGGGGTCTAGACCTACTCTGAGATGATGATACTATAAATTAAAGCTGCAAAGATTAATGTATTACTCAATTACTTGCCAAATATTTAAAAAAGAAAAACTATTTTCTTAATCGATTAATCAGTTTGAGTCATTGCTTATGACAAAAAGTAAAGATTATATGATTGCAGCGTCTTGAATGTGAACAAGTTCTAGTTTCTTCTCTCCTCTGTGACAGTAAATTGATAATCTTTGAGTTTTGGACAGGACAAGACGTTTAAGGAAGTCACGTTAGGCTCCTATGGCGCCATTTTAATGCTACAAAGCCCTCACCCGCCGTTAGCATTCCATTGACTCCCATTCATTATCGGCGCCACTTTGACAGTGAATAACTTTACATCTGAAGCGTCAAAAGACTCTATTTTTCTGTTGTTTATTTCTAAAGAAACACAACAATGTATAAAAAGCTCCATTACCTTGTATCTCATGTTAATGCTCAGTAGTTTTTATAAAAAAGGCTAACGATTGTGTCATAACCACGCGACTTACTGTTGCATAGTGAACAAATTACTGTATATTCATGGATGATCTGCTTTTTCTTCTTAGCTGGAAACGGATATGATGGAGTCCACGTCGGCCGTACTGTACGCTATGGCCATGCTAGGTTCTTCTCTACCAATGAAAGAAATGTCAGACTGACTGAGTGACATGTGATTCTTCTTAAAAAACAGTTTTTAGAAAGGTCTCATGATATATTGTCTCTACAATTGGATTATCGAACTTTTGTTTGTGTTAAAGAAGGAAAAGAAAATCACAACACTCCATACTTTTGACCTGCAATGAACGAAAATCACAATACAAATCAAATCGGGTCCCATGCACCGGTGAAGATCCAAATCGGGACTAAGAGCATATGGTCCCAGCCCTAGAGGAACTGGTCAAGGAGCTTTAGTGGTATGTTTGCTTCCATGGAGCCTGATAAGGGTTTTATGACTCTGAGAAATTGTATTATGTGCAGCCTTTTCAGCCAGTCTGTGCTTCCACCTGAGCAGAGCTGTTTGGCTCCCATCCTCGCTTATATACTGATGTATATAGGTTCAGAGATGAGGTATTACACCTGTCATCAGAAGGGGTTTTAGAAACTGATGTTCTGCCACTTGTTTGAGCTGTAACAGTTGCGGGATTAATACAGTATACATTATTATTATTACATTAGAAAAAAGCCATGATGCTAGATGGTTGTCTTCAGATGTGAGATGGTGTCAGACTTTAGTCTTTTCTGAAAAAGTCCCTTTTGTCCGAAGATGAGAACATTTTGTCCGTACATCTCAGACCTTAAGTGAAAATGTCATCACGGCAGTGCCCAGTGTTCCCATAAGCACACATTAGGACATGGCTATTGCCTGGAGGGGATGATTAAATGCATTTAGAAGAAAGAGACAGAGAAATAAGGACATTTTGATTTTTCTCTCTCTCCATCTCTCCGTCTGCAGCAACACGACTAGACTCTGTCTTATCGAGTTCATCTGACCATAAAACACAAGGCGACATCTGAAAGCCAACAGGTTTGTCCACCGGATCAGCGCCTTTCAGCTAGATTTCAAACCCCTTCTCTTTTCCTGCTAGTTTTGCGTCTTTTCTAAAGCCAGGTATTTTCTTCGGTCATTGAAGGGTAAAGTGCTGTGCTTAATTGTCTTTTCTTTCAAAGATAAAGCTGGCGTTATTCTATATTTATTTACTCATCGTTAACAAATCCCCTGAAAAAGGTCCAGACCAACATTGTGTCAGTACTTTCTGACTTCCCTACTCTTTCTGGGGCTCTCTTCTCTTCTGCAAGCCCATTGGTTCCTGCTGAAGATGGAAATCTTAAGAAAAATAAACTCAGAAGTATAACTAGTTTCCTAAAACAACTGGGCACTGAAGTCTTTAGAGAACGCTAGTCAAACAGAAGGAAACAGCACTTTCCTCTTTTCTAACTAACATCTCATTAGCATAACTATGCACAATCTTCTGCAGATCTTCAAACAACTATCCACTAAGTTCAGAAGATTTTAATTCAGAATCGCTGCTGAAAACTGGAAAACAGCTTCCGTTTGGGTCTGCCCATTAGTTAACAGTTTTCAACTCTCCCTCCCTGTGTTACATCCTGGATAAACATCCTGTTTAAACAAAAGATTCATCATATTACAGGAGAAGTAAACTCGGCTCCGCAAGGACTTTAACCCTTGTGTTGTCCTCCCGGGTCAAAAAACTGACAAAATTTGACATTTTTGTCCTTTCTCAGACTTTTGTTTTAGTTTTCACTAACAATACATTACTACCAATAGTTTTACACTGTTTACTTTTTAGAATTCATGGTCAAAGACCCGCATTTATATAGAAATATACCTTGTATTTGAGTTAAAAAAGCAGAAATTATGACTTTTTTGAACATTGTAAGGAATCCAATCCATTTTTGTGGTAATTTGGTAAAAAAGAAACCCATATTTCAGATATAGAAATTTTTTAAAGGGGTCAAATTTGACCCGAGGACAACAGGAGGGTTAAAAGATGACATAAGGTCAAAGTAGAACATTATGTTTGTTTACTTGGAGTTCACTGGACTCCCCGCTGTATAAAACGTCTTTATAACCTACAAGATAAACACCTCGCACTAATCTCCCGGACACCGACGCGTCCTACTGACTGAGTGACCTACATTCAGCCGGGATGCAAATACATTTGAATGGCAGTTGGCGCGACGGTATTTACATGACAAATACCGGCTCGGGCTATCCCGCATGTGCAAATCAGCCGGAGAAAAGACGAGTTATGTAATGTCATTGTTTTAAAACAGGGACAATGCAAATTATACATTTTAAGAGGATCTGTTGCACCTGGTTCCAGCGCAATTCCTCTATTTTCCGCCAGTAGTTCTTGGACAGGTCGGTAGAACACCTATATACTATAGAAACAAGTTAAGATGGAGTTAGCAAGCTAACGTTAGCTAACTAACACCGGCTGGCTGGCTTGCTGGTTCTGCTGTGCTGTCATGCTTCATCCCTAACAGAGAATGAGCTGAATAGTGGGCTTGGTCTAACGTTAGTGGTCTACTGACCCACTGCCACCGGGTCTATTGTTAGCCGTCCACTGACCCACTGCTCCTGGGTCTAACGTTAGCGGTCCGCTGACCCACTGTTGCTGGGTCTAACGTTAGCGGCTTACTGACCCACTGCTGCTGGGTCTAACGTTAGCGGTCCGCTGACCCACTGCTGCTGGGTCTAACGTTAGCGGCCTACTGA
>NC_048418.1:1596377-1599465 GCF_013103735.1 Etheostoma cragini | reverse complement strand
GTTAGCGGCCGCTGACCCACTGCTGCTGGGTCTAACGTTAGCGGCCCTCTGACCCCCTGCTCCTGGGTCTAACGTTAGCGGTCCGCTGACCCACTGTTGCTGGGTCTAACGTTAGCGGTCCGCTGACCCACTGTTGCTAGGTCTAACGTTAGCTGTCTACTGACCCACTGCTGCTGGGTCTAACGTTAGCGGTCTACTGACCCATTGTTGCTGGGTCTAACGTTAGCGGCCCGCTGACCCACTGTTGCTAGGTCTAACGTTAGCCGTCCGCTGACCCACTGTTGCTGGGTCTAACGTTAGCGGCCCGCTGACCCACTGTTGCTAGGTCTAACGTTAGCCGTCCGCTGACCCACTGCTGCTGGGTCTAACGTTAGCGGTCCGCTGACCCACTGTTGCTAGGTCTAACGTTAGCTGTCTACTGACCCACTGCCGCTGGGTCTAATGTCTAAAGTCTAATGTCTATATCTATCATGATGCCTCCAGAGATTCCCACCCCTTGGCACATCATGGATCAGAAATCTACTGTTCTAATGGTTTTTTTAAAGATTTTTTGGGGGGTTTTCTGCCTTTATCGGACAGGACAGCTCGGTTAGAAAGGGGAGAGAGAGGGCGAAGACATGCAGGACGGACTCGAACCCTGGACCTTTGCATCGAGACATAAACCCCTATGCATATGGGCCCCTGCTTTACCAACTTTGCCGACCCGGCCACTGTTAATGGGGTTTTAATTCTTAACTTACTTGTGTGAAGTTGTGCACGTGTTTTCCATTCATGCCTGCATGCTGCTGTCTACTTATCTTCTTACTATTCTTATTGTCATTGGATTGTATTTCTGTTTGATGTTTCACTTTGTACTCAGGTCTCACATGCAAATGAGTTGTTGATCTCATTGGGAGGTCCCGATTAAATAAAGTATGTATAAATCAGCATGCGTGTTATGTCTTATGCAAACAGTCACTTTGTGGACTTCAAAGATAAAAACGTCCGTTCTCTGCCAGTAAACCGTTTACAGTCCGACTGATCCCGTGCAGCGCTTCGCTCAGCGTGTAAACATCTTTGCAGATGATTATGTTGTGTCACGTAATGTTTGGGATTTTTACTTGAGTTCTTATTTAAAGTATCTGGAGGAAAGTCAACCTGCGACTCAGACTTTTACACTGTGTGACAGCTGTAAGGGCAAATTATGAATGCATGAATTGTAGTCTTTTAGTCGTTGTAGATGTGGGACTCACCAAAAGCTCCACAATATCACGATATTATCACGATGCGTATGTCACGATATGAAATTATTGCGATATTGTGAAATATATCGCAATCTTTATTTCCAACTTCATATTATGTTCCCAAAGAAAAACTGTCAACATCTTTTTTTTGTTTGTTTGTTTGTTTTTTAAACATACATTATTAGTGAAGTGTTTGTCATCTCAGTATCTAGTACACTGAAAAATCACTTGATTTTATTATTCCGGTGCCAGAAAATTTGTGCAATGTGCAATTTTTTAAATAAAAGATTGACACTTGGTGTCTGTGTATTGATACAGTGTTGCCGCAGAAAATATCGCAAAACTATGCTGCACATTTTAAAATTATTTTTATTTTTTGTGTAGCATTGACCTGTGCCACACACCACAGATGAACAAACAGAGAAACGTATGTGTTTAGATGAAAAGAAAACACATGTGAAGACAAAGCTTTCATTTTCGGGACATAATTTGAAGCAATAATGTGCAAAAATATCAAAGAAAGTCCCAAAAATAAAGTGAAATACTATGCAAAAGCATAACTAAAACTCAAGTGAACTTCACACAGACGTGAGCGTCGCTAGGAGTGACACAAAAAGCGCTTAGTAAGCGCTGGGTAAAGTCAAGCCGCCCATTAACTCGATGAATTACAACCATTTGGACTCAGTTAGATCCCCCCCCCCGTTGCTCTTATGTCCTGGCAACGGTATCCACGGCAGCCCCCTGGCTGAGAGCTAATTGGCTGCGACTCCCATCAGAAGCCCCCGTATTGGCTGATGTGATTAACAACATGTCGTCCATGTGTGTCTCTGCGTTTCCGAGCCATTCCACAGAGGTGGCGCAAGATACCCGATATACACATTTACATTGTTGGTCTGAGGGATTTAACCTGAGGTATTAATGACGGAGGACTTCCTGGTTTACATGACTCCAACAGTAGCATGGTTGGTACCCAAAGATTGGCCTTTAAGGGCAATTATAACCTCTATAGTTTCTTTGCTTCGGTCTGAATCAGTTGATTCCTTTTTCACAAACTGGAAAAATCCAAGTATGCCAAATTTATGGTGTTTACCCCAATTGGGAAATTTCCATTTACACTCTGTTTTGTTAGTAGTCAGTGCACACAGGCCTGAAAAACACACACACACACACACACACGGACCTGTTCATGCACAAATGGAGAGATTTCAGAGGGAGTCAGCCATGCAGACGTGCAGCAGTTACTGAGATACCGTGTCACCCATAGACAAAATCCCACACATTTGTTGTACTTGGCGACTTAAATCCATCCTGACCCACAGCTCATTTTAAATATCGCTGCTGACGGACGGACGGACGGACGAAATGCCGAAACAAAGTCTGATGACTATAGCTGTGAAAATCACAGATCTTGCAGACGAAATGAATCATCTGAGCCCAAATGACATGTACGTGTACCACATACCGGACTAACCAGTTTCTGTCTGTAAGGAAGATGAAATACCGAATAGAAGATAGGTGATGAAATGTGGTACAAAATGGCGCAAGAAAATTTGCGTAAAACCACACATGGCGGGATTTCTCTGTCTCATTCCGATAATGAAGTAGATTCTGCTCACATTTTCCATATATTTCTAAGAATTAAGATCTAAAATAAACCACATGTGGTGTAAATCTGGCCTCACAGGAAGTGGCCGAGACATCGCTGAGAGGAAATGACATCAGGAGAGGTTTTGGCGAATGTGAAGCCCAGTTAGCTGGACGCCATTTCTCTACATGTGACAGTAATCAGGACTGGTCAGCTACAGCAGGTACGGTAAATGTGTCTTCCACACATGCACACGTTCTGCTTTTAATGTGTTTCAGTG
>NC_048418.1:1593979-1596277 GCF_013103735.1 Etheostoma cragini | reverse complement strand
AGACGGACCATCTGCTTTCCCAACCAGTCCTCCAAACCATACAATACACAAAACTGGGCTTTTCCCCTAGTTTTGGTTCCTTTTTAAGGTTTGTGTTGGTTTATCCGACACTGTTTTACGCGTTTCAATGTCAAATCTTTTCACATATTTTCATCCCACATCAAAAATAATACATCTTAGATTCAACTTTATTGTCATTACACAGGTACAAGGCAACAGAATGCAGTCTGGGTCTAACCAGAAGTGCAATAGCAGTAAGTGCAGGATCTACAATGGTTCCATAAGTGCAGGACATGGCTATGTACTGAATAAATATAGAAATGAATACTAGTATGAACAGAATTTTACATAGATTTGTCCTATGAATGTAATATATAGATAACTAGTATCGTGAACAACACTTACAAAGACACAAACATAAATCTGAAGGAGATACGAGTGGATTAGTTTGGTGGCTGTTGGTAAAACTCATTAATTCTTCTTATTTAACTCTCTGAGAAGTCGGCAGGGGAGCGTTCAGGAATCCCAGGGCCCCCCGACAGGTTATGGCACCAGGACCTCTCGCTACGATGCATCAGCCCGTCACCTCACCTTTCTCTATTCATTCAAACTTTCATTTGTTTAAAACATACATGTAGTAAATCTACATTTGGTAATACTTTACTTAAAGGTGTCTACTGTACATAAGAGTGAAATGACACTGTCATGAACACATGACACTGTTATGACACTGTTATGACACATAAACCCTGACCCTGAGCGTAATTTGTCATGACAAGACCACATGACACTAAAAGAAGCATTACGTCATCAACATGTATGACTTGTTTATGATGTTTATGACATGTCCATGACAGTGTCATCTCACGTTTTATGTGGATAACTTAAAGTGTAACTATCCCTAACTTTAAGTAACCAAATATTTATTATTTGACCGTAACCGACATTTATGTTGTTAATCGCAATAGTTGTGGGATCATTTTTAATTGAACGGCCATACTGCAAAACACTTGAAAAATAAAGATAAGAAAAAAACCTCTCTCATGTCCTCGAGGGCACTGACTTCTGGAAAATAATAACAACAGGATATGTCCCTGAAGCAACGGTTTTCTGGAAGGTCTCAGCTGTCAACACGCGTGTGCAGAGGTCAGGACGGATATCTGGCAGGAAGGTGGAGGCCTGGGCTGACGATGGGCGGCCATTTTCATCAAGTAACATGCTCCAGACACTGGAGGCATCCAATGGGCCGAGAGCAGTCAATCACTGGATGTGACATTAAGCTATTGATTCATACGTTACGGCTAAAGTTTGGGCCTCTCAATTGTCTCTCCTTGAATAACTACAGTGAACCATTTAAGCAGCAATAACAGTAGTTGTAGTATAACATGTCTATTAGATTAACAGCTGCACACATTTTGCTTTTATTCTGCTTCATTATGTCTGCTCGAAGCTGCCAATTTGTAGTCAAATTTGCCAAAACGCCATGTTTTGCCTGGACAATGAACATTTCTGACGCGTGTAGATTATTTTTAGAGGACAAATCGCCATTAGAAAAGGTTAAATACTATTAGCAATTACATGGTTGAGTTACAAAGACCTATTTTGACTTGCTTTGTCTGTCAAAGCCTTTGTAATCTCTGTCTTTAAAAGGTGCTTTATGAATGAAGTTCATAATGAGAATAAAAGCCACTGACTTTGCTATTAGCCTGCTTTGATGGAACAAGTGACTTTTCACGTGTTTATTGGTTTATTTGTACCTTCCCTGACACTAAATGAGCTGAAATATAATTTGAACCTGTTTGCTGTATCAGAGGCTGTTGTTGACTCTCTGGTTTGAGGCTCTTCCCGTCGGTTTACCTTCAACCACTTCACCAAAACCTCTCCTCTAATTTTCCCTCTCTGCAGTGTCTGGTCCAAAGAGGGGCAAAAGAAGCCCAGTCAGAGTGGAAATCGGGCGTCTATGATGAATTGATTGGATAATTTCGACCATACGGGAGCATTTAGATGTGATTAAAGTAACGAGATGGCATTTGTCAAAGGTTAGCGTGGCTAATGCGTGCAGAAAGCACAAGGCGGCCTTCATCGGCCGGGTTTGTTTTGATGCAGAAAGTGCTGGGTCAGGTTTGTTTATTAACCATACAGAGACAGAAATGGTCGGGAGACATTTGTCCTACATGTTCCTTTGTTTTCTAGCCATGCAGTAGACGTCACTTCTTCTTTACTTCACAGCCTACTACCCCTCCTGGGGCATAGGCCGCCGACAAGGGTTCTCCAGGCACTCCGGTCCTGTGCAATTTT
>NC_048418.1:1591859-1593879 GCF_013103735.1 Etheostoma cragini | reverse complement strand
CTGCCAAGGTAGGTGAAATCGTCCACCTCTTCTATCGCTTCTCCGTTCAGCATGATGGGTGATGTGTTGGCAGAGTTGGCTATGGCGGAGCAGTAGACGTATAGACTTCTTTACTGCGACCGGGGTCAACAGGAACATAATTAGCTCGAGGTGTAAAGCAGGACAGTGTGGAATAGATAAACTTTATTAGCACGTTGCTAACACTCCTGGTACCACTATTACTGCTGTATGAAATAATTATGACACCCCAAAAAATACCCTGCTAAAATACCTACACCTTAGTCATATTTGTGCCTAGACCTAACCAACCATGAACGTACAGTATATTAATATTTTGAGTTGATTCTTAGCAGAAATCCTTTGTTCTTTCACAACTAAGTGCTCATTCATGTGTAATTACTTTCATATCTCAACTCAATGCAATGCACTTAAGCAACAGATATTTGGCATGTGTATATTTGTGTATGTATTTATTGTTTATTTCATATTAATAGTGCACTGTGTTGGAAAGCAATGACCTAAAGATCGTTTCATATGTACCTGCACATTTTGTCAATATGTCAATAAAAATGAATTGAACTGAATACTCGTTTAATATGATGGTTTCTTTGTTCGTGTATCATCAATTACCAAGGTAAACTCCACATAAGTTTAACTTATTGTGCCAATAAATCCTATTCTGATTCCTCCCCAAAAAAATACCTTGTGGACACATTTCTTTGATTAATGTTTTCTCATTAGAACAAACTGAAGTTTTTACATTTGCACATAGTACAGTTATGTATAATGTTGAACACATCTGTCTATCTACTTCTTGTTCCTCTACACCAGGGGTCTTCAACAGGGGGTCCGCGACCCCTAGGGGGTCCGCGGAGGTACTGCATGGGGGTCGCGAAAGTTTTGGTTGATTAGACTTTTTTTTATATCCCCCCCCCCCTGCAATTTTTTCCACCAATTGAAATGTCTTTAAATCCACATTAACATGAATTCAACACACTGTACTAAACAGATAAATGGAGGCAGAAGATGTCTTTCAGTCATCAATGCACACATGGCACTATAGGACCAGTTTGATATAACACAATTTTATACAATATATATAATTAGGGGGTCCCCGCTCCATCTCGCCATCAGTTTGGGGGTCCTTGGCCTGGAAAACGTTGAAGACCACTGCTCTACACACCTGGAAACACTTCAGAAATCAACCACCTGTATCCATATCTGTTAATTTGATGTCATTAAGGGCAATTCTTTTCAGGAAATAACCCTTTCTGGGAAGAAAGAAGTTGACGCCTGGTATTATAAGTAAAACAATTACCTATTAGAGGTATAATTATATAATGACCTGTGGAACATGTATAATGAGCATCGGCTAAAGGTGAGAAGTGTTTTAGAATAAAACGGCATAAACTTGAACACTGCAGAGCTGGCAATGACTATTTATTTTTTAAATTCTGAACCCTTCTTCTAGCTCCGTCTGAGAGGAACATTATTCCCCATGTGACAAAGAATAGCAGCATCTAAAAAGGACTACTGGCATAGTTTATGGTACAACCACAAGAGCTGGAAATAAGGACCTGATGCAACAGACTGAAACTGACCTTTTTTATGTGAACAGAGAAACAATTGGTGGTTTTTAAACTCAGATCAGGTTCTTTTTAGCTGCACAATGTACGTTTGGTAGTCATTACGGGCAGGATTTTACAGCACTTTCAAAATAAGAGGAGAATAAACATGGTCATGTCAAACGCCACGGTGGGGCAAAATAAAAGGGAGCACGGGCCAAACTTGGGCGACCTTAGCCTAAAGGATCCTGAAAAATTGATTTTGTTTTGTGTAAAAACTACTATAAAATCTCAGTTAAATGTAAATGGACTTTTTTATATAGGGCTTTTCTTGTCTTAAAGGTCCCAAGACAGGGTGCTTTTTGAAGGCTTTAATGTAGACCTTAGTGGTCCCCTAATACTGTATCTGAAGTCTCTTTTATATAGACCTTAGTGGTCCCTAATACTGTATCCGA
>NC_048418.1:1581386-1591759 GCF_013103735.1 Etheostoma cragini | reverse complement strand
GTCGTCCCCTAAGACTGTATCTGAAGTCTCTTTTATATAGACCTTAGTGGTCCCTAATACTGTATCTGAAGTCTCTTTTATTAACACATATTAATGGTAAAAGTGTGAATAAAGTGAAATGTTCATGCCATTGGACCTTTAATGCCTACGCAATATCCTAGTACAGGAACCAATCACCATTACCACACGGGGGCCGAAGCTGCCGTACAAGGTGCCACCTGCTCATCAGATAAACACTCACACACATTTACACTCCGATGGCGCAGACATCTCATGCCATAGGTGCAATTTAAAAAGTTATATCTATACAAAAGATACAGTTATGCACTGTTCGTACTAATCAGATAAACTGGACATTGTAGTCAGAGGCTAAAGCCCCCTTCCCTCACTGCAAATATCCCATTATATTAAAAAAATTGAGTTGTTACATGCAGAATTTTGTATTTTCCATGTCATGAATTAAGACATTTTCAGTGTGATTTCAGAATGACCCCCCCAGACCCCACGCTTCATATGTGGCCCCCCAAAGGCCATTCTGAGCCAGGAAAAACTCTGCTTCTCATCCCTGTTACTCCACATTAACGTGGAGTTTTCTGCCAGAGCCGTGACCTTCTCCTATCTGCCTGTGTCTAGACGGTTATCTACGCTGTTATGTAAAGATTGAGTAACTTCATGGGAGATTACTGTTTTGAAAAGAACGCAGTGTTCCCTAACAGCTGATCCTGCAGATAGACGTGAGTCCGTCTATCAGACGCTCTCTGCATTCTCACTTTCTCTCCCTCACATGGCTCCGGCCTGATGTTTTCGCATCCTTCTTAAAACAAGTTCTGTGCATGTTTTTCCTTAGTCTTCGCCAACCAAAGGGTTGCCATCACTCAATTCGCCATCCCACGGAGTCTCATCCGCGCCTCAAATACGTATTCATTGAGGGATATCATCTATGCCTACACAACAGATCTTAGTCTATGCCAATATAATACTAAATAATTTGCATAATACGGTGGCTAGTGCCTGGGAGATCTTGTAAAAGGCAAGTCCAAACTGCTACTCTCATATCGGGTTCACAGAGTACTTCACACGACCAACGAGACGTGTCCAAAAATATCAAACATTTTGGAGAAAATCCCACCCGGCCAGAATCATCCACGTCAGGTGAACGTGTTCAGAATCAACATTTAGGAAGCTTTGAGTCATCGAGTGTGGCTGAGCGTGTAGGAAACTCACGTAGATGTGTCTCTGCTGGTAGCGCAGGAAGAGGTTGTGCATGATTGCGCCGTCGTGGAGGTCCTCGAGCGCCACCATGTCCTCCACCCCCCTGATGCTGCTGTGGTGCATGGGCTGCACCTTCTGTCTGCTCAGGGCATTCTGCTTGTAGGTGTACACCTGGGTCAGAAAATAGACACACATGAAGATTAGATTAGATTAGATTAGATTCAACTTTATTGTCATTAAACAGGTACAAGGAAACGAAATGCAGTGTAGGTCTAACCAGAAGTGCAATAGCAGCAGGTGCAAGATATACGATGGTTCAATAAGTGCAGGACATGGATATGTACTGAATAAATATAGAAATAAATACTATTATAAACAGAATTTTCCAGATAGATTTGTCCTATGAATATAATATATAGATAACTAGTATAGTGAACAAGATATACAGCTGGATATTTACTATGAATATTTATACAGATGGTTATTACTATAAACAGAATTTTTACAGATCAATATATGATGATGTATATGTATATATGTGGTATATATGTGATATATGAAGAGAATAATTTAGGTAAAAATAACTCAAATGTCTCAAAAGTTGCGATAGGATATCCTGAAAGACAAAGCATCAAGTGGTTCTGTATGGCTGAGATTTTGTTTGTGTTTTTTACTTCAGACATTACAGAAGTCTCTCGTTAGCATCTTAAATGCTACTTGTTGCAAAGTGACGCATGCGAGACTAAAATCTGCACTCGCCTCACATCAGGCAGTGACAGGTAGGAATAAACAACCCTTATTGCTGATCCTTCATTTTTCTGTAAACGAATCCCAGTTACCCCAAGTTTAAAGGAGTACGTTCCTATGTACATGCCAAAAATTAACAAGTGGATGAAGCCAGCCAAAAGCTTCCAGCATGTTACTCTCCAAAAATCACAAACTGCGTTTTTACATTTCTGCGTGTTCATATTAAATAAATATACAGCATGTTAACCAGTGAGCATTAGAAGCGCTGGAAAGTATTTTTCGCTTACACCCCCCTCCGGGACATTCAGGACTTACTGTTGACTGTAAACGACTTACGTTGGACTAGTCTAACGAGTCAGTTACCTCTCTCTAACTGTCTACTTCTCAGAAAATGTAAACACTAGAGCTGTCAATTTTTTAATATTCAAATAATATTTGAATATGTAATGCTCAATTGCAGCTTGTTAAAAATATGTACTACACTACTTAGACTTTATGGATTTTCAATGTCGCCACAAGCATGTGGTTGTTGTTACACGTTCTGTCCACTAGAGGGACTTCTAACATTAGCCTGGTCTTGAAGGGACCTGCACGCAACTTTACTTGCATTCATTTTCCACCACGAGCACACAGTGACAAACACAAATCATTAGAGGACTCTGGGATGTAAACTTATCTAACAAGTGTAGTGAAGCGGCTCTGTTGTAAAGGCTAACGGTGCTCGGTTAACACAATGACAATGACAACGGTATGTTTCAAAAACTAGGTAAGAAACAAATGATGCTAACTGCAGCAATAACCAAGCCAAATGGAGCTGTCACTACTATTTTAGTGATCTATAAGCAACCTGTTGTTAGAAGGTAATATATGAAGTGGAAGCTAAATGGCAGCTGTAGGGCAGCTAACATATCAACTTTAGCTTTCTTCATGAAGCTCCCAGCTACGCTAACGTTACTATACCTCATGACGCAGTTAGAAAACAAGAACAAGCTAACTCATGTTAACATAAGCACTTTGGCTCGGTAGGTGCCGGTTTTCAAGTCATGTTAAAACTGTTTCCCGTCCTTACGATTTCTTTTACGTAACGCTAGCGCCGTGATGCTGTCCTAACATTACTCGGTACGTAACCCTAGCTCCGTGATGCTGCACTACATGGTACGTAATGTTATCTTAGACCTCACATTGACCACACACTTGCGTTTCTCACTCCTGATAAGTTAGGTTCATAAAACGTGACATGAGAGACACATGCAGGTAGGGAAAAAGAATACCATTAGCTCTTATCCAAAATATATTTAAAAGAAAGCAACATTGGAAAAGTCATTTCAGCATTTGAATAGTATTAATTTGTTTAATATTCAAATTATATCTGAATTGCAGTATTCGTTCCAACAGCCCAGTAAACATGCTGGTCTTTTCAACGGCATGTCTCTTGCAGTAGTTAAAGGTCCGGCCCAGGTCACAGTAAATCACACCAAGAAAAGAAGCTTCAATTATGGAAGTATGTTTGTTTTAACGCTAATGTGATGACGACCAGTCGGTTTAATTTGGATGCAGCTTATTTTCAGGAGTAATAAACCCCTCATGCAAGTCGATGACGCGCCGTTAAAAAGACTGGATAATTTTTCAATCGTCTGAAAGACGTTTCTGTGACGTTCTGAAGCGTCAATGAAACTGGAATGTGAAAAACGAGGCCTTGTGTGTGTGTGTGTGTGTGTGTGTGTGTGTGTGTGTGTGTGTGTGTGTGTGTGTGTGTGTGTGTGTGTGTGCGTGTGTGTGTGTGTGTGTCAGATGCGACTGACTCTTCAGACAGAGACCGGCTTTCTTCAGGAAGAATTGCCCTGAGACGTTCGGTCACAGCGGGTCAACGACCAGCTTCACACAACCCCAGACTTCATATTGTGTGTGTGTGTGTGTGTGTGTGTGTGCGTGTGTTTGTGTGTGTTTATACATTCCTAATGGTCTCACAGTTAGTTAGATACTTAGTTAGTTAGTTTTAGGCTGTTCTCATGAACCATTCATACAGATAGCTGAGAAAAGTAAAGCACTTTCATTCAAAAACAGCAGATTATCAGGCTATAAGTAGAACAAGGGACAGTATTTTTTACATCTAAAACTATTTAAATCACATGATCTGATAAGGGGATGTCACCAACAGTACATAGTTGACATAGTTTATCGTCTCCGGGTCACATGACATAAAGGTTTGAAACCACTGAAAGACATTATGGACTCTTCTTAGAAATGTCGAACCTGTGTGTCTGTGTGTTACTTTGTGATGTGTCTGTTGGTGGAAAACGCTGAGACAGCACCGGGTTTTTGGCTGTGCTCCATGTTTCCACCCGAAAACCAACGTGGTTGAAGTCTAACGGTGTAAATCTTCACTGAGGAACTATACAGAAAGTGTTTGCACAATGACAATGGTTGCTTCCTAAATTCAATTCAATTTTATTTATAGTATAAAATCCTAAGAAAGGTTATCTCAAAACACTTTAGAGATAGAAGAGGTCTAGACAACACATAATTGACAAGGACCCAACAACTCCAACAATTCTCCCAAGACCAAGCATTTGGTGCCACAGTAGCTAGGAAAAACTTCCTTTTAAGCAGAAACCAGAGACAGACCCAGACTTTTGGTCTTGGTATGATTCTCAATAATTACAGCAGTTGGTATATAACATTGGCAATAAAAATAATGGAACTACGACTAGAAATAAAAGGTGTAGCATTTGAGGACATTGCAGGGCGTGGTAGGGCATTGCGGGGCGTAGCAGGGCATAGTGTGGTGTGCAGGACATAGTGGGGTGTAGCAGGGTGTAGCAGGGCATTGCTGAGCGTGGCGGGATGTAGCAGGGCATTGCTGAGCGTGGCGGGATGTAGCAGGGTGTTGCAGAGCGTAGCGGGATGTAGCAGGGCATAGCAAGGTGTTGCAGGGCATAGCAAGGTGTTGCAGGGCATAGAAGGGCATAGCAGAGCGTAGCGGGATGTAGCAGGGTGTTGCAGGGCATAGTAGGCTATAGCAGGGTGTTGCAGGGCATAGTAGGCTATAGCAGGGTGTTGCAGGGCATAACAAGGCGCTGCAGGGCATAGCAGAGCGTAGCGGGATGTAGCAGGGTGTTGCAGGATGTAGCAGGGTGTTGCAGGGCATAGCGGGCATTGCAGAGCGTAGCGGGATGTAGCAGGGTGTTGCAGGACGTAGCAAGGCGCTGCAGGGCATAGTAGGCTATAGCAGGGTGTAGCAGAGCGTAGCGGGATGTAGCAAGGTGTTGCAGGGCATAGTAGGCTATAGCAGGGTGGAGCAGGGTGTTGCAGGATGTAGCAAGGTGTTGCAGGGCATAGTAGGCTATAGCAGGGTGTAGCAGGGTGTTGCAGGACGTAGCAAGGTGTTGCAGGGCATAGTAGGCTATAGCCGGATGTAGCAGGGTGTTGCAGGACGTAGCAAGGCGCTGCAGGGCATAGTAGGCTATAGCAGGATGTAGCAGGGTGTTGCAGGACGTAGCAAGGCGCTGCAGGGCATAGTAGGCTATAGCAGGGTGTAGCAGGGTGTTGCAGGACGTAGCAAGGTGTTGCAGGGCATAGCAGGCTATAGCAGGGTGTAGCAGGGCGTCGAGCAGGACCCCAGCGGCAGCTGCAACCATAATTTAGGTTCCACCCAAGGCAATGGCAAATGTTTTCAAACTCTTGTTTTCCAAGCAGGACAAACCGGTCCGTTCCGGTCCGTGGTCGTGTGGCATGCTGTGGCTACTTCCCTTTGGTGAAGTCCGCATCAATGCAGACTCATGGAAAGGACTCAGTAAGCGTGTCCTCAAACCCTCACGCCCTTTGAAATTCCACATCGGGACAACCCTAAGCCCTTGCGAATTTTGCTGGAACGCGCACCAAAGTCTGTGAGTCCGGACTTTGGTATTGGGCCAAGGATTCCAGGGAATAAGCTCTGTTGTAACATGCTATTTGGTAGACTGAAACAGTACAGTATGTAAGATTGTATCTTACTGTCGGTCACATTTCTGAAGATGAACTGTCCCCTCGACTGATACTGGAGTTAAAAGTTGTGGCTGTGTGTCACATGTTTTGACTCTAGCTTCAAGTCCTTCAAACTGACCTTACTGAGGCACAAAGGGCCAAACTCAAGCTTATAACACTAAAACGAGGAAATCGTAGACGTAATATGTTTGTTGAGTATCTATCGGGGTGATAGGACTGGAGATGGGACCGATGTCTGACTCGGCTCGGCCTGGTTTGGACTCATCATTGTAGGACAAATGCTACAGCCTTGTCCTCCGACACACATGATACGCAGCCGTCTGCTGAAACACACATTCCTCCTTTCATTTCCATGTTTTCCTCTCCTTCTTTCATCTTTCCTTTTCCTTCTTTACATCTTTTTTTCCTTATGTCTGTTCTTCCTTCCTTCATTCCATTCATCTTTTCTTTCCTTTTTTCTTTCCTTCTATCCTTTCTCCATTCATTCTCCTTTCTTCTCGCTTTTCTTCATTCCTTCTCTATTTTCTTCCTTCTTCCCTTTCTCCCTCCCTCCCTCCCTCTTTCCTCCCTCCACTTTTCTGTCCATCCGTCAGTCCTTCCCTCCTTCCTCCCTCCTTTCCTCCCTCCCTCCCTCCCTCTATTATTTTCTCATTTCCTCTCATTATTTTTCTCTTCCTTCCTTTTATTCATTCATTAAATAATCTGAAAGCACGAATGTCCCGCAAACTGAGGAAGTGGATTTTTTACTACAATCGTCTTCAAATCTGTTCTTTTTTTTTAATCTCCACCACAAGTTCCAGCTGATTTTTTAGTTCAAACTGTGGATGCAGTGATGCGGCTCGTTTGATTTAGGATTTGATTTCTTCTTCCACCGCTGAGAGCTGCCAGATTTCACCTCCACCTGGCTTCATACATTTCAACCGCCGATTTGTTTTTACCACTGTGAATATGGACCCTTTTTAAATATTTAGCTCTAGTCTTTAGTCTTGCACCAGTCTTAAAATATTTAGCTTTAGTCAGTTAGCGTTCCAGGACTGCCTGTGTGATGTATGAGCCAGAGAAGTCTCTAACTTCCAGGCTTTCTTCCACTTTCTACACTGTAAGCTGAGATAGCAGGATGTTCCCCGCTGTAAATCAGACGGTTAAACTGTTTGACCGCCGAGTAAAACACAGCGAGGCTGTTAGCATCAACAGGTCAGGTACCTGACTTTATGATCCCCCACCTAGCAATATATCATCTCCGCAGGAAGGAGACTGTCACGGGAGGAAAATCACACCGAAACCTCGGCTCAATGTCAAATGGCTTCTAATCTCTTTTTTAACACCCCGACATATCTGGAAAAACACACACAATCACACTGCTGCCTGTCTAAATAGTCTCGGTCCAGCTGTTTTCTATCATGCATCACTCTCACTGCAACAGACAAGTATACAACAAGCCCTCCAAACCATGTCAAATGGTTTTTTTGTTGTTGTTTGAACCAAAACCACCATCTTGTTAGTCTTACAGTGCTCATATTCAGTAAAATATGCAAAGATTCTTCCATGCAGGAAAGTCCCTCTGTGAGTGCTTCGATAGGATAAACATTTTGGAAGATAAGAGCTCTGGCCTCAGCTTTAAAAGCTAAACCATCTACTGCCCCCCCCCCCCCCCCCCCCCCCCCCCCCCCCATTGAGGTTCATCCCAAAGGTGTTGGATGGGGTTGAGGTTCGAGCTTCGTGCAGACTACCACACCAAAAAAAACAAAAAAAACATTTCTTCATGTGCTTCTTCATGTCATGTTCAAACAAGTGGTGGAATATAACGTGGTACATTTACTCAAGTACTGTGTGTACAGTAATTACAAATGTTGATGTACTTGTACTACACTTTTCTTTTCATCCCGCTTTCTACTTCTACTCCGCTACATTTCAGAGAGAAATATTGTACTTTTTACTCCGCTACATTCATCTGACAGCTTTAGTTAAACGTTGCATTACATATTATTAAGATTTCTGCCCACATCACATACAACATTTGATTATGAATGACTAATGTGACAGCTAAGACACTTAGTGGATTGACTAAATAGTTTGGATCCTTTTCAGTTTCTTGAATATAAGGGTTTTTCCGCATTAAGTACTCTTACTTTTTATGCTTTAAGTACATTTTCCTGATGATACTTACATAACTTTACTCATAACATAACATTGTCCACGCAGGACTTTTACTTAGGAAAGTATCCTGATACTTCTTCCACTACTGGTTGAATAGATCTCTCTCTCTCTCTCTCTCTCTCTCTCTCTTTTTCTCTCTCTCTCTCTCTCTGTCAGGGGCATTATTCACAGTGATATACAGTCAGGCCTCGGTAGGACTAGCTGTCCTTTCGGCTTTGTCCTAATTAGGTTTCTAATTGGTCCAATTGTCTGTGTGGAGATGAGGAGGATCCCCGCCTCGAAAACAAAGCCATGGAGGGGCCCGGACGCTAAGCTTAGCGACAGATGCTAACCGGAGTAAATCTCTGTGAAACAAAGGCATTAGGACAGCATCCGTGCAGAGCGGGGGGGGGGGGGGGGGGGGGGGGGGGGGGGGGGGGACTCACTGCTGGACCCTCGGATCAACACGCTCTGTTCCTGGATCAGTCAGGATAAAGTTTGTTGTTGTTACTTAAGTGGGTCAGGAAAGTGAATTCGGGCAATTAGAAGACTCTAGAAGAACTTAGAGAGAAACTTAATATGAACGACTGAGGAAGATCTGGACTTCTGAAGGCGGATACCGGCCATATTTTCTGATGCTGAAGAGTTTATAGGTGGATATGTAACCACCAACATGTCAGTGTATCAGCTGGTGGTTCAGCATTTTTGAAAGTCTTTGTTGATCTACATTCCTAAAGGGTAATTTCAGTCTTTTTAAACTGGACCGTACTCTCCCATGCATTGGTGTCAAAGTGACTTCTTTTATGTGAACTAAATTCTTTGGTCAAGTATTGAGACAGAATGCTGCAACTCCCTCAAACCAAGCCGCAATGTTATCCAATTTCGATTAAGGAAGCCAGCTGAATTGTAAGTTAACGGGCAATTGCGCACCTTCAAATTTCCGTCCACTATAAGTTGTGTTTTTGCCACTGAAAGGCTGAAATTAATATTCACAGTGTCTGACAACATTATGGAAAGGATCCCTTCAGAGATAGACGTAAGTACTAAGTATTAAGATCCTTTTATTTTTTACCAGAAACAGCTCTGAAATCCCCATTGACATCCTCACCAGACTCCATTTAAATAAACAGCACTTTTAGCGTGTATAGAGCAGCCAACTAGCATGTTTTCTCATGGGTGATTTAAGTTTTTTTTCTCAACCAATAGTTGGAAGAGTGGAAAGACGAACCAAGACGGCTTTTAGTAGTTTTATTTTGGTTTCACTGACTTTGAAAGAAGTGTATTTTATGATGATAACACTGCTGTTTATTTAAATGGAGTCTGGTGGGTTTGGCAAAAGTAATTTTGGAGCCAAAAGGACCTCACCCTTTTACAAAAAGGTCCATCTCTGCATGGTTCCTGTCAATAATGTTGTATTGAATATTAATCTTAGCCTCTCAGCGGCAAAAACAGAACTTTTAGTGGATGGAAATTGAAGGTGTGCAATTGCCCGTTAGCTTTTGCACCTTTTTCCCCCAATGCCGACTGCAGTGGTGTTGCTTAATACTGGACCAGTTTCAAAGATAGTCGTTCCCATCTGTCAATTAGACATAAAAACATATATAAAAAACATAAATACATACAAAAGTTACCCTTTATGGTAGATAGATAGATAGATAGATAGATAGATAGATAGATAGATAGATAGATAGATAGATAGATAGATAGATAGATAGATAGATAGATAGAGGGCCCTTATTGTCATTGTACATGGCGACATACAACGGAATTTGGAGAGCTCTTCTGTTCAGTGAAAGACAGTTTTGACAATACAATACAAAAACTAGACACCACATTTGTTCAGGACATAAGATATAAATAAGTAGGTAGTGTACATAAATAAGAAATACACATGAGAGGGGGGGCAGTGGTGAGATAAAAGAACAAGTGCATTTCATATTTAAAAGATTTTCCATGTTGCAAGATATGGTTATTTGCAGTAATTAAGAGTTCTTTGCAGCAGGCTGATCTGTTATTTAGTTGTTCTTGGTTATATTTTTAAATGTTGCTTTCTTCTAAAGAGAGACGCTTTGACTCAGGACACATTTTTATCCCTAACACTTGTAAAATGGTTGTTCATGCTTTGAAATGTCGTGTCCTGGGAGGTCGCGGGGTTTCTCTCGTCTTTCTCGGGTTTCACCGTTTTTCGGCAGTCCCCCCCGACCTGAGCCGACGGCGGGACAATGCGGCGTGAGATGAATGGCGATTTAAAGAGCAGCTGCTGCTTTTGATGATGATGATGATGATGGAGAGGG
>NC_048418.1:1576423-1581281 GCF_013103735.1 Etheostoma cragini | reverse complement strand
GGGGGGAACTCAGCTTACACCGTTAACGGCACATGATGAAGAGTTTGGGTCTCAGAGAAACAGATTGCTGCCGTGAAAAGTCAGAGTTGTTAAAAAATATATTAAAGATAATTAAAGTTGGTTGTCTTCGTGATGAACTGCTTACACATCTGAAGCAACGTCAGCCGCAGTTTTAGGATCGAGGGCTGTCTTCTGAGGCTACAAGCGTAGGGTAACGAGCCTTAAATCAACCCTAGAGAACGTTTGCTCTTGGGTCCCCCTACAGGCTGGAGGCAGAACTGCTCATCCCCATTATTCTATGTCTCTAGCTCTGTTTCAGACCACATGTTTTTATCCAAATTAAGTGGTGTTGAATGAAAAATGCCTTAAACAAATTCACCGGAATTTCATGACTATCGACAAAGGAAATACGTTCGGTCTCATCAGTTTTATCTTGATCGATATTCGGTTTATGCGATAAACGCTTATGGAAACGTTATTTGCCAAATAAATTATGAATTGCGATTAAGTTTTAGGTCATTTTATGGTTGCAACCCGCCACCAAACAAAGAAGAAGAAGTTGTAGTTCATTTGCACCCAGTATTTCCTCTCTGTCTGCACACATGGCGTCAACAAAGACGGATGGAAGTGGACGGACGAGGAGACAAGAGACTTTTTGAATTTAATTTATAAGTAAAATATAACGGCTATTTTAGATAGCAACAATCTAAGAAATGCTATAATTTATCAAGAACTTGCAAATGAAATGAGCTACAAAGGTACAAGCTACAAAGTATAAAAAGTTGGCAAATGTTGTGTGATTCAGTGCAAAAATGAATGGAAAACACTTTAAAATGTCTCAAATCAATTCAGTATGCCAATTTTTATCTCAAAAACAGCGTCATGTGACGTCATCACCACAGGTCGTTGGATGGAAACACACTTTCACCAGATTTATTCACCGGAGTTTTTTTACCAAATTTTTAGATAATTTGATTGACACGTGGATGGAAACTCATCTTATGTCTCATTCAAACTACCAATGTGATGAGCATGAACATTGGTACCAATATACATAGCCTACCTGTAATTCTCTCTCTCACACACACACACACACACACACACACACACAGACAGACACACACACACACACTGAAGTGGGCGGGGCTTACAGTAGTGTGCTTCTCTGATTGCTCAGCACAGCTTTCTTCACAAAGAGCAACATCTGCTCTGAAGCTGAACAGGTGAAGTCTCCAGTTACACATAACAGACGGCTGGCAGGCACACACACACACACACACACACACACACACACACACACACACACACACACACACACAGGTCTATTAAGGCTGCTCCTTCCCCCTGACTCTCCTGTCGTTGCAGTTTGTTGATCGCTGCAGTAAAAAGGATTGTGTGCAGCTAATGCTGGTACTTTTAAAGCTCTTAAACAGATTAGGAGCTGCCTTTAATTTCCCAACGCTGAGCAAATAAAACACTTCCTGTCCATATGAACAAACACCAATATGTCCCTCATGGACTCAGAACATCATCTCCAGCGCTGACCGAGTTTTTGACAGCAAAGAGAAAGCTTTATTTGTATGGTGCAGAGAATAAAACATGAGAACAGAGTGATGATTTAGAGGAGAGGAGAGGAGGAAACAAAACACGTGAAATAAAGACAAGAAGCTAAATTGCAGAGAGGATAAGAGACACAACGAGACAGCGGGAAGCAGATGAGACAAAGAGAGAAGAAACAAACAAGAGGAGACAAAAGTGAAGATTAAAAGAAGGGTTTAACCCTCCTGTTGTCCTCGGGTCAAATTTGGACCGTTTTCAAAGTTTCCAAAGCAGACATTTTGGTTTTTTTCAACCAAATTGCCCAAAGTCAACATGGCTGGTTCCATGAAAACGCTCTTCTATAACTAAAATGAGGACTCAGTTCAGGACTGTCATTGACTTTTGGGTGTTTTTGTATTTGATTTCGAAGCAATATTTGGACTAAACTTTGACAGTCTGTGATTATGCATCAACATCCTCTGATATTAAATGATCTCAATGGAGTGTAAACATAGTGGTAATAAGATGGTGTTAGTGTATCCTGGTGATAGAGGGTAATAAACGCTGAAAAATGCAACAAGAACATTGAAATTCTTTGTTTGAAAAGAGACAAACCCTTTTTTAACCCTTGTGTTGTCCTCGAGTCAAATTTGATCGGTTTACAAAAACTTTCTACATCAGAAAATAACGTTAAAATAATGAAAAATGTTGAAAAAAATATATAAAAAATGTTTTTTTTTGGGAAAGAATTACAAAAAAACATCAAAAACGTTGGAAAAAGGAACAAAGCTATTGTTGAAAAATTGACTAAAACAGAATTAAAAAATGTCAAAAAAGTGACCAAAAATAGGAATAAAATAGATAAAAAATGTTGAGAAAAGTGCAGAAAAACGACAACAAACTGTTGAAATTTAAACCCAGAAAAACACAAAGTTGCAGGTCGACGGGAAGACAACACAAGGGTTAAAGTGGCTCAATAAGTCATAAAAATAAGTAAGGTACATTAAAGTAAAGTGATGTCATTTTCTGATCTCACCCAACTGTTATCTTATGTATCTGTCCTATTATTTGTTTTTATTACTGATGATTATTTATCAGAAATATCATTGTGTAAATATCTTGTGAAAGCACCAACAGTCAATACTACAATACGGTTGCGATATCGAGGTATTTCGTCAAAAATATTGTGATATTTGATTTTCTCCACATCGCCCAGCCTCATAATCAACTAGTCTCTAAAGCTGTCCCATGGATGCAGCGGAGTAAAAAGTACATTATTTCTGGAGCAGAGGCAGGAAGTGGCATGAAAAGAAAAGACCCCAGTAAAGTACAAGTACCTCTTCTCTTGTACTTAAGTACTTGACTAGATGTACTTGGTTACTGCTGTGGTGCGGAGGCTCATTAGCTCCAGTGGACGGGGGTCACACAGAGTCTCTGGGCGAGTCGGAGCCGGGAGATAAGAATGCTTTAATCTGCCGGTAAATCGGCAGCACAATACGCCGGCTCGGCATGACCCTAAACCCCTCAGCACGACCATTTACTGACCCCCCCCCCCCCCCCCCCCCCCCCCCCCCCCCCCCCCCCCCTCTGCTGCACACCGGCGACACAGGAAGTCCTTGTTAAAGCTGTCAGCACAGCAGCACACAAAAAACATTTTTAAAGGCTCCGGTTAAACAGCAGTTCGTAGCATAGACAGTTGAAGAAATGGACCAACAGATCCCGTGTTTCTGGACACTTTCTTTCAATGTTTTTTTTTTTTTTAATTTTCAACACTACGTAACACTAACTTATTAACTTTAGTTTTAAAGTTATTTTTGGAATTGATGGTCAATAAACCTCATTTATAGGAAATTATCACTAATGTTTGAGTTAGAAAAGCAGAAATTAGGAATTATTGAGACTAAAATTAAAGGAATGGATGTTGATGATAATCACAGACTGGAATATGTCAACTTTTACTCAATACTATTTCAAAAACACTTCCATTTGTTTTACAATGCTATAAAATTGAATAAGACGCCCCAAAATTAATGAAAGTAGAGATTTGTACTTGGCAAAGAGCGTTGGGTGGAATCAATCATGTTATTTTGGGGAATTAAAAAGAACATTTATATAGGACAACATGAGGACAACATGAGGACAACATGAGGACAACATGAAGACAACATGGGGACAACATGGGGACAACATGGGGACAACATGAGGACAACATGAAGACAACATGTGGACAACATGAAGACAACATGGGGACAACATGGGGACAACATGAAGACAACATGAAGACAACATGAGGACAACATGAAGACAACATGGGGACAACATGAGGACAACATGGGGACAACATGGGGACAACATGAGGACAATATGGGGACAACATGAGGACAATATGGGGACAACATGAGGACAGCATGAAGACAACATGAAGACAACATGAAGACAACATGAGGACAACATGGGGACAACATAGGGACAACATGAGGACAACATGAGGACCACATGAGGACCACATTAAGACAACATGAGGACAACATGGGGACAACATGAGGACAACATGAGGACAATATGGGGACAACATGAGGACAACATGAAGACAACATTAAGACAACATGGGGACAACATGGGGACAACATAGGGACAACATGAGGACAACATGAGGACAACATGAAGACAACATTAAGACAACATGAGGACAACATGGGGACAACATGAAGACAACATGAGGACAACATAAGGACAACGTGAGGACAACATGAGGACAACATAAGGACAACGTGAGGACAACATGAAGACAACATGGAGACAACATAAGGACAACATGAGGGTTAGGGACCCCCTCGAAAACGGGATGCTACATCTCAAGGGTTTTTTTTCCTAATAGAGAATTTCAAACACACGCGACTTATGACGAAACAGGCTACTGCAGACCGGTGATGTGTGTAAGAATTGACCCTAAAGTCTGCAGAATAGCACCAATAGATGGCGTCTTTATGTTGAAGAAATAGCCTCTCTCATAGACACTACCAACTAGACGTTACCTTTTATTGCCCTATTGGTGTCTCGTGAACCCGGTAACGTGGGGCACTATGTGTGCACGACACCGAGATGAAGAGAAATCTATCAAGACGCATCTGTGAGGCGCGTTGAGACGACGTGATGCTGCGAGCTTCGTCTCGTCCCCCGAGCGATCCCTTTGGTGTTTCTGGAGTCAAAGCGAAGCTTCAAAAGCCCCCCACGGTGTGGAGTGTGACGATACACACTTCATGTTAGCCCCCCTCCCAATTTACAGTCAATCCTAATCTGTGGAGTTTTAACACCTGCT
>NC_048418.1:1572164-1576413 GCF_013103735.1 Etheostoma cragini | reverse complement strand
GTATGTTACACAGGCTCTGTATTCTGCAGACCACTCTACCTCTGTCTCCTTTTGGTTGGGGCGATTGAAAAATATCCCAAATTCTCTTTTGAGACATTGCTAAATAGCGCTGATAGATACAGCAGAAACTCATTAGTCCCTTGTGTGTGGCTGTGAGTGTGCGTGCATGCTATGGATCAATTGCGTTAGGACAAATCTCATTGGCCGGGAGATGACAAGAGACAGGAGTGACAGCAAACCCAGAGTCGCTCCTATGTCATAGGGCGTGTTTATGAACATGTACATAAAAGCCACCGTGACCCCTGTTCCACGTGTCTTTCACCTCGTCCATATTCACTGTTGAGGCAGCGAGTGGATCAAAAAGAACCGTATGGGGTTTCAGGGGATTTAGAGCATCTCGAAATTATAAGTGGACCTCTTTAAGCCTCTTGGAGGTTTACCGAATCGGTCAGCGTAAGAAGAGGTGAAGGAAAGACGGGAATGTTCCTGTCAGCAAAGCAAATAGTTAAGTTTGCGTGATGCTTTTGTGTCTGTGGGACAGTCAGAATATCAGAATATACTAAAAAGGGCCATTTAACCCTTTAAAATGGGACATCTCTCCATTTAGTGCATGTACAGTATACTGAGCATGTGTGTGGAATCAGGCCTGTGTGTAATGTGTGTAATAACAACAGAGTGAACACCTTGTAATTTCCCCTTGCAGGATTAATAAAGTATAAATTATTATTATCATAACAAATGGTCCGCCAGTGCCTACATTGACATTACTGATCATTGTAAAGCCATTTCTTAGAGTATTTTCGGTACAGTAGGCTACCTAAGCTAAAAATTTAAAATGATCTGGAAGTCACGTAACCCTAGTGCTTAGTAAAAGTATTGAAAAGTATTGAAAATTGTCTTTTTAATGTAAAAGAAGCACAAAAATGGGGCATGTGTTTTTATCACATTTTACTAAATAAACACACAAATGACACTGATCCAAAAGAATTCTGAATCTAGAAACATGAAAAAATTATTTCTCAACACCAGGAGTCATTTGAACATGTATATTGTTTAAGTTTTTGAGATATGACCATGTTTATGAGCAGATAGTTTAATCTTCAATAGAATAGTTTCACGCGGTTTTTGCACCAGAAGTTACGTAACGTGATGACGTCATGACAGGCGTCCAAACCTCTGACAAAGTGTGTATACTAGTGTGTGTTTTTGAAGAGTTTCCAGGGAAAATAGAATAGGAAAAGATGTTTATATGTCATTTTGACACAAATACATATTAACAAATGACATTCTGATGTTTGAAAGTTAGCAGAGCCCCCATGGAGGGGAAAAAATAAACGAAATTTAAAAAAAAAAAAAAATGTACTGAGGGCAAACTTTTAAATTTAAAAAGAAAATATTTAAAAAGAAAAATTTAAATTAATATTTTTTTCTCTTCTCCATGTCATAGTCAACATCCCGCAAATAAAACTCGAGATCTCACAAAACAAAGTCAGGATATGCGAATAAAATTCGAGACCTCACAAAACAAAGTCAAGATCTCGCAAATAAAACTCGAGATCTCACAAAACAAAGTCAAGATCTCGCAAATAAAACTCGAGATCTCACAAAACAAAGTCAAGATATGCGAATAAAACTCGAGATCTCACAAAAAAAAGTCAAGATCTCGCGAATAAAACTTGAGATCTCACAAAACAAGTCAAGATCTCGCAAATAAAACTCGAGATCTCACAAAAATAAAGTGAAGATCTCGCAAATAAAACTCGAGATCTCACAAAACAAAGTCAAGCTTGCAAATAAAACTTGAGATCTCACAAAAAAGGCAAGATCCAGAAAATAAAACTCGAGATCTCACAAAAAAGGCAAGATCTCGCAAATAAAACTTGAGATCTCACAAAAACAAAGTCAAGATCTCGCAAATAAAACTCGAGATCTCACAAAACAAAGTCAAGATCTCGCGAATAAAACTCGAGATCTCACAAAACAAAGTCAAGCTTGCAAATAAAACTTGGGATCTCACAAAAAAGGCAAGATCCAGAAAATAAAACTCGAGATCTCACAAAAAAGGCAAGATCTCGCAAATAAAACTTGAGATCTCACAAAAACAAAGTCAAGATCTCGCAAATAAAACTCGAGATCTCACAAAACAAAGTCAAGATCTCGCGAATAAAACTCGAGATCTCACAAAAGTGTCCCCAGTCCATGTTTTTTTGTAATTTCTTTTTTTTCCGAAAATAAAGAAAGTCTCTAGGTTTTGACATCAATGCAAAAAAAAACAAAAAAAAAACACATCCATAAAAATAAAAGCATTCCCAAACCTCTGTTGAAAGTACTTTATGGTAGACAGGAAGTACAACATGGCCCAGGAACTACAAACTGAAATTCTTATTCTGAAGACAAAATGCTGTTTTTTCATCGTTGGAAAAGGTTGAAAGGTGAAGGATGGGAAGCTCTGACGGGATTCAACGCTCTGTTTAAAAAGATGCTTTTTTGGGTACAGAGGGACGGTCCCGTGAAAGGCTCTTCAGTCGTTCTTACCTGGCCGTAGTCTGTGGCGAAGGCGACGACCCCCCCAGAGCACGAGGACACGGTGCAGGGCAGGCACTGCTCATCCTCCCGTAACCACACCCGATCACCCTGCAGGAGAAAGAGAGGAGGTGGACTCATCAGGTACTGGAAGTCATTCTTTACAGAAGAAGGAAACCAGTCCAACACACAGACACAAACAATCAGGGTTTAAAAGTCTCTATAGATACTCCAGGGTCCTATTTTAATGGTCTAAGGTGCGTTTGGGGGCGTGTCCATAGCCGCTTTGCTAGTTTAACGGTGGAAAAAAGGGTCCGGTCACATGGTTCAAAAGGGTTGTAATTACTGTCTTCATTAATCAGAGGTGTGTTGGGTGTAAACTGCAATCAACCAATCAGAGTATCCTCTCCCATTCCCTTTAACAGCCAATCAGAGTGTCCTCTCCCATTCCCTTTAACAGCCAATCAGAGTGTCCTCTCCCATTCCCTTTAACAGCCAATCAGAGTGTCCTCTCCCATTCCCTTTAACAGCCAATCAGAGTGTCCTCTCCCATTCCCTTTAACAGCCAATCAGAGTGTCCTCTCCCATTCCCTTTAATAGCCAATCAGAGTGTCCTCTCCCATTCCCTTTAACACCCAATCAGAGTGTCCTCTCCCATTCCCTTTAACAGCCAATCAGAGTGTCCTCTCCCATTCCCTTTAACAGCCAATCAGAGTGTCCTCTCCCATTCCCTTTAACAGCCAATCAGAGTGTCCTCTCTAGAGTGCGGATCGGGCCGGATTTTTCTGTCCGAGCCCGGCCCGCGTCCGACAGGCATTAAGATATTTCTGTAAATTTGTGTTTTGGGGTGTCCAGAAGTTATGATGCCCTGCGCTTAAGGAGCAGGATTAGCCTTATCTGTTGTTCCCATGGCGTTGCCATGACATTGACCTTGCTGTGACCAATAGGAGGCCCTCAGCGTGTGGTGCAGTGTTGGGTTTCAGAGATCTGTACCTGCAGTGGCCCAGGAGGCCTGTAAACCTGCATGTTTATGGATGCTTTCTACTGACCAACAGTCAGAAAACATGTGGAGTTCATTGCTCCTGGTTGCTATGGTGTTCCCGCCCCCGGCTAACAGCTGGATATTCAATCACTCTTAACCTACTCTGCTGTTTTTGTGGAGGATAAACAGAGAATTTGGGGAATTCAGGAGGAAAGTCTTGACTGGGAGTTCGGTGGTGCGCGCATAGTCTGAAAAAGTTGTTTTTCTAAATCTAGAAAGGACAGTATATGACCCATACTCCAGTTTGTTCCTTCCCCTTTCGAGATTATTGATGATTACAACAGTTTGATGGCATCAGAGCTGCACCCATTAGTCGACTAAACGATTAGTCAACCAACAGAAAAACAGTCACCAACTATATTGTTAATCGATTATCCGTCAAAGTAATGTTTCATGACAATGTGCCACAAAATGCTCTCGAAAAAAGCCTCTCCAATGTGGAGATGTCCGGCTTTCTTTCCGTTTTATTTTGAACAAAACAAGGATGTTTTTTTTTTTTTTTTTTTAATCATCCAACATCGATTAATAAAATCCATCATGTATCAAATACAACTGTTAGACCTTAGGAATCCATTGGTATCAATTATGCTGTACAGGTTAAATAACGCGCCCTGACAGTACCTAGGTAAGGACTACTAGCCAGTCAGAAGCAGAGTATGAGGGCCCTGACAGTACCTAGGTAAG
>NC_048418.1:1566242-1572064 GCF_013103735.1 Etheostoma cragini | reverse complement strand
CCCCCTTTTAATCGCATAGCCACATGTGCTGCTGTTCATTAGCGTGACGAGCTAATGCTAATGGGAAAAACAAACGCTGCCCCTCCGTCCTCCTTTTGAAGCAGGCATGCTGTACGACCGACCTTTGACCCACAAGCCCTCATTGTGACAGAGTCGTCCCGGTGCGGCGTGAGAGGGGCACCTGGCGGGGTAGAAAGTTGGGAGTCTAAGCATGTGAATGGATGGCGAGGAAAACACACACACACACACACACACACACACAGTAAAGCTGATGTCTGCAGAGTCAGCATGGTTCAGAGGGGAGCTGTGTGCTGTTCTAAACCCTCGGCTGTCCTTTCAAAAAGGGGAAAACTTCTTCAACATTTAAAATAAAAAGGTCCTGGGACGCTCGGAGGAAACTCATCAGAGTATATTTACGGATACTTGTGTTAAAAAATACTCTGGTATAAGTAGAAATACTGATTTAACTTCTTTACTCAAGTAAAAGTAACAAAGTACAGGCTTGGAAATGTACTTAAAGTATAAAAGTAGCGAATGCGAAAATGAACGGAGAGCTAGCAAATCTTTGAACATGGAGTCTAATAATAACAACAATGTCAGACTCACAATGTTTTCTTCATTTTCAATCATGTTACCGTCCATAATGCTACGCTAACGTTACCGCTAACGTTACCGCCATCGAGCAGCAATGATTTGCCGCCAAATGTGTCGAGTTGTCTTGAAATTTTGAGGAAGCGCGACGTATAGTCCCATCCAATCAGTTTCAAATTAACTTATCTGAAAATAAAACGTGAGGAGTAGAAAGTACCAATATTCGTGTTAAAATTGTAAGGAGTAAAAGCAAAAAGTCTGCACAATAATAACTAGTAAAGTAAAATGTAAATACCTGAAAAATGTACTTGAGTACAGTAACAAAGTATTTGTTCTTTGTAACTTCCCATCTCTGAAACTGATAAACAAGCTCATCTTTTGACGGCGACTTTGAAACTCCTCTTTCTTTACTCGAATGTGAAAATTATTATTATTAAAAATGAAGGACAATTTGATCTTCTTGTTTTTTTGTGTGTCATTTCTACATAGTCTCTATTTTGTCGCTCTTTTTGGATATTTCCGCCCGGTGGAGACGGACCGGAAACGTGAGGAGAGAGGATGACATGCAGCAGCGGTCCACCATAAAGCCCTATTTCCTCTTTTGCTAAATAAAAGCTTTGAGTTTCTTAGTTCCTATACGATATGTTTGAGCCTTTCTAAACACATGTCTGTGGGAACCAATAGGCTTGCAGCTGAGAGCGCCAGACACAGACAGGAAGTCAGGACCTACTCAGAGACAGACCACACATGGTTGGTTTTGGCAATGTTGACTTACATATAGTATTATTCCTAGATCACTTTAAGTCCAATCCAATGCACTTTATTAATTTAGCACGATTATAACAAACACAAGGTTTCCAAAGTGCTGCACAAAAAGATAAAACAGAATAAATAGATAAATACAAATGCAATGAAATGCACTGCTAGCATGCTAGCCATCCTTCACTGTATGCATACAGTGAAGGCACATTAAAAAAGGCCAATGTAAAGAGGTGCGTTTTAAACAGAGTTTTAAAGTGAGACAGAGACTTTTTCTCAGAGACAAACCCAAAGAAAGCCTCATTGTGACGTTGACAGCGGCAGACGTCTGGCTCCTTGATGCTACAACAGGGAAGCAAACAAAGCACGGTGATCCGTTGTGACGGGCAACAAAGAGGAGGCGTGTGCTGTTTACCAGCCCGGACCGTACGGGGGAATCTGATCCTCCAATGGAGTCTGGGTGGGAGAGAGAAGGGGGGTCTCCCTCCTCCCACCTAGCACACTTCCAGGCTCTTTAACCACCAAAGACCCCCAAGACAGCCAAGACCACCAAAGACCCCCAAGACACACACTTCCATTTTCTTTTTCGGCAGCGTGTGCCGCCCTCCCTCTCTCTGTTGAGACGGAACAAGGCATCTGACAGTGGCACACTATCTTACTCTTCTTTCCTTCAATTCTCCCTTAATCCACTACCTCTCTCCTCCCTCCCTCCCTCCCTCCCTCCCTCCCTTCCTCCCTTCCTCCCTTCCTCCCTCTCTCTCTCTTACTCACGTTCACACACTTTGAACCGTAAAGCTCCAGGCACGTCTCCAAACTCGGGCTCTTTGCCAGAAGCCTTTGCCGTACCTCCACTGCCTCATTCATCACCGCAGATTGCCTGAACCCTGAACATCAAAGATCTTGTTTGTACTTTCACATGGACCCTGGACCACGAAAATGAGAACCCAAGATGCATACCTCTGTGGATATATGATGGCAATAAAACACGCTTCTGAAGAAATAAAGAAAGTAAGAAAAGAGAAGCACTCAGGGGGTCCATACCTCCACCAAGGCTGCACAATGCTTTTACATGCGTGATGCAGGCAGACTCATAGAAGCCATGATTTTTGGAGAAAATCTTATTCCTGCAGAGCCGCAACGTTCAGCCGAGTAATCGATCCATCGTGTCTTTGGATAACCCATTATTCAAATCAAAGTCTGTTTTTTTGTGCAACATATTGTTTTCACCATCACAATGATTAGAGATTGCCTGATTTTCTCTGTTTTATATCATGCTAAACTCAATATCTTTGGGGGATTGGACAAAACAAGACATTTAAAGACATTAGCTTGGGCTTTGAGAAACTCAAATGGACATTTTTCACTATTTTCTGGTTACTCTTCATAGTTTAGGAGTTATGAATTAATTTAGTAAGTGCTTATCAGTGTCACTTTTGTGGTGCAATTGATCTGCAACCCAACTGAATAACTTCTGTCTTTGTTTAAAGATTTGACAGAAATGTGTTTGCAAACTTTTGAGACCTTCTATGAACTGATCAGACGGCCTAAACAGAATACCTCTGTAACCAGGGATCTTAAATCAGAGGCCTAAAATGCCTAAAATGCCCCAAAACATCATCTTGATAAAAACATCATAGTTACATCGCCGCCCCCTCCCGCTCCATCAGTTCCAGCTTGCTTATCTGTAAATACACTGTTCCTGTCATTTATTTATTTTTCTTTTGTTTTTGTTTTGTTTGTTATGTTATAACTCCTTACACTTTTCTGTTCCCTGTATCTGTCTTTTGTTGTCTGTAAAGCGACCCAGCGTTCAGAAAGGTGCTGTTAAATAAAATGCATTATTATTATTATTATTATTATTATTATTTAGAAAGTCACTGCTGGATCCACGCATTCTGCAGTCAGAAGGTTATGGACGCCCCCCATTTGAAGCCCACTGAGGCTGTGAAAGTTCCTGCTGAAAACAGTCCGACTTTGAGGTTTAGTAATGTGATTCAGTCTAAAACCAGTTGGGCCTCAAACCACCTAATGTCACAAAGGTTTTAGATTCCCTCGATTTTGCCTTTTGCTATCCCGAAAAGGCTCAGCAAACAAATACCGGGATATTTTAGAAATTTCATCAACCGCCATGAGTCACCCAGACCTGCTTTCGTAGACTCAGGACGTCACAAAGCCGCCTCGACACGAAAACCAACATCTTTTAAACAAAGTTGGAAAAATAATCCACAACTGTTGTTATGAGGATTTTCTACCAAAGAAGAGACATGAAAGGAAGCTGGGGGCCTCCGCCGGGCTAGTGTCAACACAGGAGCAGGGAGACGCTAAAGAGGCCCGGCTGGGACTGGGAGCTGCGGATCAACGGCCCAGCTGTTGCACCATTAAGACCTCTGAGCCTCTCGCTCCAGTTCAACCTGAGTAAACTATCTCACAGAGCAGAGACAGAGGCGCCAGAGTGTGACTTACAGCAACATCGGATTATTAAAGTGGGAAAGAAAGAGGCCAAAAGAGGCCCCCTCCCCCCCTACAAGGAGCAGCTACAGCCTTTATTTACGTTCATCGTGGTGGCGCCCTCTAGTGGCCGCAGTAGTTTTGACGTGAGTGGTCAGACTAGGCCTGGCTAGTCCACACAGCATTCTCGGATGGGAGATAAATGTGCTCTGGGTTATTGGCATTTGTTCAAACAAATCGAAATCGTCGCGGCGATGAGTGCCGGACGGAGCAACGGTGCCTCTGCAGAAAAAAAACCTTGGGAAGGAACGTCGTACAACAGAAAACTCAGATCGGACGGATGGTCGAAGTAGAGTTTAGGACGCCAACACAAAGAAAGTGGAATGGGACGGTTATTTGCCCCAAAATAAGGGACAAACTGCGAAATTTGAACCATCCCAAAAAATGAAACCTCGTCAATATAGTCTATGACGGGAACAAAGCTGGAAGTTAGGCGACGAAATATAAGAGGGTCAAAATTGACTCATTATGGGACTTTTAATCTGCTGTGGGACTTTTCTATTTTTGGGGGGCATTTTCAGCCTTTATTTTGGTAGGACAACAGAAGACATGACAGGGGAGAGAGAGGGGGGAATGACATAAAGCAAAGGACCCGGGCCCGCTGCGTCGAGGCGTAAACCTCTAAATATGGACACCTGCTCTACCAACTGAGCTATTCAGGTGCCCAGGACTTTTCTATTTCAATAACTAGTTAGTTAAGCTAGTTGGGTGGCCTTTTTGCTGTTTGCTGTGTTTTTTGGTCCTTTTCAGATCCATCCAAGAGTTGGCGTTAGCCACATAACTGTCCAGAGAGCCCCCTCTTCCTGGCCTTTGTCTCAAACCTGACACCTCCTCTCGGCCAGAAACCAAAACACCAACACAACCCCCCCCCCCCCCCCCCCCCCGCCCTGAAGGCTCTGGGGGTAAAAACCAAAGCCGTGACCCTTCCCCTGCTTCTATTTTCCCTCCGCAACCTCAACATGTGTGGCTAATGCTCTCTCACTGCGGGGCGCAGGGGGGTTGGGGGTGGTGGGGTGCACCGGAGCGAGGATCTGGGGGTGGTGGGAGCGTTCGTACGCCGCTGGGGTTGGAAGAGAGCAGCTGTCTTGTTTGAGAGATTCCTCTTCCTCTCTCTCCCATAACAAACAGAGTCCTGTGTTCGGCCACGGCCATCCTATCAGAGCCTTCAATGGGAAGGCCTACAGGGCCGTCTCTGTGACTCGACACAACTGCTGGTATGTTCTCCGAGAGAGGATGCATTGCTGCTCGAGCAAACAATTGGCACTATTTTGCTGCAGTGTGTATTTATTCTTCTGGTGAGAAACCATGCAGAATATTTGGAGCGAGATACGAAACAGCAGCAGCAGCAGCAGCAGAAGTCCAGTTGTTTTCCAGAGTGGGAGAACAATGCTGCTACTGTGGAACTAAAATACTGAAACCGTTACGAAACGTATTTGATTTAAATGTATGTAACCTGTAGGGGGAGGGTGTATAGCCGCAGACATGGCACCCTTTCTCATCTCTGCTTCTCTTCATAGTCATCAGATTAATTTACCACATAATCAATAATATAATAAAGCTAGAGGGAGGCAGGGCAGTACTTCCCGACCAGCCTCCTCTCTTTACCCTGTCTCTCTTAGTTACGCTGTAATAGTTTTAGGCTGCCGGGGAACTTCCTTTCTTTGACATCCTGAGCTCCTTTCTCCTCTATCTTTTCATCTGTGTGCATCCATGTCCCAGAAACGCCTGTTACTAACCTAGCTCTGGGGAGGCATTTCCTGGAGTCCTTATGTTACGTTTCCTTCATCATGGAGGCTCCAAAGTCGTGGTAGCAGCTGTGCCATGATCCCGCTACACGTCCTGCGATGCCCTGTTACATCCTGCTACATCCTGCTATATCCTGCTAAGCTCTGTGGTGCCCTGCTACATCCTGATATGCTCTGTGGTGCCCTGCTACATCCTGATATGCTCTGTGGTGCCCTGCT
>NC_048418.1:1536018-1566142 GCF_013103735.1 Etheostoma cragini | reverse complement strand
GGGGGGGGGGGGGGGTTGTGGGGTTCTGCACCCTCTCAGTAATCTACCAACAATATTGCGGTACCTGTATTTGAAATAAATACCTGGTACATTTACAGGGTTCAAACTGACACATTCTGACCTAAAATTCTCTTACGCCCTTTTGACATGTAGGGACCTTCATTGTGCTAGCTTTGAAGTGTGGCGCTATTTTGAGCCTTGTAAGTGGAATGAAATAGCCATTTACCCTTTGCTCTGAAAGCTAGCGCTAGAAGCTAACCACGGGTTACGGCGACGCATTCAATTAGCATGGAAACAGATCCAAGAGAACGTCTGACTCGGTACACATATTTTATTAACCCCTTTTTAAAAATTGATTCAGATTTGTTGAGGGATGGGATGAAACAGACCCATGCTCAAAAAAAAGCTCCACTCTGCCTGTGTCTCTCAGCACGCTATACGGACGCAGACAGGCTTGTTTACTTTATACATGAAATGGCGGTCGATAAACATGAGTTAAAACGCAAAGGAACATTCATTGCATCTTGGAAAAATCCTACTGGGTTGAGAATAATGTGTGTGCGAGTACAAAACCTTTTATTTTGCACCAGATTTGTCCTTTAAGCCTTTGCTTTAACTACACTGGCTGGCGTTAAACAGATGGAGAGCAAACACAGACATCTTTATCACGTTCTCAGCCCTGCAGGTACTGATGCATTCACATTGTTGCAGTCCCACTAACAGTAGGGTGTAATAGTGTGTCCCAGACGTATATCAGGCCCTGGTTGGCTTTGCCTTGGGGAGATTAGCACTGCATGGCTGATTAGACAGACCAATGATTAACTTGTAGAGGGAACTGCTTTTTACGACCCAGGTCAAAGTGAGTAACCGTCGCTCGTCCCGGGGTTTCCTACTTGTGTGTTTTTGAATTTGTCTGGCTCTTATCCCTCCAATCAGAGAGCAAGAACACAGAGTTCAAAATGAGAGCGCTGCAGAGCAAGAAACCCAGTGCTCATAGCTTCAATTTAAAAGGTGCCATGATTTAAAAAGACTGGAAAGATGAGAGTTCCATTGTTTTTAATTATAAAAACAGGTTAAAGTATACATTATTAATGGGACAGAACCAAAACAGTCAATTCACAGCGAAATGCAGACAGCCTGTATTTAGAAGCTGTGCCTTTAAACGAACCATCAGCACTTCTGTTCACAAATATATATATATATATATATATATATATATATATATATATATATATACACACACACACACACACACATATATACACACACATATACATATGTAGAAAGTGCTGCTACCGTGCCGTTACAGTCTTTCCCCAGCTGCAATGATGGTACAAGACGGCATTTTTGAGAGAGGCGCTAAGAGACAGATGCCAAAACGCAGTGTTTCAGGCAGAGGGTGAATGCTATATATACCAAGAAAGCTGGTATGAGAAAAATTAAATAAAAAGTTAGTTAAACATTAAAGCATGTAAACATGTTCTAGTAAACACCCAACATACATGTGTATGAACCTGAAAATGAGCATGATGTGGAACTTTTAAAAGCACCATATTGTCAGAATGCTGATTTACGTAAATTTGGCTTTTCTTCTTTGACATGACTGAGGACGGACTGGAGACTGTGTCATTTTCCAGGGGAAGATTTATGGCTTCCAAAACCTGCAGCGAGTTAGAAGTCATGCATTTCCCATTTTTACAGCTGTTGTGGGACGAATCTTACATCCGATTGTCAAAAGAGTTTTTGCAAAACCAGCGGAAGAGTTTGGATCCTGAAGGTAAAGGAGAGAGAGAAAGAAGTGAAAGCATTGAGCGTGCTCCCCTATGATGACAGATTCACAACACAATAGAAACAATGCACACACACCAGTGTTTAGTGGGAAGCTGCCGTCTGGGAAACGCAGCCAAGAGGAAGTGTACAGCTGTAAATGGACCTTGAATTTTTGCCAGCGTGCGGCATGGACCAATCGACTCGCAGAGCCCTTTGAGGAGAACCAATCAACACGAGTTCAGCGCCAGAGGTTATTTAGATTTGAATGAATGGACACAGAGAGCGAGAGCACGGGATTGTGGGAACTGATTGGGCTGCAGTATTGACTTTTGGAAAGGTCTGGGAAAAGCCTCACAATGACTCTCGCACACCAGAATAAACACACAATCAGACGTGATTACACTTGAGTACAGAAACAGAAACACAATGATGCAGACATTTCTTACCCACAATGCAGTCATACGCAGCCACAATGCTCACGTCATTGTCGATTAATGCGCTTATTATTTTATGGATTAATGGATCAGTTGTTTGGACTATAAAATGTCAGAAAAGGGTGAAAAATGGATTCAAGGGAACTGTTTTCATTTTTAAAGGTCAACACCAGTAGTTTGGCTCAGCTAAATATTTAAAATAATCTACATTGCTGCTGACCTTTTACCAAAGCATGCAACATGTTTTTAGATTTTCTGTTTAATGCCGTTTTTTCCACTGCATGGTCTGCGCTCTCTCTACTCGACTCACCTCAACTCTATTCCCCTTTTGGGGTTTTCCATTATTAAAAATGTCCCTGGTACCTGCTGACAGGTACTTTGTAGTACTACCTCAGTCGTGGGACCAAGCGTCAACCTATCGATCGGTTAATTTGATCCACAAAGTCAAAATAATGCAAAAGAGTCACTAAAGATCTTGTGTTTACCAGAGATGCTCATAGGTTTCTTGGAAAAAAAGCCGTTCATCGTGAAAGAAGCATAAAACTACACATGTGAAAGCACAAACTCACCAACGTGCAGTAAAAAATGTGCACAGTTCAAAAAAAGCAAACACAAACGCACACGCACACACAAACACACACACAAACACACAAATGAGTCCACTATGTTAGCATGTTAACATACTTAGCTTGTTTGGTAGCTTGATATATAGTAGCTAATGTTAGCTTGCTAATTCGCCCCAACGTGCTTTCACTAGTTAGTTAGTTAGAAAACGAGCTAAACAAGGTCGTCACTCCTCTGGCGAGAACACTGTGGTTTTCTACACTGTGACAAAAAGTGTGTGAATGAAACATTCATTTGTTAAATTATAAACTAATTCAGTGGTCCGCGGGCTGGTTAGCTGGTTAGCTAGTTAGCTAGTTAGCTTACCTGCTAGGAGGCTCACTTCTCAGCTTAGCATCAGCTGTGATAAAGAATCACTTCATCTGAAGTTCAAAGTGAATAAACACATCTTCCAGCCTCTTACTTGAGTTTCACAACAATACATAAGTAAAATCTATAAGTAAAATAGTGGCTGTATTATTTGTGTCCACTTTGATAATTGCGCTTTAAAAAAAGTTATGTTAATTGTCACACCCATCTGTTAGATGAGATTTACGCACACGCACACACACACACACACACACACACACACACACACACAGAACCAGTTTTTAGTTAACCGTGGTCCATTTCTCCCACTGAACTTGTGCAAACTGAACTCAACAGTTTTTGCATCATTTTTTTCAAGAGAAAATGCATCAGTAGACCAAAAGTCAGGGCATACGTAAAGTTTTTAAGATTCCACTTCTGGGATCACGAATATCTGTAAAAAAACTTGCCTGGCTGTCGAGATATTTCCTGTACCATAACGTCAGATTCCATATTCAGTATTTAGACGGTTTGGTCTGGTCTCATTAAATTGATTGTGGACATGTGTAACAAAATCTCCTTTAAAGTGTAGCTAGCTTTAATGTTCTTGCGTCATTTGGGTCTGCAGCTGTTATCTCGAGTTATCAATTGGAACCAAATTCTTCTTTAATCCACTTAAGACTGAAGTTCCCATTTTCCAACCGAGTTAGGGAACTCTTTCTGAGCCCGACGTACTGTACATTTGTTGTTAATTTTATGGAAAATGATTGCTCCAACTGTGTCAGATGCCCGAAGTGAAATGATAATAAAAAAACCTTGGAAGGTCTTCAGTACACGACATCCCAGAGGGCATCTGGATCCATTGAATGCATTCACTTCATCTATCATAACTGCTGCCTTCACCCCCGCTCCCCTTATTAAATCACCAGACCTTAATACCCCATAATTAGATGTTACATACCACTTAGCCACCCAGCTCAGTCAGCAGTGCTGCATATTATTCTTCCCTACGCGTCTAAAAGAGCCTGGAATTCATCATGCATGATGTGTAATTTCATCAGAGGGGTGAGAAGGTTTATCCTAACTTTAGAAAAGTGATAAAAGAAGGCAGAGCATCCTTGAAGAAAAACCAAAAACATAAGTTTTGTAGCCTGTGAGAAAGAAAATCTAAAGCCAGCAGCAATGTTCAGTATATCATAGCAAATATTTCCCTGAGGAATGCAAACTACTGGTGTTGGCCTTTAAATATGAACACTGAGTGTGTAGCTCACTCAAAGACATGCCAACAGACAATAAATACAGTTAGCCTATACACACACACACACACACACACACACACACACACACACACACACACACACACACACACAATTGTGGAGGATCTGTGACTGATAACTATCACATGAACATGTAGAGCGGCAGCCATAAAACACACATGGACTGGTTCCCAGCAGCCAATCAGACGCTTTGAGGAGCTGCTGACTGGAGTATTTAATAATGTTGTTGATTAGATTTTCATATGCTGCAATAATCCGCCTACTGGCTGCATTCCAAGTCTGACAGTATGTGGATGAAGCGGATCATTTAAAGGGGCCCTGCCACACGTATTTTATTACTTGGTGATGTCATTTGAAGTGGACTCTGTTTTTCTTTTTAAATAACCTGCTTCGTGTAGTTCTACTCAAACGAGGGGTCAGTTAGAGAAAGTTAGTTTTAAAAGGCTTACCTGCTGCACCTTTGACACGCTTGACAAAGTGCAGTGTGAACAAAAAAATGCCCCGAAAAGTAATCTTAAAAAAAAAAAGACTAGTTAAAGTCAACAATGTAAAAGTACCCATACTGCCTAAGAGCAAATGCCAATGTTGTTTGCAGCTTCCTGCCTCCAACCTCCTCCTTCAGCGGGCATTCACACCTAGAAAACAAAAGTTGAGTCAGTCTCAACTTTTCGTTGCAGACCCACTGCGCTTTTCTGAGAGTCCCCCCTGCATCAACCCCCCCGCCGCAGCCTTAACGCACTTCCCCCATTCAAAATGAATGGGAAGACTTGCGTTTTCGCCGAACCATCGGACCCAGTGTTAAGCTTTTTTAACTTTGTATGTGTGTTTGATAGGCGGGATATGTTCTCCCAGCAGGATCCTTGCTGCTGCTGTTTTTGTTCTTTGACTCTTTAACTGTATAACCAGTTACTTTAAATCGTCTATTCCTTGACTTGAAGTGTTACTAAACTATCCTGACTAGACGAGATTGAAGGACCACGTGGTTGGCTTGTCTGTTAACATCAAATGTGCAAAAAAAACACATGCATCTGGAGAAGTTGAGGAATCTAATGAAGCCGATTTGTTTGAACTCCATTTACTCAGCTGCAGCGGGTCACCACAGCCAGAAAGCTGAGCCACTACGGCAGGGAACGTGAAATTCAAATTACACATTACAGTGAAACTGGATGTCTCATTCAAAACACAGAAAACAATCAGCTAATAGCTTCGGTTACTGCATTTACCGCCGATTCCCTCCAAACACGCAAAGCGCTAACGGTCCATCCAAAAACCACAAATGGCACCGGATATGAGGGACAGATGTTAGGCCAGCAAAGACAGATCCACCATGTGAAAAGCTTCATCACAAAGATTTACTGTCACAGCTTTCTCAGACATACTGAGATCAACGTAAGGTATTCACATTTTTCCCCAAAGTGCAGTGTTTTGCCAGAAATGAGACAAAAGCTTTGTTTCAAAACTGTTCCCTCATTCACTCACTTTTCTCTCTCTGTATACAGTATATAGCGTTTATTACATATTGAACTAAATCAGGAATGACCAAAGGAGTCCTACGCCCAATTGTGAGTGTTTTAAAGTGGACTGTATAGTGAATATATGGCATATGATATAGTCAATGAAATTAACCGCTGAGTCTTCCATCACCATTACAGTTGAGGTATACTTCTCAGAAGATCTGAACAGACAGTGAGAGCTGACCATAGTTAAAGACGAGTGCCAAGAGGCTCCAGTAGCGGCATCTTATTTTGAAATTTGACAGAAATAACTGCACTCATTCATAACCGCGGTATCAATCACGAGCATCGGTTAAAAGCGCTGGAAAAAACGGGACGCGAACAAAAGGAAGTCTGTTTTGCAAAAGTCATCCAGGACTTTCAGTCTTTTCCACAGACCGCAGGATCAACTTTAACAAGCTCCCCCTCTGCTTACAGTTGCTCCTGCGCCTTGTTTTTACCCACGATCACTTCTGCATTACCTCACAGGCTCTCTGTGGTTGGAACATATGTAGAGCTCAGGCTCAACTTAGAGATGGTCAACATTTCAGAAAGCACAGTGTGTGGTTTCAGTTTTTTGTTTTTTATCCTTGAGTAGCGTGTGTGAGTGGGAGTTCAAACAGGGTTGGCTTCCTCTCCTGCCAGGAACTGATTGCTTTTAACGCGGTTAAAATGAATTAGGTGTTGATCGGGTCTCACCTGGCTGCCAGGAATGACTCAAATTTACACAAATATGTGTTACTCTGGAAAACAAAACTGGAGGTTGAAACCAGGATGATCTCGGGACTTTTCACTTGTCTCATAGGAGAAAATTACCAATTGGTGCATTTTAGCTATTAGCTGTTTTGGGATTTTTATCAATTTATAAACAGGAAGTGTTTGTGAGGCTGAAGTGAGGAACTTCTGTAGCTAGATATATCATTTGTTGTGTCTAAATATGAATGTGGATAATGTTATCAATAGTGAGATGCTTGTTAGGGTCACATTTCTAGGGATGAATCGGCAAAAACGCGTTTTATTTCTCTAATTCACGGCTTTTTCCTAGGCGCTCCCTCTCTTCAGTCACTGTCGTTGAGCCTCTGTTGACTGTATTTAATAGAAATAAAAATGGATTATGGATCATTTGATTTCTATAGTGTGTAGGTGACTTCTCAAGCTGAACTATTGTCTCTTACGTCCTAAAACCAGCCTCTGGAGACTCCACCAGCTGACTTCTCTATTGGCTGTAGAAACAGGAGACGTCTCTTACGTCCTAAAACCAGCCTCTGGAGACTCCACCAGCTGACTTCTCTATTGGCTGTAGAAACAGGAGACGTCTCTTACGTCCTAAAACCAGTCTCTGGAGACTCCACCAGCTGATTCGCAGCAACACCATGAGGTGGTTTGAGTCAAGTCAGGCTGGTTCAGACCCCTGCAACTTTCTAACCCCCCCAACAACTTTCTAAAGCGGTTTTGTCTCATCAAGATTCTTTGGTCTGAACTGGGCTTTATACACATAAGCTAACAACCTACTCAACTACACGTAACACCTGGTAGGTTGGAGTTTTTAACAAAGCGGTTGTCAGGAGGGGATCAGATGTCCCGTCACTCGGCGCACTCTGGTGTCAGAGAGGGGGCGGGAGCCTCCACAGGAAGCAGCTGCTCACCGGCTCATCTTCCTCCAGTTGTCAGTGATGGGGGTTATCAGGAAGCATCCGGCACAAAAGACACCTGATGATTATACCTAGGGCTGCACAATGTGAGCCCTAGTGTGGTCTGGCCAGGTCTGTCACCACGCCATGGCACATGGAAACACAGCAACGGAGCTGTCACACCAAAAGAAAAGTCCTGTTGTGTTCCTAAACCCCCACAATAAAGCACAAGTAGACTTTGTATTTCAAAATTTCAGTTTTCCGTCAGATCAATTATACTGATGACTATCAAGACACAGCGAGGGCATTCAGCGACATTCAGCTGTTACACAAACTTCTAGGCAGTGCTTGTGTTTCGCTTTTTTTCTCATAGTGTTGTAAAACTTTCTCGTGGCAGCAATAGAGGCAGTGATGGTTCCTGTTTCCTGTACGGGACTCTCACACCGCCTCAACCCAGGCGTTGCGTTTCTTCAAGAGTTGAGTCGGTCTCAACTTATGTTTTTTCGCGTGTTCCTCGGGTCAAATTTGACCCGTTTTCATAGTTTTTTACATCAGAAATATGGGAAGATGTAAAAAAACTTTTTCAAAAATGCAACCAAATGTAAAAGGAAAGTGACAAAACCTTGGGGAAATCTTAAAAAATGGTGGAAAACCACGATAAAAAACAATGATAAAAACACTGGAAGAAAACGTCAAAAGATTGGAAAACGCGCAAAAATCGCCGAAACAAGGGAACAACACGAGGGTTAAAGCCACAATGAGGGAAGTGGCGGAACATTTGTCAACTTTTGTGTATCATTCATGTCTGTCAGTCACCCAGAATTGTCTGTAAATCATTTTTGTTAGTTTAAAACATTTTAAACTTGTAATAATGTTGATGAATATCACGATAACGACATAAAAGATTAATAAAGAGTTCAAATTGTTTGTTCATTGCCAACAAATTTAACATTGAATTGAATTTAAAAAGGTATCAGTAAAAGAAAACTGTTACATAATCAAGTGCTGTTTTCTACTGATATTTTCCTGCAACTAACACATCTTTGAGTGTGTATCGCAATGTTTTGCGATATGTATATTGCGATAACGATACAAAACCGATATATCGAGCAGGCCTAATGGTATCCGCCAGGGGATGACAGTGATACTGACTCAAAGAGGATGGCACTTTTTAAAAGATCGCAGGCTAATTTAAGAGTCCAGATTACATATAGACACATTTTACCAAACCCTTTTCAGCCTTAAACAAATAGAAGGATAACACTTTCCCACGATACATTGTCAAAACTTCAGAGACATCAAGTTTAGGGAGATGAAGCTCTCAGAATCCTCCTCAGCTGCTTTGTGGATAATTAAAAGGCATGTTAGCTGTGGATCTGGAGAGCAGCTGTAGGGTGGATCCATGTGACTTTGCTCGGGAGAGACTTGGAACCTCTTTAAGTTGGACCACAATCAAACCGCCAGGAGGAAAAACACAAGCAGCAGAACATAGAAAAGGGCCCAGCACTGGAAATCAGACAGAAAGCACTGCTGCAGAGCCCTAACCCCGCTGAAGTAAGGTTGATAATCACCAGTTGGACACACGTTTATCTGGACTGTCTTGAGAAAAACTTTAAACTTCAAAAATGCAAAGGTTAATTAATAGCTTGTGTCATTTGTAGCTGTGTCAGCGTTAGTCTGGATGAGTTTAGTCCACATGGGACAGCTGATCCCTGCGGTGTGTTAACAGTTTCCTCTGCTATCACCGCCGCAACACGTAGTTTTCTTCTTTTTTGCCATTGGGGCCTCGCTCTTGGGGTCTTGGAGACCCTTATTTATTTGTATGCAATTATACGTATGCAAAACCCACCTCTTCCATCGGGTCCCAAGGGACCCCGGAGGATGAGACGAGGCTAGTGGGATACACATTGGAGTGCAGGATGGGTCTAGGGACCCCAGAGGATGAGGCCCTGGTAGCAGAAAAATAGGACACATTTGGCATCTTTTGTACTGTATATCCTTCCTGTTTGTCAGTTGCTCACAATTGTCCGTACCGTCCAACAACAACCTCACAAAACTTCTCAGATCTTTTTTTTTACAAATTAGGAAATATCTAGGGCTGCAACTAATGACTACTTTCAATGTCTAATAATCTGTGGATTATTTTCTCCATTACCAGTCCGGGATATATTGTCTGGTATGGTCTCTAAAATGTAAGAAAATTGTGAAAAATATAAACCAGTGTTTCCCAAAGCCCAAAACCTCAAATGTCTTGTTTTGTCCAATACTCAAAGATATTCATCTTATTGTCACAGAGGAGAGAATAAAATAGAAGAGATTCTCATTTAACAATCTGCAATCAGGTAAATTTGAAATTATTTCCATAAAAAAATGACTGTCATCAACAAAGTAGAAACAACAGCCGGTGAGCAAACATTCAGCGTCCTTCATCTTTTCCCTCAACAAACAAACCTTGAATATGTATCCATCAGTGCTATGAATTCCTGATGACGGAAACCATTTGCAGGGGTTTCAACCCCAGAGAGACAGAGATGAGTCTTTTCAGGCCCTGTGTCTCGTTAACTATTCAACAGCTCTCATTATTGTGTTCTGGTAACTCACGCTGTATGCTGATGACACCGGATTGATCGTGTAATAACTCAGCCACGTCTTCACTATTCAGTGTTAAAAACAAACTGCAGAACAAAGACAGAAACTGAATATGAGTTAATCCCTTATGACGTGCATCTGAATGGATCTACATAATAGCAGGGCTGTAGTACTCAAATCTGGTCTAGGACTCAAGACCGTTTTTCTATTGTCTCTGACTTGTCTAGGACTCGCTAGTAATGGGACTCGGACTTGTCTCGGTCTCGGCCACTGGTCTCGACCGAGTCCAGGTGTCTTAATTGTGTTGATATTATCACCATATTGATATCATTACACCATATGTCATTCTGTTTTCTTTAGACTAGATGATATCCGGGGGAATGGTTATACTCATAACTCCCGGGTGTTGGGACACTGTTTTTCTTTTAAATCAACAAATAACCCAAAATGATTGCCTTGATACTGTCATGCATAAGACCTTTTTTCTGTCCTGGACTCAGTCTTGACTCGGACTCGAACCTCTTTGGACTTGGTCTTGACTTGGACTCGACTAGTCCTGGTCTTGGACTTGTCTTGGACTCGACAAAGGTGGTCTTGACTACAGCCCTGCATAACAGTAATTGCAATTTCACGGCTCACTACCATGCTCATTAGGGCTGCAAATAACGATCATGTTCATTGTTGCTTAATCTGTCAGTTATTCTCTCGATTAACGGACATGATCTGTAACATTGTCTGGTCTATAAAATGTTAGAAAATGGTGAAAGATGTGGATCAGTGTTTCCCATAGCCCAAGGTGTCATGATTCAGGTGAATTGTTTTGTCCACAACTCAAAGATATTCAGTTTACTGTCATGAGAGAGAAGAAACTAGAAAATGTTCACATTAAACAAGCTGGAAACATAGTATTTGTATAATTTTGTCATAAATAACAACTCAAACCAATTGATCAATTATCAAAATAGTTGGCGACTCAATTAATAGTTGACAACTAATCAATAATCAGTTAATACTTGAAGCTTTACATGTTGCATTTTAGACGTTTTCTTCAGAAGACTTGAGTTTCAATGGGAGGCTTCGATCATGTGCGTAAATATATAAAACACAGAGCAGACCAGTCAAAGTAAACCACAGACTGGAAACAAGCAAACAATGTAAAATTAATTAATTAATTGATAGAAAACTTAAATGCTTAACCCTTGTGTTGTCTTCCCCTTGAAAAAGAACGTTTTGCTCACAATTTTTCAACATTATTACTGCTTTTTCAGTTATTGTTTGTCACTTTTTCAATGTTTTGGGTGTTTTTTTTATGCTTTTGCCGAATTCTTTTGATATTTTTAATGTTGACATTTTCAGCGCTCATTTCGACGGCCCATTTTGTTTTTCAAAAAAAAAAAACTAAGGACCACATAAGGGTTAAAAGCTTCATGTTTCTTCAAGTCAGACATGGAAATGTTGGACTGTAACGACTCCATCTGAATTTTTGAGGCGGGTGTGTTTGGTTGGGAGTTTCTTGAGAAATGATTGAGAAAACAGGTGTTTGTGTTTATAGATGTGACCTGGCTCTTTCTTCAGGATTGTTAACGTGCTCCACCTTACTGTCGGCCTATGTGCCGAACACAGCAGCAATGTGCAGTTCAATGGAGAAAACAGGGCAGCATTTAGAGTTGGATCCTTCCATCAGACTCACATTGAGTAACAGAAAACAGATACTCCAGTGTCACTTGCATCTTCTCTTTCCAGGCTACTTAAAAAGCTGCGTTTGTTTCCTTATAAAGGACACACCTACAGTATGTTAAGTAAGTGTCACACACTCTATTTGCTAATAGCTAATTAGCTAATAATCTATGTGTGAACTTTCATATACGTACATGTCTAAATAAATGTATAAAAAGGGACTTTAATGCGAGAAAGCAATCAAGTGGCTGGGTAACTTTACATTCAGGGTGGAAATTAAGGAGCTTTTTCTTAATAATTTGGAGGTCATTTTTATTGTGTTATTGACAGAATTTATGTTAATTTGGGCAACTTGTCCATACGGTTGATAACCCTGAAAAACAGCAGCGCACGGTGATCTTACAAATGGGAGACAGGTGTGTTTGGTATGGCCTAAAGTTAGCGCACGGCTAATTCACTGGTACTAGCTCCCTTTTACCAGCGCTAAAGTTACCGGCTAGAATTATAATTCCATTAGAGAGGTAAGAAGCTACACTAGTTTTACACCATTAAATTAACTGAAAACATTACACAATCATTAATATTTGTATATAAATAGATTTTCTGATAACAAATTAGCCAAAGGGTCTCCTAGCATGGTTATTGTTCCAGTAACTGGGCAACACGTCCTTCCTTTGGGTCTAGGTTCAACCCAACGAAATATTTTTGTTGTTCTAGTAAAATTTCAATCTGCTGAGAGCATCCACCACAGTGTGCATACTAGAGGACAAGAAGAGTTTATGTTTTAACAGACTGTGAGTCCAGATACCTGCACGCTGTGACCTTTTACACAATTCATTTGACTTAAAATATAGAGCTCTTTCAATTTCTTGTTATTGCATTATTATTAGTGCAAGCACCTGGTCGCTGGCCCAGCTACAAACGACTGAGAAAACGCGTTTGGGTTCCCATTTCAACACAGCCACATGAAATAACAAAAGAAGACCTTTTCAACACCCCCAACTAGAACATGAACACACTCATCCTGTGCATGCAAGAAAGATGAACATGTTCAAAAGAGATTTGGAGAAGCCCTTTGAAAACAAACAGCTTTGAAGCGAAGAAATTCTAACTTGCTTTTCCTGTCCGGACTCATGTCTTTGTCGAGAACCTTCCTGCTTTTCAGGCGGAATATTTTTATCCAGGTGACAGTGATTTTAATATCGGTCAGCTGCAGGGCACAGGTGTGTTTGTGGTTAGAGAAGTTTTCCCCCATGGATCCTACACCACGCGGGATTATCCAGAGGAATAAAGGGACCGATAAAACCCATTGCCAAACCAACCTTTGATGTGGTTTGTGGAGCTGTTTGAAGGCCAACAGCAGGTCTGTGAAAGCAGATTGCAGGTGAGACGGTACCAGCAGATTGTTGCTATAAAGAGTCCACTAACCATGGATGACTAAAAGTCAAAAGACTAAAATTCTTTTTTGAATGACGAGGCACTTTGAAGCAAATGTTTTTGGTTTAGTGCACAAAGCGACTGTGAATCCCACAAGCCCAGGCTGTAATCTCAGCTATGCTTGCTGGGCAGCTTCCTTGTTTTCTCATCACTAAGTCAAACTTGCAGCATCCACAAAAAAAAAGGCACTGGGGGTTTGTCTGCCATTTTTAGTCAGGCATGTTTTTTTTTTGGCAGGGGGGCGGGGGCTCCGTGACCTAAAAAGACACTGGTTGGGTTTTTTGTTTTAAAGGAGAGACTGGAATATTTTAGCCACATTTGCTTTTTTATTTTACCTAACGTCTGTCAGTAGGACATTGTAAAACCCGTGGATGTGTTGCAAATGAAACTTTGTGGACAGATCGGACATGGATCACTAAATGACTGATTAGATTCTGCCCTCATTGTACCACGGAGTACCTCACAAACACAATGACCGACTGCTCCACTATCAACGTGTATCCCAATACCCACTTGGAATATCCCCAGCCTTTATGTATTGTCTACTTCTGCTTACAAACATAAAGATTATACTTTCCAGATTCCATGAGGCCAGACCACAGGAAATCCAGCTCTTGATTAAATAAAGCCACATATTTTCCTGTCCGAGAGCTATTAGTCAAAGGAAGATCAATGCTGGGCTGTCTGCACAATGTCTTCTGGAGTGTTTTTTAAATTAGAAGTAGTAGAAAAGTTCAAAAAAGGGGTGATACAGCATTTGAACCTATGGGAAAAAATCAACGTTGTACCCTTTAAACATGATCACAACATCTGAGAAAAAGAAAACTGCATGCAGTAAAACGATTTTGCTCAATTGAGCAAATGTTCTGCCTGTGACTCATTAGTCAGCACAACGTGCATGAGGAGCAATTCGTCACCGTTGCCATCTGAAGCCAACGAGCCAAATCAAACTCACATGAAGAGAGGAATTCTGAAGCCAAAGAAAGAAGTTTGCAGAGACTCTAGAACATTCTGCAGATCTGAGTCTCAGGATCAATGATGATCTGACTGACGCCAAAGTATCCGGGCTTAGACCGGTTTCCACCACTAAAGACCACTTAGGCCGATAAAGGCCTAACTAAAGCTAAAGCCCACCTGACCTACTTTCTTCTATTTTCTGTGTTTGTGTGTGTGTGTGTGAATATATGTGTGTGTGTGTGTGTGTGTGTGTGTGTGTGTATGTGTGTCTCTGTGTGAGAGAGAGAGTGAAAGTCAGCATGTGCACAAGAGAATGTTAGTAGACATTTAAAACATTATTTTTACGAGCCTTTTAAAGAAAAGTTGTAAAAAAGTGCATGTACAAAGTTCCATGCATTAGGTGGGCATTGAGAAGGTGTGTGTGTGTGTGTGTGTGTGTGTGTGTGTGTGTGTGTGTGTTAAAGGCTGGCAGCTGAGGCCAGAGCCATGTGTTTCCCAGCTGTGGTTGCCTGGCGTTGGCTTTGCAGACTCGGAGCGAAGGCAACGGGCAGAATATAAATACTGTCTTCCCCTTTTTGCCTTTCTTCTGGGACAAACAACAGACGTCCTGTTGTACCAAGTAGGGGCAGTTTTACCCTTAGAAACACACTGTGGGGTAGAACAAACTAAAGCAGTTTTTGAAACGGGAGAAAATGGGGAAAGTGGGGATTTATGTTTGGAGTCTTATTCGAATTCTGTTTTGTATAAGTTATAAATTGAATTACATTTTAATAAAATCAGCACAACATATTACTAGACCGATTGGAAAACTGGGTTGGACTTTCTGGCACAGTACTAAACTATTTTCATCCTAGTATAGGTATAGTATCGGTAATTACTAGCTGAACAGACAAATATGACATGCGGAGTTCCCCATGGCTCTATTCTGGGGCCACTTCTTAGTAAGCTTCCACTAGCTGAGATGAGCATGTAATCTAGTACAATTGTATCTCATTGATATCAGCTTTACTACTTACTGTTGATGCTTCTAACGGAAAGCTTGATTAAGGTATTGTCAACGAGAACATTTCCTACTGCTGCTGCTGCTTCAAATTAAAAGCTTAACATGGCGCGGGTTTTATTATAAAGCAGTTGAGGAAACTCAATCGGGCAACAGTACTGCAGGTGGTGAGAATTTCTCAGCTTCTCTGCTCAGAGCTTCTGTTAAACACATCCTTTTATTGATCACCACTAGTCAACAATGGTTGAAGTTGTATTATGAAGCAGCTGCAACTTGTAGTTATCAACGTTAGTGACTGTTTTTGCAATAACATTCAATATGAATATTACAAGCTGAAATTAAAATTGATGAAAGGTCAGTAAGTATAATAATTTGGCTGAAGATGCAGCTTTTCCTCTCGGTCCTCCTGCATGACCTAATCAAGATTGTGAAACGTTACAACTCGTCACACACCAATGGTGAACTGGGGTTGTGTAAAACCACAAAGGGTGACACCAATCTTTTTCCATGTAGAGTTCCAACATCATCTAAATGGATAAAAGTAGTTTAAATATTCTTCATACCAAATTTTCTCTACTTCTCTTTAAGCTGTCTTGAGAAAGTCCAGCATGTCGCTTCCTCTATTCAATCAAAATGAGCATGTCCTCTCATCAGTCCTCAAAAAATTACAGTTTAAATTTCTGGATGAGCACTATCTCGGACAGATCTGTATTTAAGACTTAAGCCTTGAGCTTCATGTACATATAGGATCCCTTTGAAGCGGTTTGACGCAGTAAACTTCAGAGATAACCTTGTTTAATCTGGCTCACTCTGCTCAGCTCAGTGTGAGAAAGGCCTGATCCTGGAACACGCTTTAACCCTGAGAGCTTTTAACTACCTCTAATGACAGTATAGGCTTTTTTTGGAAATGTGTCAAGTCACTGAGTGCACTCGTAAAGACAATCTAATAATTCTCGTGGCTTGGCTGTTAAATAACTGTGTTAAGTGGTGAAGCAAGGGGGGAATTTGAGGACAATTACTCTGCAGTGCATGGGTAAACACACTGGAAGGGTCTATTTAATCACATGAGGCCATAACCCATATTTCACACAGTCTAGTGAGGAAATTGTCCTCAGGAATGCTACATATTTCAAAAGAGAGGTCAGAAGTGATGTCTACTGCCACTAAAACCATTCACGGCATCTTGATACAAGGACATCGCCATACAAGGAACACATTCTCCAAGATATTATCAAGAAAATGTTTTATTTTTTTTTATGTTGGAAGAGCTAAGTAGCACTGAAACAGTTCAACATGAAAACAATCAAACTGTTGCAAGTTAGAATGCAATGCAGACTACAGAATATATGTCTTGAATGTGTCTCAATATTAGAAGATTGGTCCTGTGCTAAATGCTGGATCCATTTGTGGTTTAGGAATCATGTTCATCCGCATCCCGAGTATAAGCCAGCAACCAAACAAAAACAAACTGTTTATTCAATTCCTCGCCCCAGAGAGGGAAGACAACAGGCCAGATAACGGCTAAATGGCCACTAACGTTGTCGCAGACTTGGATGCCAAATTGTTATGTTTCTTTACATTGTGCTTTGATCAAGAGAAGTTCATCTAGTATCTGATTTAATAATTGATGAGGAGACATGTAAGTAGGCTAAATTGTGTTGAACATTGAAGATTTTTTGACATCTAGGTTACTTATACAGCAAGTTGATGACATAATCTCACATCAAGGTTTTTCTGGAGCTACAGACTGTATCTAAGTTTTCATTGCTGCTAAACTCTAAGATTACTTTTTAACTGCACAAAATGCACGTTTTGCATTCATTACTTTTAAAATAAGAGGACAGAAGCATGACCATGTCAAACACGGGCCAAATGTAGCCCACAGGCCCCAAATTTGGCAGCCTTGGTTAAGATGTTCAAATATTCCATGATCAGTAACCATGTGAACTTAAAGGTTGGGATTCATTCTCCAGCTCAAAAACACAACAGTGACACAAAACACATATAATGCCTACATTTCAATGGTTACGTAGGAACATTTCCACGAGTTCCAATAGTTATTTTTAGCCTAAACGTCCATGAAAACTGTCACTTTTCAACCAAATGTAAATCCCGTTTTGCATCCAAGACATCGTCAATGCTCTTGCTCAAATGCAGTTTGTCTGGAGTCATCTGTGTACATGAGGGGCTCCAACTCAGTTTGGGTAATTTTCACTTTACAACTTGTTCTCCTTTACTCTCCAACTTTCTCTCTTGCTGATGCAGACCTTATTGTCCCAGACCAGACAGACTGATAGTGGAGAGGAGAGAGAGCATGACGGGAAGATGAACATCTTTTCCTTTCTCTCCCTTTACAAAGAGCTGTTGCTCATTCAATGCGGGTTTTGTTTGGAGCAACTGAAGCGGTTGGTTGTCTCAAGTGCTCACTTACTGATAAAGCCAAGGACTCACTTCTTACTCACTGTAGAAGATAATATAATGAGGCATTTGAGGTATCTGCTGAGTCTGTCAGCAGTAGTCACTACTGAAGGTATTTCAAGAATGGAAATTAATATTGTGTTCTGGTCTAGGCATGTTCAAAGAATGCTTCTAAAAGCTGAATAATACAGGCAACTCCCACATGTCTTAATTGGAAAATGCTAAATTCTGGGAAAAAGGCCTCATTCAGAAGACCCTATGCTGACCTTTTTAAGAAGCTGGTTGAAGGAATGAAAAGCGGGACGTTGTGAAAACTCTTGCAAAAAATCTTTTTTGTAAGGCTGTGTATAAACAGGAATATTTAGGAAAAATTCAGTTTTCATTAGCCATGTAAACAACTTGGTCAGAATATTGTCTTTTTCGGAAAAAGAGCAAAAACCGAAATACTATGTGCACGTGAAAGTAGTCCCTGTTTAACCCTCCTGGTGTCTTTGGGTCTAATCTGACCCCTAAAAGTTTCTATATCAAAAAATTGGGTTTCTTTCACACAAATTGCCCAAAACGTAACGTGGATGTTTCCCAACAATGCTACTCACAAGTTGAATTAATAATCAGTTCACTATTTTCATTGAATTTTGATGTTTTTTTGTCAATTTTACAGCATTTGGAGAAAAAACATTTGGTAAAAAAAACTTTTAAAAAAGTGTAAAAAAAGAAAGCAAAAGTAAAAAACGGTGACAGATGTTTTTAAAACCTCAGAATAGTTCGACAAACGTTGAAAAAGTGACAGAATCCTTGGGGGAAAGACACAAAAGGGTCAAAAAGACTACCATAATCACGATAAAAAGGTTTTTCCATTGTAAATTCTCAGATCGGCGGGAAGAAAACAAAAGGGTAAAACTTAAATCGAGGCTTTGAGGAAAAGTAGACAGTCTCCCAAACTGGAAATGCTCCATTAAAGTAGCAGAACTAAAGATCCTGAGACACTCTCTATGTGAACAGGGAACAGAAGTCCAAAGCCAGATGTTGTCTTTCTCTCTTGCGCCCAAAGAAACAACAGCACATAAATATGTAATTGCAAAAAGGTATCTGGACACGGCACTGACTCTTAATGGTCTTCATGTCTGCAGAGTGGCTGCAGCTCATTAAATTAGATGAAGACAGTGTGATGTAGCACTGAGTGGTCTAAAGGAGTCTAAAGGAGTCTGAAGGAGTCTGAAGGAGTCCTGGGAGGAGAAGACCTGGAGTCTCACAAGGTAACGGGATCGCATGAGAAGCAGCCAATTACTGGAAATGGATGTTTGGTTTGCCTAGCCTGCACTTGTTGTTATGTTGTGTGTGTGTGTGTGTGTGTGTGTGTGTGTGTGTGGATGGGGGTTTCCAGGAAGCTGCAGTCAACACAGAGTCTAGGATCAGATAACCCTCCGCCTACCTCTCTGCCAGATCGGATCAGAGACCCAACAGCCTGCGGCGGAGACAATAACCAACGTCCTGTCAAAGGTAAAATAACAACAGACAGTGAAGAAAGATCTCTTTAGGAGAAGCCCAGTCCGGTTTAACGTTGTGGTTCGAACTGTAAAAGTTTGAAAAGGTTGCTGTTCCTGATTAAAAATGGAATTACAAATGTAAATCTGAGCAAACAGTAGTTACCAAATAAATAAAAGTTATAATCAAACTGTATTCATATTGCTGAGGGCGATTGTAGAGATTGTTGGATTTCCGAAAACTGAAAAGTTACGGCAAATCTTAGTTATAATATCTGCTGAAAAAGATAAATTTAGATACTTAACGTCTGCAAACGTCAAACAACGGATGATTTCAAGAGCCTGCGAGATGTTAGCTAGTCGGCTAGTCAACTTAAGCTAACGTTAGCATTTTAGAGATCATAGGATTTCCCAAATTCTTAAATAACTACCGCCCATATACAGAACAAACTGCTGTGCTATCTTCATCTAGTTAAAAAACTAAATCATCTATCCATCTATCTATCTATCTATCACTCTATGTACTAGTTGGAGAGCTTGTGTGTGATCCATTGTGATTCCTGAGTTACACAAATGTCTTTTTTATTTCAACTCCATAGAACACAGAAAACACAGAACTTGCAGAGTGATATTTTAAGTGATGCGCCAGATGTGTCCAGATGGCTCTGGGTGCGCTGTCATGCTGACTTGAGCACGTTCTGAATGTCTGGTTGACCAATCAGATTGTCCGGTCCGATCTACTAGTTGGATAATTGCGCTTAATCGTCCTTTAACCAATCTGATTTCTATAATCAGACATTTGGGTTTTTTTCACCCAAATTGTCCAAAAAACAACAAAAGAATGCGGATGTTTCATACAACGCTCTTCCTAAGTCAAATAAAGATAAGATCACTACTTTTTTTTTTTTAGATATGCACAAACATCGCTATGCCGACCTTCTCAAGAAGCTGGTTGAAGGAATGAAAGCGGGACGTTGTGTCCGCACAGTCCAACCGGTGGAAAACTGCTAAAAAAATCATTTTTTTGTAAGGCTGTATATAAACAGGAATGTTGTGAAAAATTAGTTTTCATTAGCCATGTAAACAACTTGGTCAGAATGTTGTCTTTTTTGGAAAAAGGGAAAAAACCGGACTACTATGTGCATGTGAAAGTAGTCCCTGTTCAACCCTCCTAGTGTCTTCGGGTCTAATTTGATCCCTTTCTAGAGATTTGGGTTTCTTTCAAACAAATTTTCCAAAAATGTTACGTGGATGGTTCCCAACAACGCTCCTCACAAGAAAAACAATTGGTAAAAGAACTTAAAAAAAAAAAGTGTAAAAAAGAGATTTTTTTTGGGGTGTTTTATTATAACAGATAAAAGAAGGTTGAAAAAAACAACTGAGAAAAATGTCAAAAACATTGACAAAGCGACAACAGTGTGATGCAGCAACCACCCCTGGGTAAGTTTTGGACCGCGATCGTCAAAAAGTTAGCATTCACACACATTTTTGGGGTTAAAACACGTACAAGCACCAAGAAAAATGCTTCTTGTGTAATAGGATGACTGCTTTCGATATGAAGTTTCTTGCATGGGTCGTGATGTTAACGGACAGATCCAATCGCAGCCTGGCGGCCATGTTCTGCAGGAACACACATGTATAGGGAGGTGGAGAGAGTAAGAGATTTGAGGAAGCCTCATAATCCAGAGGAATGTTCAGAGCCTTCAGGCAGGAAGTCAGGACTTTATAAAAAGCCAGAAGTGGAAAAGAAAGAAAGAGTGATGGATGGAGGGAGAGAAGGACAAGGTATATGATGCAGGGGGCTGCAAGTGTTGTTCTTCTCAGCATTGGACTCTGAATAAAACAGCTTTTTACAGATATTACATACATTGGGTTTCATCTGTTAATCTATCTTTTAATCGACAGTCACTTTTTGCCAGTAAATATGAAGATTTAGTGTCATTTTTAGATCTTATATCTGTATAAAACTTACTACAGCCATGTTTCATCAAAAGATTGCAGTGTTTTTATCTATTGTTGGTGTTCCTTGGTTGTTGTTTTTTGTAGAAAAGGAAATAGGAAAAATTAGTTTTTTTGTGCACATTTTGGTTAAAAAGAACACCTGCAACTACAGCTGAGTGATGTTAGTAGATTGAACATTTTACGGAATTAAAACAAGAACAAAGACAATTCTGATGCTAATCCCGCAATCCTTAATCCTCAAACTGATGTTTGCAGTCCAAACATGTGTCGCAACGTGCGTGAGATCAGCCTCATTCTGCCCGACCTCGCCGACCTCGTTGTCCCAAGAACGCCGACATAGACACAAAGGGGTGTTGTTGTGGCATCTAAATCAAGGATTAACCTACAAACTAAGACAGGAACCTGGAGGACGGGGTTGCAGTGTGGAGCACTTTGGAGATCGAGTCAAAAATGTCTTATCTGAAAAGAACTAATCACTCGGTTTCCCGAATGACGATGTCTTCGCATAGTCGGCCATGTTGGTGCCTGCAGCAGGGTCTAAGTCTTGTTAAGTTTCGGTGGTTGTCTATGACGCTGTGTTTGTCTTCTAAGATATCAGAAAGACATCTAACAGGTGGCATATGCATCCAAAATGATTACCAATAAGGTCTATATAAAAGAGACTTCAGATACAGTATTAGGGACCACTAAGGTCTATATAAAAGAGACTTCAGATACAGTATTAGGGGACCACTAAGGTATATAAAAGCATCCAAAGACCACCATGTCATGGGACTTTTAACACATTTTCAAACAAAGTCAACAAATCAACAAAGTTCAGAAGAGTTCAGAAAGCGAGTTAACTAAAGTCCTTCTCTTGGAGTTACATTATCTTAAGTATAGTATTACCAGCAGGCTGCTGCTATTAAAATTATACATTTAAATCAGAGTTTTGCATTCACCCCCACAGCCAACGAAGGAATTAAAGATAAATAGGGTTTCCTGTCTGGGCCTGGGTCTGGGTCTTGAGCTACAGCCCTGAGACTTTGTTTGAGTTCCCACAGTCCTGGTTGCCCGTCTGCCCCGTATAAAGTGGGCTGAGAGCAGTAAAACCAGTTTAAGATGGAGTGCAGTTCCTCTGGCCCCCATCCAGGGACTCTGCCTCCATGAGAAGGTGTTCTTTCAGCAGCAGCGTTAAAAAGGCCTCAACAGGCCCGCAGCCAAGCCAAGCTCCAGTTTTAAACACTGACGTGACGTGAGAAACACGACACCGACACCCTGTATGGGACTCTGGAAAAGACTGTTTTGGGTACAGACTTAATTAGAAGTTTCAAGGCAAGACTTTAACACTGTCAACTCAAAATATGCATTTTTGTACCGTATGGCCAACAGTATGTGGTGCTTTTTATCGTTCGGGTAAGACTCCATGGTTCCAACTAAGACACATCTTAATTTTACAGCATATCATTTCGTTTTATTCTTCAAAATCCCTGTTTTTGTTTGTTCCTGTTTGTTTCCAAAGCACCGAGCACAAAGCCAGGTCCATGAAGAAATGTTTTAAACATACCCGTTTATCACATGAACTATTTTTTTTAATTATCCCAGTCATTTCCACACAGGGAGGCATACAGCTTATTAATTAAACCCTGGTCCAGCTCGGTACCCAAAGCCCAGGTATCGTATCGAGACTCAAAGAGTCGGATTGGTGCATCCCTGCAACTAAATCACTTCCCTAACAACCGAGCAACTCCTATTCGAGGATGTGTGGTTGACAGCTCGGGACTTACAAAGCAAGTGGACCTTGTGTTGCTGTGTTTCAACCAAAAACTGAACCATCAAGCTCCATCACATCCGATTTTCGGGGGTCCATATAGTGTTTGTGTGCGTACTGTAGTGAGTCTCCAAAAATGTTGTTGTCCTTCATTATTGTGGTTTCTCTTTCTTCCTTTTTATGACACCAGGAGTTACTAATAGGTATACAAAAAGGAATTTCCCAGGACTCATGGGAACAGGACTCTCCGTTGGCTTGCAAGCTGGAAAAACCAAATTCTGGTCAGGCCAATCACATCGTGTATAGAGTCGATGGGCGGGGCTTAACCTAAGGAAACTTTTGGACCTTTGTGTGTCTTTCCCCCGATGTTTTTGTCACTTTTTCAATGATTGTCAAATTTTTCTGAGCCTTTTGAAATATTTGTTGTTTTTTTTCCCCAAATATTTAAAGCTTTGTTTTTTACATTTGTATATTTTTTGATTTTTTTTTTTTTTTACATGTGTTCACATTTTTGTCACTTTTATTGACATTTGTAGTTTTTTGTTTGTAGCCTACAATTGTCACACACAAGTTCTTTTCTCATTTATTTTTTTCTCCAAATGCTATAAAATTGACAAAAAACATCTAAATTCAATGAAAGTAGTGAACTGATTTTTACTATTTCTTTAACTTGTGAGGAGCGTTGTAGGGAACCATCCACGTTACGTTTTTGGACAATTTGTTTGAAAGAAACCCAAAAACCTTTTTTAAAAAGGGGTCAAATTTGGCCCAAAGACAACAGGAGGGTCAAAAAAGGAAGATGTGTTCGGAGTTTTGCCGACCAGATCCGGCAAAAGTTCATTCGATCAACTAGCTCGATGCTCTGATTGGTTGGAGCGCTGTCCTATTGCGTGCAGAGGGAATCTGAAAGACAACCGTGTGTCCCGCCCCTCGGATTGAGCCCCAATGTGACATTCCCAGACCCAGCACCTTGATGTGGGTCTGGCTTGTCCGGCTCCGACTCTTGAACCTACGAAAGCTGCAGACTGAGCAACAACTCGGCTACACAGCTGTCCAACGAGGGCAACCAGAAGCTGCGGGGCGGCGTCTGCTGCACACAACACGCCAAATCTGAAAGCTGTTTAAATTCCTTTACGTTCCTTGTGGCTGCTCCACAGGTGTCGGGTTTCAGTATTTAAACAAGCCGGGGAGACACAGAAGGGAGGGGGGGGAGGAGAGGAAACGCTCTGACACAGCAGTGGGACTCCTACGCTGGGATCCTCGTTAAGACCCAGCCATTGGAAACGGGTCGCGCCACGCTTGTTGTGGTGAGCCTATTAAACGTCTATGACTGTTACTCTTGAGGGTTTTCAGATATGCGAGCATAGCAGCAGAGGCTGAGGAGGAGTTGTGTATGAAAGTGTGAAGGAATAAGAAGCATTGGAGGATTTACACTTTAGTTGCTCATGTGTTGTCCAAACCTTGTTTGCACTGTTTGTATTTGTCCAGCCCAGCTGATGTCTTAAATAGATGTCTCTGTCCGTATGTGATGAAACTGTATTGTTGTTTTCTAGTTGTCCAAACTTGCTGGAAACCAGTTGTTAAGCACATTTATGTTGTAGTGTAATGCTACTTTTTAACTTTCCTGTATAATAAATATGAATGAATGAATGAATGAATGAATGAATGAATGAATGAATGTCTGTGTCTGCCAAAAGCTGCAGCCGCCGTTAACCCTTCACGTGCGCTGATTATTGCTGTTGCACTCCATATAATTGCTGATTATTATTATTAAACCAGCTCAAATAAAAATTTTAAAAAAGCACCAAAAGCTGGAAAAAGTGACAAATAAATCTGAAAAAGTGACAAAAACATCATAAAAGCACAAAAAAATGTTAACTTTCAATTTTGACCTTGAAGGACAAGTTCATGGTTCAACGGAGAGACAACAAAAGTGTTAAAGTTCCTAAATAATTACAATATATCTAAATAGAGCAGAGAATGAAATAACATGCTCAATGTGATTGAGGGTATGGATACACATGGGCAAATCAGATTTTAGGTGTTGTGGTAATTGGCTTTGTTAAAAATGAAGCGTTTTAGGCGTTAAAGTGATTAAGTCAAGTGAGCAGTGAGTCTTTGTACTAGTAATTTGTGTTTTCCTGGTGTAGCTCTCGGTTCGTTATCTCCGTCTGAGGATCGCTGCCGCCGCTCAGTCCGTTTCCCTCGCTGCAAACCACACCTGAGGCCAGGCCGCTCTCTGATTGGTGCACAGGTGAAGCCGAGCACACGCCACGCCCACCAGTTCAAATGCAAACAAACCCTGTAACCTCAACTGTGTGACTCCACTCTGTCAACACACACATTCACACTCTCTCACACACACACACACACACACACACACACACACAAGGTCCTGCTGCCTCAGAGCACGGCTGGATATCGGCCAATCAGTGGCACCCACCCACCAGGATTAATCTCCCGTGCTGCCTTCAGGGTCAGCTGGTAAACGTGAATGAAACCTGCCTCATCATGTCTCCAACAGCTACAAGAGCTAGTGTGTTTCAGATTGCCATCTGGGAGTTTTTAAATAAATATACACACACACACACACACACACACACACACACACACACACACACACACACACACACACACACACACACACACACACACACAGTATATATTTATATTTTTGTGGGGTCCTATATGGTGTTGTAAATGTGCTAACATACAAAAATATTAAGATTTGTTTTAGGATTGGGCAATATATCAATATTATATTGATATTTTGATATGAGACTAGATGTCGTCTTGGATTTTTGAAATCGTAAATCCTAATATACCGTGTACTATACGTAAGTGTGGTACTTTCCTGGTTTTGAAGGCTGTGTTAAAGTTGTTCTGTACTTAGCAGATTGTTCGAGCTGTTCTAATATTGCCTTTGCTCATTAAATCAACATTTCTGATGATTATTTATCAAATCTCTCATTGTGTAAACAATATTTTGGTAATTGTCAATCTAGCAATATCGACATCGAGGTATGTGGTCAAGAACATCGTGATATTTTATTTTCTCCATATCGCCCCGCCTCAAGTCATCGTCAACAATTAAATCAATCGCCAACTATTTCAATAATCAAACTGGCTTGAGTCATTTTTGTAAGAAAAAGTCAAACATTCTGTTTCCAGCTTCCTAAATGTGAATTTGTTTTAGTTTCTTCTCTCCTCTGTGACAGTAAAATCTTTGAGTTGTGGAAAACACTGATTTTTCCGGACATGTTATAGAACAAACTAATCAATTAGTCGAGACAGTACTCAACACGTGATGTTATTTGAAAGCCTCCTACGAAGGTTAGCGATTCTAAAAGCTCAGTGTTGATGCAAATTAGTAAAAAGATGTGCCAATTTCAATATATTTATCTTATCAGAGAGAAAGTGGTTTGGAAATTGCAGATTTTAGACACAGCCCGAGTGAAAAACATTCATATTTCTTAACTCATGTTGTCCTCATGTTGTCCTCATGTTGTCCCCATGTTGTCCTCATGTTGTCCCCATGTTGTCCTATATCAATGTTCTTTTTAATTCCCCAAAATAACATGATTGATTCCACCCAACGCTCTTTGCCAAGTACAAATCTCTACTTTCATTAATTTTGGGGCGTCTTATTCAATTTTATAGCATTGTAAAACAAATGGAAGTGTTTTTGAAATAGTATTGAGTAAAAGTTGACATATTCCAGTCTGTGATTATCATCAACATCCATTCCTTTAATTTTAGTCTCAATAATTCCTAATTTCTGCTTTTCTAACTCAAACATTAGGTATAATTTCCTATAAATGAGGTTTATTGACCATAAATTCCAAAAATAACTGTAAAACTAAAGTTAATAAGTTAGTGTTACGTAGTGTTGAAAACGTCAAAATAAAGTGACAAACATTGAAAAAAAGTGTCAAAAGTGTTGAAAAAAGGGACAAAAACATTGAAATAAAACTGTGATTTTGGCGGGAAGACAACACAAAGGTTATGCGTGATCATCTATGAAATGCAGGGTGACATCCTAATACTCTGCTAACTTGTGGCGGTCCTTATCTACGTAAAGGAGGTCTTTGTGAGTCTATCACAACAGAGCCTGCACAGGGTCCCACCCTGCAGTCAGACTCTAATTCTGGACCCTGGACGGACTCGGGTGCAGACTGTTTTGGCTGCAGCGGCGCTGTAATTACAGCAGAAGGAGAAATGTCCTGCTAAAGGATGTGTCCCTGTCAACACATCCATGTCTCTGTAGTCTGGGACAATGCACGTTGCTGTATCTTTTCAGCACATTGTATTGAAGTGAGTATGTTGGAAGAACCTCCGATTTCTTCCACTTGGGAACTCATGTTGAGAACTCAATGGCTCACTTTGGGTCGAAAGAAAATGAGACAGCTGTTTGATATTAAGAGACAGATATCAGCAACTCCTCTCCATGCTCATCCCAGAGATAATATACTGAAAATAAGACTTTCTTTAAGACTATTGTATGAAAGACTGATTGGGATTATATATATATATATATATATATATATATATATATATATATATATATATATATATATATATATATATATATATATATATATATATATATATATATATCTTTCTACAACTCAGTGTAGGGCTGAAACTAACGATTTTTTCATCATTACTGAATCTGTAGATTGTTGTCTGGATGAATGAATGGATTAGTTGTTTACTCTCTGAAATCTCAGAAAATGGATCAGTGTTTCCCAAAGTCCCGAGATGTCTTGTTTTGTCCACAACTCAAAGATCTTCAGTTTACTTTCACAAGAAACTAGAACATACTCACATGTAGTAAGCTGACATCTGAGAAGTTGGACTTTTTTACATAAAAGTGACTCAAAACCAGTTTGATTATCAAAATAGTTGGCAGTTAATCCATTCATCTTTGCCAGTTCCAGTCTCCTTGTTTCCACAGAAGAAAGACGTAAATGTATACAAGACTCCCATTTCACCACTGAGAGTTTGAGGAGCAACAACGGGCGGCAAAACAAAACTTCAGTTAAACAAGAGTGCAGAATTACTCAGTTGGAGTCATTTTTTATGGAAAAGAGTCAAACTTCTCTGATTCTAGCTTGTTTAATGTGAACATGTTCGAGTTTCCTCTCTCCTCTGGGACAGTAAACGAAAAGAGACTTCAGATACAGTATTAGGGACCACTAAGGTCTATATAAAGAGACTTCAGATACAGTATTAGGGACCACTAAGGTCTATATAAAGAGACTTCAGATACAGTATTAGGGACCACTAAGGTCTATATAAAGAGACTTCAGATACAGTATTAGGGACCACTAAGGTCTATATAAAGAGACTTCAGATACAGTATTAGGGACCACTAAGGTCTATATAAAGAGACTTCAGATACAGTATTAGGGGACCACTAAGGTCTATATAAAAGAGACTTCAGATACAGTATTAGGGACCACTAAGGTCTATACCTCTCCATTAGTGCATGTATTGATACTGAGCATGTGTGTGTAGTGTGTAATAACAACAGAGTGTGAACAGTAATTTCCCCATGGGAATAAAGAGTATACATTAAATTAAGTTAATTATATAATGAGGTGTTATTTACAGTACCGTCCCTGAGGGAGTAAACCAGTAGTCTGGAGGAGGACGCCTGAAGGCTCTCTATGAACTCAAGTCTTTGTCCAGCCACTGTGGGTCCCCCATCTAAACCGTCTTCAGCATAAATATGAAACCCTCCAGTTTCCTTCCCGGTTCAAACCCCTCTCCTCTCAAACCGCCGGCCTCCGTCTGCGGCGGCTGGACGCCGCTTCACTTCCTCGTCAGATGCCTTCTTTTCCTTAAAAGACTGGGCTCTTTGTTTTCAGCTGCGATTAGCTGGCAGATTGAAAAAGGCCAACCAGGATGATATTTGAGACTATTGTGCGCGCATGCCTGCTCCTGGCGCACACACACACACACACACACACACACACACACACACACACACACACATATGCTCTGCACGGTTTCCAGGGGAGAGCTGAGCAGGACGGGCCAGATGTAGCATACACTCGTCATGAGAGGGAGAAGAAGAAGAAGAAACGTTGTGTTTGTTTTACGCCTGAACGCTCTCCCCAGCGCCTGCGAGCTCGGGGAGTCTTGTGACCTTTGGCCTTTCGTACCGCTGACAAGCCTCGGTGGATTTAAAAAAAACGCAGAGCACCAATGAGAAAGCAGGCAATCCTTCAACCAGGAAGCGGGGGTTCTGTTGTTGCTGTTGTAACTGTTGAGCCTAGAGCTTGTAACCTAGAGCTTTGAAATTAGTCAAAAGACCCACGTAAGAAAAGTTGACGTTTTTGGCTTCTTTTTTTTTTTTAATAAATTACATTTTCAGCATTTTTCCTTGATGTTTTTACAGAGTTGAAGGAGGTGTTTCCTCTAGGTTGATTTTGTCCCGTACCAGAATTAGGACAGATGCACAATGCAGTTATGTTTGCCTTTTATTATTAATATTTAAATTATCTTGCCGAAATAATGCACCCTCCCCGTCCCCCCCATTCGCCACTCACATTGCAATTTAACAACAAGTTACCGGACCCGTCATTGTAGTTTAACAACTAGTAGAACTAGTCAGAGGTTACTGGGCCCGTCCAGTTTAACTCCACATACGGTTGTGTTGATGGGGTTTATGGTCAAAGCGTTGGCTTTCTTCAGAGTCCTTCAGGACCCAGCAGCTCCACCCTAAACGTCCCCGCGGTGGGTCCCTTGTGATTGGACAACGGTCAGCTGGTCAGTTCTGTCAGCTCATCGTCCTGATGTCAAACATCTGGAAACTTGACAGTCAGTGTAATAGAGTGTAAATTGGAAATAGTCTTGTTTGGTCCCCCTATGAAGAATTTCTTGTGAACTGTAGTCCTGCTAACAGGACAACAGTTTGTCTTTTTAATATCAGAAAGATGGGAGTCAAAAATGTCTACAAGCAGACAAAACTTGGGGGGGCAGTAGCTCAGTCCATAGGGAGTTGGGTTGGGAACCGGAGTTGGAGGTCACTGGTTCAAATCCCCATATGGACCCAAAATGTTGGGAGCGTGGATTGGTGGCTGGAGAGATGCCAGTTCACCTCCTGGGCACTGCCAGGTGTCCTTGAGCCAGGCACCGTACCCCCCCCCCCGACCGCTCAGGGCGCTGGTTCAGCTGGCAGCCCCCCCACTCTGACATCTCTCCATGTTTAGTGCATGTATAGGTCCTGAGCATGTGTGTGTATTTAAGGCCTGTGTGTGTGAGTACTAACAAAAGTGTGTACACAGAGTGTAGTGCAGTAATTTCCCCACTGGGGACTAATAAA
>NC_048418.1:1525570-1535918 GCF_013103735.1 Etheostoma cragini | reverse complement strand
ATATATATATATATATGTTCATGTAGGAATCTCTAAGGATCGCCAGCCAAAGATTTCTTTGTGTTTTGTTACTTTCTTTCCAATGATACAACCATTGTCGCATGTTTTGCAATATTCTGCGATACATTACAATTTCTAACCTTTTTTCCATCTTCTAATTTTTCCCCAATTTTTACTGACGTCCCCAAAAAGACACTTAACATCATCTGTTTCATCTAAAAAGAAACATTTCTCTGTTTGTTCATCTCACTTTAATGTAATCGCTGCAGAACGGGACAAACTGACCAACACATATAGAATATATAATATATAAAATAACAGATCCATACTTGGCGCCTGCCCCCTGTTGAACAACCAGTCAAGTTCTGCTGGGATCCAGGTTCAGACTCCTATAAATAGATTTACAGCACTTTTTTTTCCTTGTAGGAAACTAGAAGAGAGGTGCGGAAATACCACAGATCCACTGGGACACCGTCCAACCCCCAGTCTGACCAGCACAGTGTGTGTGTGTGTGTGTGTGTGTGTGTGTGTGTGTGTGTGTGCAGTGTAATTATATTTAAATGCACAATTACACATTGACCTAGAATGAGAACAAGGAGAGATGCATTGCACCAAGTTGTAGCACAATTGCTATTTTATTCATTCTGTCTGTCTGTCTGTCTGTCTGTCTGTATCTCTGTCTCTCTGTCTGTCTGTGTGTCTGTCTGTCTGTCTGTCTGTCTCTCTGTATCTCTGTCTGTCTGTCTGTATCTCTGTCTGTCTGTCTGCATGTCTGTCTGTGTGTCTGTCTGTCTGTGTGTCTGTGATGATTCCAGGGCTCATTTAAAGTACTCATTGACACTATAAAGTACTATAAAAGTACTCTAAAATCATTATATTTCCCTTTATGTCTCAACAGGAAGTCGTAGTAGTGAGTTTAGTTTGTCCTCATTCTGCTTCATAGTGTTTTCATTTCCATATTACATATTACAGTATCTCGCAAAAACTGGTTCTTAGTAGTGACTTCCTGCTCCCTTTATGGCAAATATATATATTATATATATATCTCAATAACAGGTCTGTTGATAATTCTTTTGATTTATGGATGTTTGGTCTCTAAAATGAGTGAAAGGTGAGTCAGTGTCTCCGTAAAGCCCGAGCTGATGTCCTCAAATGTCTTGTTTTGTCCACGACTCAAAGACCCTGAGTCTCCCATCCCGGAGAAGAGAAGAAACTACAACACACTCACACTTAAGACGCTGGAATCAGAGATAGTCGACTTTTTTTCTTCCAAACAGATTAATCGATTATAACAACGGTTGACAAGCAATTCTACAGGTGACCACTAATCGAGTCATCCGAGTGTCGCTGAGATGCTCCATGAACCGAATGATACATCCACACATATCTAAAGCGCACGTTTGAACGTGCTCCAACACTTCAAATCCCCCAGGAGGTTAACGCTAGGCACCACATAGAACAGCTAAAGTCTTACTAATGCCACAAAGTGCGCGAGGTGTTCCGACCTGAAGCCCGGTGTGCGCAGCCTGTTGCACGCGTGCAGCGTGCAGCGTGAAGCGGGGTAGTTTCTTACCTCTGTGAAGAAGTTATCCATGGTCCTGGTTTATTATAATCCCCGAGGATCTGCTGTGTGGAAACCGCGCGTCCCGTCAGTACACCTCATGTGTCGTTAGTGCGATTCCAAACTCAACCCAAAAAGAAGAAGAAGAAGAAGAAGAAGAAGTTTCAGTCCACGCTGCGGCCGCTGGACGTCTGCAGGACGGAGCGCGGCGTGGACACAGCAGGGACGGTCCCCTTTGTTTCAGGGGTTGTCCTAGTCCAGCGGAGACAACCAGAGTCCTCACATAAGACGTCGGGGTCAGGGTCTCCAAGACTCCCTCTCTCCGTGTGTCTCCGTGTGCGTCCCCCCCCCCCCCTTCTACAGGTCCGTCTGGTTGTTTGGTCAACACTGTAGCGCGCACCAGGAGACCAGGAGACAGCAACCGAGAGACCGGTCAAACTTTGGAGACGTCAGTCTCTGTCTCTCTCTCTCACACACTCACTCTCTCAGGCAGACACGCGCGCACACACACACACACACACACACACACACACACACTCAGTCAGACCTGATAATAATCGTGGAGCTCCACCTCCACACCCTGCACCCTCCTCCCCTCTCCTGCAGCCCCGCTGGGTCTTGGACTCCCCCTGCTGTCCTGGCAAGGTTTTTTTTTATTATTCCCAAAAGTGTAGGCAAAGAACAACAAAATGTTGACATTTCAACCCGGAAAAACACAAAGTTGCAGGTCAACGGGAAGACGACAAAAAGACAAACTACATCCAGGTCAAACCACACACACAAAGACACACAAAGCACACAGACTGACCCCTGACCCCTGCTGGTCTGGGCCCCGGGGCCCCGCCACACGTCCATGCTGTTGTTTGGTTATTCAGTGCGCCCTGAACCACAGTCCTCCATTGTTACATGGCGTTCAAAACACACGTTTCTTATGATTGCATTTTTGTTTTAAATGGCCGGACAGAGCCGGGCCGGAACTGGTCCCAAAAGGTGCCAGGACCCGAATTCTGCAGGTGCATGACATGATCATTGCATGTGTTCTGGAAATATTTAGATTCATAGGTATATCTTTTAGTGGTGACAGCGAGTCTAAAGAGTCTGATTGGACGGCTAATCATACAGTTGAAATGTCACAGTGCCTGAAAATCTGGTCATGAAACAACGGATCATTCCATTCAGGCCAAATGGGGGTGCTGATTGTCTGATTTTACATAGAATTGCTTGGTTTTTCCCCCCAATGAATCATGATAAATAGTCTGTTTTGGTTGAGAAATAAGACTGTTGATAATGATGTTACTGACAGGTGGAAGTAAGGGTACACATGTGGACAAAAATCAGAACAATGAAGAAAAACACATTCAGAAGTAGAAGTGACACTCAATGGGAGATGGGGTTGGAACTAAGACGCTACTGGTTGTCATGTTGAAATTTAACTGCACAACTTGTGTGTCCTGTGTCATAATATCGAGATCTGTCGTTGTAAGATGGATTTTATCCACCCTCCACTAATGAGTCATGTCATTGGCACTTCTTTTCAGCTACAGCTCCACTGTTTAGGCCTTGTGGGATATGTGCACTCCTAAAAAAACAGTTTGCTGATTTATATTCATTTCCTTTTATTTCTCCCGTTTCACACAGTGCTGCTGGGTACCGGCCTACTTCAGGCACTGAGAAGGACAGATGAGGAGGACTGGGCGTCCAGAACTGCTTCCAACTTGGAAATTGTTAAAAGAAATTACAAATCCAATGGAATTTTTTTTTTTTTTATTGGAACTGTTTGGGAAAATGTGGTTTGGAATCCGATCATTGCTTCTAAATGTAACATGTGCTAGTTATGGCTTCTTTTGTCTTCAGCCATACTTCTACATCTTGTGTTGCAGCCGTGGAGCACGGTAAGCGGGGTCCTAAAACGTAGCCTCGTGTTATGTAGAAAAAGCCCGTAAACCACCACTGAATGTGAAAATAGGCATGTAACTATTCAACTCCACCCCTCAAAGAACCAAAATGAAGAACCAATAACAATCAAAGAAAGAGGAATTGGAATTAGAATTAAAATTAAAATCAAAAACAAGGCCCAACCCTACAGATGATAGAGGAAGGTGTGGAGTTATTTTCGTTTAGTTTTAAGAGCTTAGCTGTGCCTCGGATATGTTTTATAACGACCTCGTGAGATTCAGGAGTGTTTTGTGTTCAAACGCTCTGGGCCGACTTTGCAACATCAAAAACCAATAAAACCACAACGCTGCATGTAATGTGGCTTTTGCCGTCCTGTGACTATCAGCAGCTCGTTGCAGAGTGGGGACCCGATGTGAGCCAGCCACGGGGGTGCAGTGGGGTGGGGGGGTTTAGGTTTGAATAAGAAGGAGGAGATGCATATTGGACATCTGAGCAGAAGAAGGTAAAGCAGGTCTGCAGCGATCCTCACATTCAGCTAATTCTGCATGCGTTCTCACAAAGAAAGTCCATCGTGGCCGACAGTCACGTTGCGGCTGAGTGACGGTGCACTTGGGTGTGTTCTGGGAACAGAATCCATACATGGCTGCCAGATCTGGGAGTTTTTTTAAAGAGCTGACTTGCTCAGAGTTAGATCCAGCTAATTTTCTTGGCCAGCTTTGGAGAAAAAGTGAGTCAGTTTCACTCAGATCTCAAATCTGGTAAATATCTGGCGACCAAGTGGGCCAAATTTAGGCCAAAGCTGGGCCAAGAACTCTTGGCTATCCTCATATTTATACATAGGACTTGTTTGTACTTTGTTGTGGAAATCATAACAACTCTTTCCGAACTGCAGGGATGGTTCTCCTAGGCAATAACAATACTGGACCTGTTGTTGGCCCACGTGCCCAGAAGTCAGGGGGCCCGAAAGCCAGGGCCTCGGTGTAATTTGACTATTAGCATTTTGTGTTACCGTGTCAAAGAGATTAGTCTAAAGTCCTGCCGAAAAACATCCTAACTTGGAAATTACCCAACAGAGAAGCCACCCTGACCCCTTCTGAGCATCCGTGCCCAGGCGCCCGTTATCTCATAATCGGTCCAAACTACTGTCTGATAAAGGAAGTGCCTTTGAATAACTCTTAGGTAGGAAACAAGAACAAACCAGTAAGCAGTGATTGGGGGATTTTAAGCTCAAAACACATCGAGAGGGTTACATTTTCTTAAAACAGAAAAGCCTCTTTATCCATCCATCCATCTTCATCTGCTTATCCGGTATCGGGTCTCGGGGCCAGCCGCTCCAGCAGGGGACCCCAACCTTCCCTTTTCCGAGCCACATCCAGGTTGGAGATATAATCTCTCCACCTAGTCCTGGGTCTTCCCCGAGGCCTCCTCCCAGCTGGACGTCCCTCCACCTAGTCCTGGGTCTTCCCCGAGGCCTCCTCCCAGCTGGACGTGCCTGGACCACCTCCCTAGGGACCCCCCCAGGAGGCATCCTCACCAGATGCCCGAACCACCTCAACTGGCTCCTTTCGACGTGAAGGAGCAGCGGTTCTACTCCGAGCTCCTCTCGGAGGACTGAGCTTCTCACCCGATCTCTAAGGGAGACGCCAGCCCCCCCTCCTGAGGAGACCAGCCCCCCCTCCTGAGGAAACCCATTTCGGCCGCTTGTACCCTTAAACCCTCTTTAGACCTTCAAAATGTTGTTTCAACAGCATTGTCGGACTGTACTGCCACATCTAGTTATGATCAGTTTCAAATTAAAGTATCATTAAAATGATGTTGCAGCAACTGTTAAATGTTATCTTGACATCTAAAACCATCTCAGTATCTGAGGGATATAATCCCAATGCTTACTGGGAAATGAAACAAATTCAAAGATGTGAACAGCTCCAGCAGCTGCAGTCTGGTCCAGACCGAAGAACAAACCAAATGTAGGTGAAATGCCAATCTCAATAGGTTGGAACAGCCGTTCATTGAGTTGAAAACGAGGAGGTTGGGCTTCAACCAAAGCGATGCAGCACGCCCAAGTTAAAGAGGACAAAATGTTCTCATTTCCAAACACTCTGAACAAAGCTTTGTGTCGCAGCCCGTCACCGTTCATTTATCAGGAGCCTAATTAGTGAAATGAGAGCGTTACATTTCCTCCTCCTTCGTTTGGGAACCTGGGACCTGTTCATTGCTTTGATTGATGCTATCTGAAATATTAGGGTGTAACTTGGGTTTGAGTGTGTGTGTGTGTGTGGTGGGGGGGGGGGGGGGGGGGGGGGGGGGGGGGGGGGGTGACAAAGCATGGGATCTGGGGGTCCTCCGCCAGAAATCTGCTTGAAAGATAATAAGATATAAGATATAACAAATCTGTCTTACTTTCTTTATTCAAGACACGAGGGATTGTTTTAATGGGTTGTTCACAATTTGAAAAGTGTGTGTGTGTGTGTGTGTGAGGTGCAGTCCACTGTTCACTTTAAATATGGATATTTGTACTTTATACTATTTCCCAACTGTATGTATCTAGTATCTGGATATTTATATTTTTCAGTTTTTTTAGACGTTATATATTTATATCTATCACTCTACATGCTCTACACACCCATATAAGCAATTAAGCATTTATTTACTTCAATTACAACTAATAACTCGACTTTTCCGAAGGGTTTTAATAGTTTCTGTGCTGTATTCTTTTGAGCTGTGAACTTTGCACGTAATGTACTGTGGTATGACAATGAAGAACTCTTGAATCTTGAACCTTGAACCATCACAACAGCAGTGGTGGTGGACCACCTAGTGCGTACCTGGGTGTCGTTTGGCGTGTTAACAGCTGCTCTCTTCCCTGAGGTGTTTTCTACTCTTATCACCCCCCCCCCACAGGTCACCTATCTGGACAGCGTCACCCTGGAGACCCTTGACCTGTGATTCCTGAACGCTGACAGAGGTTAAGTAACACTTGTTCCCCGTAGCGTCGGCCTCTAAGCCCCGGAAGGTTCCCCCAGTCTAACTGGATTTGTGCGAGCGATGAGCTCAGCCCAGTCCTGGTCTCGCCCTGTTGTGTTCAGGACTTTAAGGAGTTGACATGTAGGTGTTGGTTTTGAGTGACGAGGAGCTGCCGTTGAGTAACCTCTGCGTGTTTTAGCCTGTTGGCTAGGGCAGGGTTAAACTGATCAATGCTCCACATGTAGCTCCGCATTCATTCTTTCAGGAAGACTTCAATAATCACTCACATCCTGTACTGATCAGCTGTTAACCAATCAGTATCAGCCATGTGTTCACGAGCCAATCACAGCGGGGCATCCCAGTTTTAAATCTGTTCTCTCTAGACTCCATCGGGGGACACGTCTGGGTTTCCCTAACTCTTGAAAACATATTTTATAAGATGGAGTCTAATATCCAAAGATGTGATATGTTTTCATATTGTTCACATGGAGCTTAATAATAAAGTGTTGCATATCTGCAAGAAATTCTCTTATGATTGAATTAGAAGATCTTTGTTTGAGTGTTCTGATATCAATAAATAAAATCCCCAAATGGATTTTAAGTACATCCCTTTTTACCCTGAATGTGGGGATCTTACATTCTATTTATTGATCTATTATTAAATAGTTGATGCTTGCTTCCTGCTTGTGTTCCCGCCTGGCTCAAAGCCAAAAAAGGGAGTTCTCACACAGATAATGTAACCACAAAGTAGTTTATTTAACTAAATACCCTAATAACATAAAGGTGACAGTGGGGTGTGTAAGAATAGAAGACATCAGTCGGGTTTGCCATGCACGGATGAGTGAATGAAGTGAATGAATGAATGAAGTGAAGTTGTAAGGTGCAACGAACCAAACAGAGAACAAAATGGTGGATGCTCCAGGAGGACCAGCTGAGAGAGATTGAGACTCCTAGAAGGGCCGAGACCTTTACGCCCTCTGAAGGCCACGCCCACCTGGCCAGGTACAGACAAACCTATATTCTATGTTGTTGTTGATTTATTCTATGTTTTTGTTGGGTTATGCTAAGTTGCTGTGGGTTAATTCTATGTTTTTGTTGGGTTATTCCATGTTTTTGTTGGGTTTTTCCATGTTTTTGTTGGGTTTTTCCATGTTTTTGTTGGGTTATTCCATGTTTTTGTTGGGTAATTCTCTGTTGCTGTGGGTTAATTCTATGTTTTATTGGGTTATTCTATGTTTTCGTTGGTTTATTCTATGTTTTTGTTGGTTTATTCCATGTTTTTGTTGGTTTATTCCATGTTTTTGCTGGTTTATTCCATGTTGCTGTGGGTTAATTCTATGTTTTCCTTGGTTTATTCAGTTTTTGTTGGTTTTTTCTTTGTTTCTTATTGGTTTAGTCTATGTCTTTTTTGATTTATTCTAGTCTTCTAGCCTTCAGGTAGTAACTCTCAAATCTCACCATCATGTGAGTGCTTCACGTGTAGGATAAAGCAATGGGAAAATGGAAAGTTTCCATCAGTGGGTTCGAAAAAAAGACTGCACGCTAAATGGCAGAAAATGAACACATGTAAAGATTGATTACACATTAACACAAAATATTGACTTTGCCAGCAGAAATGTACAAATGTACAAACATCTTAGTTCATATTGAGATGTTTAGTTGGTCCAACACTTTAAAGGACAGTACGCAGCACCGTGACAACAGATAGGGACCGTTCCTGCCTCGGTTCTTTGAACCCATCGTGGAGAACTACCAGGGGATTAAAGGAGACTGTTGTCTTTAGTTTTTTGATTCTTCGCCAGCATCTTCAAAACCCCCAAACTGCCCAAAACAGGATGAGGAAGACAAACATTTCCTCTCTGAAAAGATGTGAGATAACGCGGCCGGGACTCCAGCGTGTCAGTGGTGAAGCCAAACCCGACTTCCTGCCACCGGCATCACGCTGACAGGAGGAAGCATGGAAGACTCACACATAACAGACATAAAACACCTGGGGGAGAAGGAGAAGATGGAGAGCAAGGTAATGTCAACTTGATCTGGCATGATGCATCTCTAAAGGGTTTATCCTTTGGCTAAAATGTCTACATAAAAAATGAACCTGTTCTGCAGATTCAGGTACAGTGTAAACTCTGAATAAACGGTCTATCCCATGCATATGAACAGTAGCCCCTACAGTATGGATCATAAGATGATTACATTAAAAAACAGACATGCAGATGAAAAATATGTAACTAGAAAGACAATCAACTGCCACTGAAGATGTTAGACTGTTGAGAGTGAAGACAACATTAACTAAGTAGAAGAAAGGAGTCGGTTATAGGCTCATTTTTCGGGGATAAACATGCAAAAAAAATGTCAACTTCAAACCCTTCGTTTGGGGTGTCTTCGTAGCTCATCTGACAGAGCGTGTGCCCCATGTACAAAGGCTCAGTCCTTAACGCAACAGTCACAGTTTGATTCCGACCCCTTGGCGCTTTGCTGTATCTCATCCCCCTCTCGCTCCCACTGTCCTGCCTAAATCTGTCCAATCAGATAAGGGCCATAAAAGCCCAAATAAATCTTTTAAAAGAAAAAGAAACCTCTGTTCACTCACCATTATTGTGCCCCATGACAGTGAAAAAACGCCTCCGTTTCCCATTCAACACTGAGAAACTAAAATAGAAGTAATGTGGATGTAACTTAAATTTAAGCATCTTGGTGTTTAGGTTTAACTTGCAAAATTAAATCAATTTCAATTCCTCCAAACCACACATTGATATGGGTCATTTATATCAACCCTCTAATACGACCCACCGTCCTCGTATCTTAGCCTGGGACTCCGTTTGATCCGTAAATAAAAATAAAAACACGCCTTTTACTTTTGTTTTTCAGTTTGTTGTGTTTGATGCTAACTTGGAGCTAAGCTAGCCGTGAACCAGCTTGGTTAAGTTGGTCCCTTTTTACTGTGTTGACATTACACAAGTCTCCCGTTAGCATCTTGTATGCTACTTGACGCAAAGTGACGCATACACAACTCACATCTGCACTCGACTCACATCGGCGAGAGACAACGATGTGAACCTCAACCTCTGCCATTTTGATGATATATTCGTCTGTTCTCGCCCTTCTCGCTCCTACTTTAGTGGTCGGCTCTTCCGGCAACAGATGCCGTGAGCACGACGTTAAGAAACTACCAAACACTGTCTAACGTGCACAAATAAATGTTCTAGCTGGCAATGTTTCGGTACTAGAACATCATCAGGCAGAGGTTAGGTATTTGAAATGAAACCAATTGATGATGAAATACCATTGAACATGAAATACATCCAGAAATCTACAGCTGATCCGAATGCGTTTAACCCTTGTGTTGTTCTTGGGTCAAATTTGACCCGTTTTCAATATTAGTAATATCAGAAATATGGGTTTCTTTCAACCAAATTGCCTGAAAATAATAGTGTAAATGGTTTTAAAACAGTATCATGACTAAACGTTGTGTCTGTGACCCATTTAACATCCTCTGATCTTAACTATTAGTCAAAATAATGATTTCTGCTGCTTTTTTTTACTCAAAAATGTAGTATAATTTCATATAAATTAGGTTTATTGACCATGAATTAAAAGAAATGTTAAAAAAGTGACAAAAGCTTTTAAAAAGCATCAAAAGCCTGTTAAAAAAAAGTGACAAAAATGTTGAATATACAACAACAAAAAAGTTAATTTTCAATTTTAACCCAGGACAAGTCGACAGGAAGACAACACAAGGGTTAAAAGAGGTTGTAGATGTGTTCATGATTCACAGGTAAAGAGTCAAAATGTTCAGGTAGCGTATTCTTAAAGTTTAAACAACTTCAACTCATAACGGATTCTCTGTTTGGACTGCATTAGCTGATCTGTGTTTGCAGCAGTGTGCAGTGTGTTTATAATATCCACATTCAATAAGCTTATTGA
>NC_048418.1:1524039-1525560 GCF_013103735.1 Etheostoma cragini | reverse complement strand
GTGTTAAGCCCCTGCATTCGAGCAGGGTTTGAACCTGCGTGGGGAAACCCCGTTGGATTCTGAATCAAAAGAAGGCCAACCTCAGGAAGGGCCCCAACAAGCCCATCATTAATCACTGGGAGACCCCCCTCAGTGGATCCCGGTAAACCTTCGAGGACCCCAAAAACTCCTGAGTGTCTCCTCAAAGACTAATGGAGGGAGGGAGACAGGGAGAGGGACGGAGGGACGGAGGGAGGGGCTGATAATGACACCCAGTCGAGCCTGTCTCCAACTCCCTGTGATTACCCAAAGCTAAACGTTAATCTTTACCACTTACTGACAAATGATGACGCAGCGAATTCTTTCATCCTGGGAAGGGCACGACAGGCCCGGTTTACACTATTAAGCCCTTAGAGAGACAGAAAATACTCAAAACACTGCGATGAAGGGAGTTCTTTAGGCCTATACTTTAGCAAAGAGACTACATCGTGGCGTTTGTTCCCTACACTGAGGTGGAAGTTTATCATTCAGGTGTCATAAAGTCTGCAGAAAGTGGTTACAATTTTCTATAGACATTTCTTTATATACAGTTGTGCTCATAAGTGGACATACCCTTGCTTATATTGACTAAAAATAATAATAAAAAAAATCATCTTTTGTAAATAGATGTTAATGCCTTAATTAAAAAAAAAAGGAAAAATCCGACCTTTAAGGACACCAATTTTCTTTGTGAATGAATAAAGTTTCATGAATAAATAAATGTTCTCCCTTAAAGGAAAGGGGAGGTAACCTTGCCCCTTAGGACCTAATCTGCATAAAAGGCAGATTCTGGTCCAGTACACAGTACAGTATACCCCCTAGAATACGTTAGAGTACACCACTGAGTATGATCTTGACTACTGAGGACGCAGCAGCAGTTCATGCATTAGATCTTTAATTTTAGAAAATATAATGAATGCTTAAATTACGGTGATGACGGGTTTGGTCCCAACACCACATCACCAGAACCAAACGCTTCAAAGCTGCTTCTGAACTTGACTCTGATGTCTGGAACCAGCTGTTCTTCTTCAACCTCAGGCCGTCCTGTATCATCACGTCAGTACAGATCTGTATCCGCCGTGTGTGGCAGCGACAGAGACTCTTCCATTCATAATACTAATATAATAGTAGGGGGTAGAGGTGCGTTCAACCCGATGATTCATCGGCCAATTAGAAACAAGAAGAGCAAGGTACTCACATCATCGCATGCACCCTTTGTTATTACACGTGTTACAGTGTGTGTGCACCAAACACACTTGCTAATATATCAAGATAGAAATCAAATATTAAGATGAAGAAATTAAATGAGTAATCTGAAAAAGTCACGTTCACCTCAAATAAGAGAAGAGCATGAAAGTGGAACTATGTATTTTTTTATTTATTTTTTTTACCTATGGAATCTCTCTATGGAGAAACCTGTAGGGGGGTTCTATAGAGAAACCTGTAGGGGGGCTCTATAGAGAAACCTGTAGGGGGGTTCTAGAGAGAGAAACCTGTAGGGGG
>NC_048418.1:1521300-1523939 GCF_013103735.1 Etheostoma cragini | reverse complement strand
ACCTGTAGGGGGCTCTAAAGAGAAACCTGTAGGGGGGCTCTATGGAGAACCTGTAGGGGAGCTCTAGAGAGAAACCTGTAGGGGGGCTCTATAGAGAAACCTGTAGGGGGAAATTAATTCCCTCCATCATGTGGAGTCATAACTTCATAAAGTGCTCATATTTAAGCAAATAATTTAATTTTTGAACAGCCACTTAACGTCTAACACTGAAATCGTTTACTCTGAAAACCATGTATCTGAATCTGAAAAAAAAAAAAAAAATCTTAATTTTCAATTTCAAAAGCTGAATTACATTGTATTTTTTTTCCTGGCAGTCATCTATGAATAAATATTTCTTAACCTCTTTCTTGGATCACATGACTATCAGACCATGCTCTCATAGGCCAGAAGACAGTTGCACCGTAGGCCTATTCAGGCTCGATTGGCTGCCTATAGGTAGCCTGGATACATACTGTATATATACTTATATTTTGGATCTGAATTATCCTTATCTCAGCACATACAACCAAAACTCTCTTCATGGCTTTAGACAGCTGTCAGTAAATGAGATTCACAGCAATCAGGGTGAACTGACCCTTAAAGATAAACCACCCGGGGCTTGTCCAGCCTCCCTTTAGCAACAGGTCTGAGCAGAGATCAGGTATGCCCGGGTCGGCAGTCCACAAACAGAACCAGAACAAACTGACCCCTCCATAATCCCCTCATACTTCCTGCTGGAGGGGGTAGGGAGACGGGGGGCTGCAGTAAACCCGACACCAAGACCGGAGGAGGATGCGTGTTCATTCAGAGATAACACAGTGGAAAACCGCCAGCATGTACACCCCTTAAACCATCCTATTACATTTTACAAGTATTTTTTTCAAAATGCATGGTCAATAAACGTAATTTGTGTGATTTTATACCTAATTGTTGTGTGAAAAAGCAGAAATTATGAATTGTTAACAATTAAGTTAAAATCCGAGAAAGACTTTTGTAAGAGTTCAGTAAGAAAATGTTATTTTTTTTATAATATAAACAGTTTTTTCTTCTCCAAATGCTGTAAAATTCAATATAACATCCAGAATTCAAGGATATTGCAAAGAATGTTGTATTGAACCAACTGTGTGGTTGTTGTTGTTGTTGTTGTTGTTGTTTTTGCCAATTTGGTTAAAAGAAACAGATTTGTTTTGAGTGGAAACTTTAAAAAACTAGTCAGGTTTGACCCCGAGGACTACAGGAGGGTAAATGGAGCGATCCTTTGTTTTTAACCAAATTTTCAGACACTTTCAGATTGGCGTACCAATCAGGGTCTGTAGTTTAAATCGTTCGAATGGTCAACTATTTCGGGTTCACTCCTACAAAATAAAAGTCTAAACATATCCAAGACGTATGTGACGGTCATGTCATGGAACTGCTGAACCAGGGCACTCATACCTTAGTTGGTCCAACTCAGGCACTGCTCCACTAAGTCACAACAACAGCCAAAGTGGCCCGGGAACTGTGGTTGAGGACACGCTGAACGTCTCCCCAGAAGAGTCCCACAAACCTTAGTCCTGAAAGGAAAAAAAAAAAAGATATTTGTTTATTAGTCCCCAATGGGGAAATTACTGCACTACACTCCGTGTACACACTTTTTGTTAGTACTCACACACAGGCCTGAAATACACACACATGCTCAGGACCTATACATGCACTATACATGGAGAGATGCACAATACATGGAGAGATGTCAGAGTGGGGGGGCTGCCAGCTGAACCAGCGCCCTGAGCGGTTGTGGGGTACAGTGCCTTGCTCAAGAGCACCTGGCAGTGCCCAGGAGGTGAACTGGCATCTCTCCAGCCACCAATCCACGCTCCCAACTTTTTGGGTCCATATGGGGATTTGAACCAGTGACCCTCCGGTTCCCAACCCAACTCCCTATGGACTGAGCTACTGCCACCCCCATAGTTTATACATATAGTGGGGTTCGAACCCACGCGGACATATGTCCATTGGATCTTAAGTCCAACGCCTTAACCACTCGGCCATCCTGGTACTGTGCTGTGTACTGTGTACTGTGCTGTACTGTGGAAGTGCTGGTCTGAAGGAAAAGTAGGCTATGTTACAGAAGATATGACAAAGAGCGTGAGGTACTGAGAAGAAGAGGTCAGTCTCTTTAGGTGACTTGGTTCTGTTCAGTGGTTCAAAGTATTTGCACACACTGCCATCTAGTGTCTGAACATAAGTACTGCAAAGAACTGCACAGAGGTGTTTTATGTTTTACCCAGCAGGCACTGCGTGGACGCCTTGTTTGGTACAAAGTTCATTTTTGGAAATTCTGGCAGGAGCACTATGTATTGTATATTGTATGTATGTATGTTGATATCCTATCATTTCATTTATAGTTATATTTTGTACTGTCACAGAGATTTTGCTGCTGTAACATTATAATTTCCCTTTTTTATCAATAAATAACAATCTATCTATCATCTATCTATCATCTATCTATCTATCTATCTATCTATCTAACTATCTATCATCTATCTATCTATCTATCCATCTATCTATCATCTATCTATCTATCTATCCATCCATCTATCTATCATCTATCCATCCATCTATCTATCTATCTATCTATCTATCTATCTATCTATCTATCTATCTATCTATCTATCTATCTA
>NC_048418.1:1519769-1521200 GCF_013103735.1 Etheostoma cragini | reverse complement strand
CCCCCCCCCCCCCCCCCCCCCCACCCCATCAAGTCCCCAGGATCAGCGTGTACCTGCAGTGGAGGACAGCAGGGGGCGCACGGAGACAAGGCCAGTGGAGGATGGATGGAGGATGGAGGATGAAGGAGGACTCCCACTGAAACCTGCACAGAGAAAATGAGCCTTCCCATCCAGCACACCACACAAAACCCGAATAATGCACCCAGATCTGGACGCATAAAGACATCTTACAGACCAGAGAAGAGAAAAGAAATACACAAGAAGAAGCCAGAATATGATTCTGGTGCTTTCCTATTTTTGAGCTCCTGTGATCAACGTCAAAGGATAGCTCATTACTGGAATATTACAGCACTGGCATTACCATAAAGTAGGCTACTATTATATCATCAGTAAAATATCCTTTAGGATTATGGATCAACATAAAGCATCGTTTCCCAAACTCACTGACGCGTCTTAACGCGCATGATTTATGTAGAAAAAGAGACTCAGACAGTTAAATAGATTGTCCTTCTGAGAGAAAAATTACAATTGTGCATCTGTGTGTGTGTGTGTGTGTGTGTGTGTGTGTGTGTGTATATGTGTGTCCATGCACACGCTACGCGCGTGCGTGGATGCGCGTGCGCGCAGGCGGAGGATCCGAGCCGTGTACAGTGCAGCAGGCAGGCAGGCACGAGCCGCTGGGCGCGCAGGAGAAGCCGCAAACGCATTTGAGCAGCCGCTACACCGGAGACCGCGCGCGGACAGCACAGGGCAGCCCGGGAACTTGAGTGTGCACGGTAAGAGTCGCCTGCATCTCTCCTTTCATCCTCCTCTTTTATCTCTCCGAAATCAGAAAGAGCGCTTTTCTTTTGGAGGCTTTTGGCTGTTTTAATTTGTATTTCCCCCCCCCCCCCCCTCATTCCTTTTGTCTTGTCTTTTTTCTTCTTCCATCTCTCCATTTGGGCAGCCATGCAGGGAGCGCGTGGATGGGTGTAGAGACACGAGACAATAGATCTCCGCTAGATTATAGAAGAAAATAGAAGAAGAATAAAAAAATTGGAGCTGAATTGGAAACATTTTGAACCCCCAGATATGGTTATTATTTCATCTTCTAGCCTCCCTTTTTTTCCCAGGCGGTGAAAAAATGTGCACGAGCTTTAAAAAGGGGTGTGTACCGTCTGGGAGGAACACGCGCGTGTCTTCAGCCTCAGACACGGCTGGTTTGGGCTTTTTCTCTTACTTTTACTGAGGGAGAAACAATGCGCACAGGAGAGTCTCCTCGCGCGCTCCTTGTTATGCATTGAGTGCCCTGACTTGTTTATTATTATTATTATGATACAAATCTATTTTTTATTTTTATTTTTAGCCTTTCCCCCTCTGTGTTGTAATTTACAGCCATTACACAGTTCCAACATGCAGAAGAAGAAGCCCCCCCCCCCCCCCCCCCCCCCC
>NC_048418.1:1518074-1519543 GCF_013103735.1 Etheostoma cragini | reverse complement strand
CCCCCCCCCCTCCCCCACCCCCCCTCCGTACATTAAGTTCATCCTTTCACCTCGCTCGTGCTGCATCCATGCTGGATGTTTAGTTTGGCTGCGAGTCCAACTTCACCATCCATCCTCCATGCCGTCGGTTCAGATCGCCTGGTCCTTTGTTTGCCGCGGCACGCATGCGCACTGGGAGTAGGGTGTGGATGGGAGACATGCCACCTTGCGTATCAATAGGATGGAGAGGAGGAGGAGGAGGAGGAGGAGGAGGATGGACGGCGGAGGGGTTTTACTTCTGGCTCTAGGGATTCATTGCGAAGTAAAATGTTGATTATGGGAATAAAATGAGATGATTGTGTGTGTGTGTGGTTGTATGTGTGTGTGTGTGTGTGTTGGGAGATCTGTGTAGAAGGTACTTTGTGTGTGTAGTGATGCTGACCGTTTTTTTTCCTTGAAGTATTCAGTAGCTTATAATGAGACTTTAGATGGTCAGAGTTAAATTGATTCATTGTTTTGTTGCCAACTGTTATGATAATCAATCGATTTGAGTCATTATTTATGAAAAAAAACTTCAGTGATGTTGGTTAATTATGAATATTGTCTCCTCTGGGACAGTAAATTGAATATCTTTGACTCTGGACAGACTGAGACATTTGAGGGCGTTATGTTGGGTTTTTTGGGACTCTAATGTCCACATTATCACCATTTTCTGGCATTTTAGAGACTGAAGAACTAATTGATTAATTGAGAAAAGAATCGACCGATGAATCGACAGTGAAAGTGAGCGTTAGTTGCGGCCATGCTAAGGAGGTTTGGGATTTTAACGGGTCAGTGTGGACACAAATAGGTAATGTAAGGGCCAGTTTAAATGTTATTGTTTCATCAGAGTGGAAATGTTGTAATTATTCGAGAAAAACAATCGACAATGAAAGTAATCATTGTCTGTAGCCCAGCTGAAAGAATAAGTCCTTTCATCACTAGTGGGTGTAAAGAAAATGAATTTACAATAATGCAGATAATCAGTTAAGTTAACGTTATGAACGTTTTCAAGCACGAATGGTTAACTTGCGATTTTTTGTATTTTTGTCCATAGTTAAAGGTCTTATAGCATGAAAATGTTACTTTATGAGTTTTTTAACATTAATATGAGTCCCCCCAGCCTGCCTATGGCCCCCCCAAGTGCTAGAAATGGTGATAGGTGTAAACCGAGCCCTGGGTATCCTGCTCTGCCTTTGAGGAAATGAAAGCTCAGATGGACCGATCTGGAATCGTCCCCTTATGACCTCATAAGGGGCAAGGTTACCTCCCCTTTCTCTGCTTTGCCCGCCCAGAGAATTTGGCCCACCCATGAGAGAGAGACATCATGGCTTTCAAACAAGCAAAGTGGACGTTAGTCAAGGCACCACACAGATCCAGTATTAGGGACCATTAAGGTCTATATAAAGAGACTTCAGATACAGTATTAGGGACCACTAAGGTCTATATAA
>NC_048418.1:1513956-1517974 GCF_013103735.1 Etheostoma cragini | reverse complement strand
GTGTGTGTGTGTGTGTGTGTGTGTTTGTGTGTGTGTGTGTGTGTGTGGGTGTATGGGACATAAAGAGAGAGCGGGGGAAAGAGGTATCATGCCGTGTCACCTCTCTGCTCTCGGGGACCCTGCAGGTCTCAGAAGGTCCCCTCTTCGTCTGTCTTTGTGGTTCTTTCCCCGCCAAGATGTCCAAAAATAAGTAGTAGGAAGTATTCTGATCCTTTATTTAAGTAGAAGTACTAATAGCACACTGGGAAAATACTCAAGTAAAAGTCCTGTGTTGAAATTGTGATTTAGGTAATAGAATGTAAGTGTCATCAGGAAGGGAAGTACTCAGAAAAGCAGAAAAACAATCTAAAGTGTTTAATGGTCTAATCATGTCTGCTGGACTTGTCTATATTATATATCATTGGGGGGGTTAATTAATAAGTAAACATCATTTCAGAAACAACATGTGTTTTGTGTGCAAAAATCTTAATTTGCAAAGTACCCTATAGGAACTAAAGCTGGCAGATGAATGTAGTAGTAGAATATTTCTCTCTGAAAAGCAGAGGAGTAGAAGAAGAAAATTACATCTATACTGAAGTACAGTACTGATGATGAACTTCGTTGCATTCCCCGAGTGCCAGTGAGTCCGTGACCAGCAGGATCACTTCCCCCCCGACGCAGTGTCTGTCCTAATTAAACCCCCCCGGCTGCGTGTGGTGCAGGCGGAGGCTCGTTAACTCACGGCGAAGGAGATGAAGCACGGGGAGGCTGAACGCGCATGGCATGCAACTGCGTGCATGTGATTGTGTGTTGTGTGTAGAGGAAGCCGGGGATCGGGTGCAGCTGCCAATGAAAGTGGGCAACTTAACACAACTGGGTCAGTTTTGGGGTCCTACTGTTTTAATCAAAAGAACGCAGAATGTCAAAAAGGTAACGTTATTTTACACCTTCGGCTCAGTTTTTACTATCTTTCTTGAAGTGAGTTTCAGTATTGTCAAATGAGACTGAATGAAGGTGAAGAAATGTCCCTTTATTCTAGAGAAGTCTTGAATTTAAGTTAGTTAGTTGTATTTCAATCAGGAGAGACGTGTTTGCAGATATGCAAATGACAAATTTTTTTGTACAGCTCAATAAAATGTACAAAGTCTTTGGCGATTAGACTCCATCAATATACAAACATTTCATATATACATAGGGTTAGAGAACCATCAGACCCTCCGATGGTGGTGACGAAGGAGCCCGAAGACCAGACTGGAGGAGGCTCCGGACCGGTCAGCTGGAGGTAGAGGACTGGAGGTGGAAGGGGGGGGTGGAGGGTTGCACTCTTTCCCTGCAACAACAGCTGATAGCAAAGGGAGAAACCATTAATTAAAGCAGGGTTGTGACCCTGTGGTTGACCCTTGCCATTGTGTACGTTTCTGATTGGTTAAGCAGGAAGGTGAACGCCTCCAACAGCTGATTCCATCTAGGAAGAGAGCATTGATGAAATTAGGTCTTCCTGAAAGTATTTACACCGAGCTACATTTAAATCAGGAGAGACTAGTTGCAGACATGCAACAATTATACACAGCATTGTAAAACGTACATTAGATTAATTTGGATAACAGCTGAATTGATTTAGGAGTGCACTGATTAAAAGTTAGGTCTTCCTCAAAGAAACAACACTGAGCTACAGTACATTGGATAGAGCTGGTGAAATAATCTCTCTGCATTTTTATTAACAAATATAAGTTCCCAAAATGAGCTGATGTCAGGCTCTTCTGTGAGAATCATTGCTGGAGTGCAGGCAGCGGTGTTTAAATACAGCGGGTACTATAGGAGCAGGTTGCATTTCACGCTGTGAGGAAGGGCAGCGTTAGGTGGCCAGATAAAGACTGCCTTGAAGCGCGCCGCGGCATCTGACACGCGTGTGGCGCTGCGGCTGGCATGCATTCAAACCATGGGAGGCATCAATTAGTGTTGTGTGTGTTTACTGTATAGCATGAATGTAAGACCGACCCCAAAAAACTGAGCTTTTATCAAGACAACAGTGCCCAAACAGGTGTGACGAATTAGTCTAAGCTCACGTTATGTCCGACGGTACATTTGCCGCAAGCAATAGCCAAATGTTAGTTTTAAGCTAACTACATGTCTGTAAGTTAAGCTAAAGTATTTAGTCAGTAATACAAATATCCAAATGTTAGTTTTAGGCTAATTACATGTCTGTAAGTTAAGCCAACACACATACATCGGACATAGCGTTAGCTTAGCGTCAGGATCCCACAGTTTTGCTGATTCTTCACATCTGTCTGCACTTTTGTCTTTGTTTTTTCGGGTCGGCAGGTTATAAAAACTGACGTTCTGGCTTCTTTATATTGTTGGTAGTGAATATTACAACACAGCACCCTTTAGATATTTTTCCGTTGTTTTTTTAGCGGATCAAATCAACGAGGAGGAAACCTTCGTGCAATACAAGTCAATGGAGAGCGGAGAGTTGTTTACACCTCCTGTGGGGGTGGGGGTGGGACTTAAATGCGCTTGGTCTCTATGCTAGAGTAATATGATTATGAGGTGAATGCTTACTACTTGTTTAGTTAGCAGTGGAACAGCTGTTGCAGGAGTTTATTGGATGAGTTTGGGTGAGCAATGGGGAAGTGACCTCCTTGGAGCAGAAGCTGCTGGGTAATGTAGTTCGACAGAGCAGCTCACTGCAGAGTGAAGGTACACATATTAAGTGTTGGCTGAGTGCTTTTGCTCTGTAAAAAAACGTCCATGAGCTACAGGGTAGCCGATATAAATTGCTGTTTCACTTGTGTAGCTTTTAAACTTGATAGGGCTTCAAGTGATTGGTTTCCGTTGGCCACTTCTGCATGCTGGCCTGACAGGAATGAGGAAGTTGGATGTTTCTCTGTCACGTCAAAGGAAGCATGACACCGCTTTATTAAATGAAGTTGATTTTGGGGTTGTGTATGCTGAAGTGAACTTACAGTGCAGCGGAGGTTTTACAGCAAATGTGTCAAACTCAAGGCCCGCGGGCCAAATCCGGCCCATTGCAAATTTTGATCTGGCCTCCGTATTAATTTAGGTTCACAATACTTCTTGGCCCGCCTAGTTTTTGTCATGAATTGGGCGTTTTTGACGCTTTCCCAACATTTTGGATGCTTCTTCCTGTGATTTTGGTATTTTCTTCAACATCTTTGTCGGCCAAACTGTTAAGTGAAAAGACTATATGAGACATTCAATTATACAGTTGAACATATTTGACTTTTTTAATGACCTAAAAGCAATAAACTCTGTATGTCTGGCCCTTGATGCGATTCTCATTTTCCAGCGTGGCCCTTATGGAAGTTGAGTTGGACACCCCTGATTTACAGGAAAGATGGAGGCGTTGTGATGGTCATCGTGAAGTTTCCTTTCCCAACCACGAGAAAGCTGATGTTGTGTCCTCTGTTTTATTTTTGATTTTGTTAAGTCCAACCCCTATGTATCTTTAAATATGAAAACATTTGACACAATTGCCTGCCTTTGTAGAGAGTTTTGCTATCGAATTTGTCTTGTCTTACATGTGTTATCCTGAATAAGTGGGACATTGTGTCCAAAAAGACTTGTAGGACCACAAAAGAGTTGTTTTTATCGCCCCTGTATTGAGTTACCAGCCGCCAAATGTATACGATCTCATGGTATACATTCATCACCCAACCTAGAAGTAATAGAGAGGATATGTTGGGCAACTGTTTGCTAACAACCGAAACAACAGTGGTGGTGTATCTGTAGACTTGTTTTCTGCCCCCTGGTGATCAAAAACAGTCTCATGCATCTTTAAAGCCGCTCACTGATTTTATTTTTCGCCCTCACTTCCCCAACTCTTCTCACAGTTTAGGTTTTCAAGCATCGACACAAAGCTGGGAATACATCTGTGGATTCGGGGGCATTCTAACAAAATCTGAGAATGTACCTTTTAAATGTTTCATTATGTGCTTGACCTGGGGTACGATGTGTCTTACAGTCAGTGTTTCTGCAGAAAAGGTCCATTCAGATAAAAGTAAAAGTGTCGGCCAGC
>NC_048418.1:1495643-1513843 GCF_013103735.1 Etheostoma cragini | reverse complement strand
CCCCCCCCCCCCCCCCCCCCCCTCGTGTCCCTGCCCGCTCCAGTCGTCCACCGGTGGTTTGACGGCAGTGCGACTTGTCCTCGTCCTCGGCAGCTCTTTCACCATGAACGCCACCTGTCACATCGCACCGTGTCTTCCAGGAAATTACAGCTCAAACCCAACGCGACAACGTTATCTGATCTGTAACCCGGCGGGGCGGTAATGTACTCGGCAATCTCAGCTCGCTCTCTGCTGAGTCCCAAATCCACTCACTCAGTCACTCATTCGTCCTTGTGGATTTGAAAATAATTTGGCAAAGGGTAGATAAAGGGACAGTCTCTCGTCCAACCGAGCCGTCCTCTTATCTGTGGCAGAGACAGATCGCATCCTAAAAGCAGAGCGGACAGGGAAAACATCTCAATAGTTATGAGATTCCAGTAGCCAAACACTTTTACTTCAGACTCAGTCCCCTGTTATTGCAGAGTAATTGCTGTGAAAGAGGAACAGATTATGGAGCATTGTTAAGTTTTGTCAGCTATGTCAACAACACAAACATCTTCACTGAGATGTCACTCGGGGCTTGATTAAATAGGAACTCTTGGCTTTGAATGAAAGTACCTTTGTCTTTCTCGCCAGCTTCGGGGCTTGTCTACCGTGTGAATGCACACATCAGGTACAGAGCAGTGAATCCTATACAGTTATGTGGTTTTCCTGTCTCATGAGATCACAAGTTTTCACTTAGGTGGATTTCTGATATTGTCTGCAAGAATCAATTATTAACTTGATGGAATTTCCTCATGCAAATCTGCTGTGTAAATTATAGATCAGCGTGAGCCTCGGTAAAAGTTCTCAGTCATAGAGATGTAAATCTAAGATTAGGATTAAGACATGCAGGGGATATTACATTTTTTTCACTCTGTTATTAGCTATTAAACTATGCTTTAGCTATGTGCTTACACACATTAAACTTCAGCTCGTGACTAGCTTGGCGTTGTTAAATGTCTAGATATCTTCTTCTTGCTGTACATGCTCAGCTATGACACAGTAGATATCAGAAAGAGCGCTTAGAGAGCGTCTAGACTCTGAGTCCTGTCTGCTTATGTGCTGCTGGATGATGTGTGTCTCGGTGCCCCCCCTCCGGTGACTCATTTTCGGGGTTATCTGGAGTTTAGAGTAGACTTTGTCCTCTCTCTCTCTCTCTCTCCCTCTCCCTCTCTCTCCATCTCTTTCTCTCTCTCTCTCTCTCTCTCTCTCTCTTAATGTTGTGGCTGGGGACAGCGGATGCCCGCCACGTCCAATCTCTCTCCACCAGCGTCTGGCCGCTGGCGGCGGACAGGGGTCACTCAGATGTGATGCTGAGACGGCCAGTTTTGGCGAGCCAGCCAGACACACAGATAGACGAACGAGGCGGGGCTGGAGGTCTGAGTCTGCCCTGGATATGTGTTTGTTGTTGCGTCGTCGTTAGATCTCAGCCTGAAGCCCTTTTTTTATACCGCTGTGTCTGTGTATTTGAAGCTGAGTGCACTTTCTTCAGTTTGAGCTGTGGTGGAAGGCAGGCAGGAGACTGTGAATCTTAAGTTACTTCTGGTGACCTGTCATCCGTCCAGGAGAGACAGTTTGGCAGCAGAGGACGTTCCTCTCTTGTCTTCACTCTAAAGCAAAGGGTTGCTTCCTTGCAATAAAAATGTGATATGTGTGCTCTTTTTGTTCTTCATTTTCTTGTGACTGAACCACTGGATGGTAAAACATGAAATTTTTCATTTCCTATCCTGATAATCATCTTTTAACCTTGTAGGGGTCCCCCCCATGCTGGGAAAAATGTAAATATGTTCTAGTCTCTTCACTCCTCTGTGACAGTAAACTGGGAATATTTGACAACAAGACATGTGTGCCATGTGTTGCTATGTTGGTGCATTGTTGAAATTAAGGAGTATGCAGGCACACCAAGACAGATTCCTATTAACTGCACTGTTCAAATGGCTTATAAACTTAAAAATTAACTTAAACCTGAACTCAAACTTACCCCCCCCCCCACTCCACACCAAAACAGTGACAGGAAGTTGAAACTATAGAAAACTCACACGGATAAAGAGTGTCATGAGACTGCCCTTCCTCATATGTTTAAACAAAGGAATCAATGTTTATGTGTCATGGTTTGTTTCCTTCTTTCGAGTATCGTGTACTTTGGGTAGTATCGGTACCGACTACTAGATTTTTAGTATCACTACATCCCTAGTAGGAACTAAGGGACCGATATCCTGGAAGAGTGAAGTGCAGAATGCAGTGAGATTGTTACGTGTTTGGTCTGCATGGGCAGCAGCACTTAAGATAAGACCTGTTCTTTTTTGTTTTTTTAACATTTATCTCATGCTTGTGAACTCCCCGTCTGCAGGTCTGAGGGAATCTTTCTCTCCCTTCATGTGTCAGATTTATGGGGCGATATTGAAGCTGATCCACCAGTGGCGGTGGTTTATGTTTTCCTGTGCTCGGGGGTCTAGCTGGTAAAGCGGATCATAAACATCACAGAAAAGTCCCCCGAAAGCAGTCGGGAGTTATTACCTCCGTCTCAGGGCTAAAAGCCTCGGAAAGTGTCCTCGTGTCCTCAGTTCTGATTGGACGGGCGCTTTACAAGACTTCAAATATATCTGAAAGACACAACACACTTTGTCTCCTAAAACACATATACAATACACTGACCACCTGTCTGACAGAGCCACATGGCTAAAAACAGCAAGAACATGAACTTGGTATTGCTTTTCAGTAGCTTTTAAAGAGCCCATGTTCTTCTCATTTTTAGGTTCATAACTGTATTTTGAGGTTGTCCCAGAAAAGGTTTCCATGGTTTTAATTTAAAAAACACCATATGTTTGTTGTACTGCACATTGCTGGAGATCCTGTATTCACCCTGTGTGTTCAGGTCTCTGTTTTATCTCCAGAGTGAGACATCTCACTTCTATCCTATCTTTGTTGGGAGCTGCACATGCTCAGTAGCTCGGTAAGAACCCATCAGCTGATAACTCTTTCTCCAGCTTTGGTCAGTCCAAGGCAGGATCAGCTGGGAGACTTCTTCTAGACCAGGGCCACTTGTGGAATACCTGCAGAACAGGGACAGGAAGTAGTTCTTTTGGAGATTATGGTCAACTAGTGCAACTAGCAGTGTTTTGCAATTGAGAACAAGCTAGCATGCTACGGTTAGCCACCTTGTCTCTGCTGGTGACGTAGAAAGCCGTGCAGATTCTGAACAGCTCACCTGGAGAATGAGGCCTCCTTTTTTTTTCCAAGATTGTACACATGTGGAAGCACCAGAAACACAAAATAACACCCCAAATCCAAGAAAAAGTGATTCTTTCATAATATGGGCACTTCAAATGTCATATTGTCCTGTATTAATGGGCTCAAAAAGGTCAGAAAATGGTGAAAGAAGTTTAGTCATTGTTTCCCAACGTCCAAGAAAAATGTCTTGTTTTGTCCACAAATGAAAGACATTCAGTTTACTGTCCCAGAGGGAAGAAAGTAGAAAATATTGCCAGCTTTAGACAAGATGTTAATTGTATTGGATAATGAATCTCAGGCAAGTCTTCAGACGTTTTATTATAAGATTCCTGAAACGTAAGAAGCTAAAGATATCTGATGATAGTCATGTAAAATATAAGCACACTTTGCAATTGCTGAAGCTAAAACATGCTAAAACAACTGATCTCCTATGTCTTTTAAACACCACTGCCCATTCAATTCCCAGAAATACCTCCGAATCGTCACTTGGCCCGGCTCTGTTCTGAGAAAGGCACGCAGCCCTGCAGAGATATTGATTGATGTTGGACCATGTCTGGCTCCGGGTGGAGGCCGGGGGGGCCTCAGGGATCCCTGCAGACAGATGGAAAGGAGGATGGTGTGGGATGCGGGGATAGCAGAGCTGCTAGTGGTGGGCTTAAAGCCGCAGTGCTATTGATTGACACAAGAGATAGAGCCCAGCTGAAAGCAAAACAAAAGAGAAAAGTAGCATATTATTCTCTGAAACAATCCCCGGGTGGTTTCGGTGGCCCAACGGATCCGTATGTGATATGAGCAGATTATATCTACCTTTATAGTGATTGAAGCACTTTCACTGGAGTTGGACAAAGCTTCAGTGAAAAAGCAGATGCGCAGTAATTACACGTATCCCCCTACTTCTCTATCTAAGCCCATCACTGGGAAATAAATCTTCCTCTCTGTCTGGCTCCTGGTTTTCTCATTTGTTAAAACGGCTTTGGTCATTTCAAGGTTACAGTAATATTGGCGGGTTCCTCCTCTCTGTGGGTAGTTCAGGACCTGAAGCGTATATTATGTTTCCTTCACTGGAGAAATAACAGCTTTGCACACTTGAGTCATGCCTTTCACAAAAAAGTCAGCAAAGAAATCTTCATCATGACAAATGTTTGTCTGAATTTAGAACTAGTTTTCTAAAAACAGGCTCCGGTTCAGTCGCTCCAATGAAGTTCCATTACATGTATATAAAGAGAGTTTTAAGCCTGGAACCAAGCCAAGCAGGTACGAGATGAATTGTTACCATAAACCATTTGATTTGGCTCAACAACAAAAAAATGTAATAACTAAAATAAAAGTCTTCTCCATGACATTGCAAATAAAAATGTTTTTCTTAAACCGTCATTGATTTTGTACAGACTTGTGGCTTCAACAGGGTCAAAAACATGTCACATTTAGACATAAATCCAAACCCTTACGGAGAAATAAACAGGATTTTTCACTTCCAATACCTCACTGTTGAGCTCTATAATGACATCAAGTACAGCCCACCTGTGCTTTGTAATGCAAGTACAAATGGGAAATGTAGTTATCAATTGTATGGCAGTTCTTCTGGTACGTATCATGTAGCAACTCAATGCAGACCGCAATCAGGAAATCCAAAGAATAGAAATGCAGAAGTCATAAAAAGGGGAAGGAGATGTTGTTGTGGTGCTATCGCTGTAAGCTGGTCTTATAACAAAGTCAGATAAATGAAAGATGTAATTGCAATTGGCCCATTTGGGAAAACAGGCTGAACGCAAACACCACAAATCTCTAACCAACCACGAGCTGTTTCAACATCAATAAACTCTAACCTACGGAGCCCATAGCTGCTCTCTGTATTTTCACAGTCATGCCCCGTGATACGAGAGTTCACTTATTGATGTACTTATTATGGTATAGTATCCGTGAAGGTTCATCTCAAATGATACAATGCATGGAAAGAGTCGAATCAAAATCATTAGATTTGAGTTTTACTTGTTATTGTTCTGTAATACTGAATAGGAAATCAGGCAACATTTACCGCATATACAACTTAGATAGAAAGGTGAAAGATAGAAAGAAATCAGCAATTAGAAATCCTTGTCTGATTTGAGAAATGATAGCTATCACTTGCTAACAACACAATCCAAACTGTAAGAAAGTGGACATTAATCTTCAAAAATGCAAAAAGACAACACTAACGTGTTAACATTTAGTATGTTAGCGTAACACGTAACTCAAGTTATTATGTTGTGCATGATACCCAATCAACGATGCTACTACCTTGTAACATCCAAGTTTCTAATCAGCATTAGTATACAGTAAATATACTGTATATTCTTTTTTTAAATTATTGATGTGCATTTTAGGCCTTTATTTTATAGGATAAGACATGACACAGCTTAGATATGAACGGGGGCATGACATGCAGCAGAGGGCCACAGGTCGGAGTCGAACCTGCGGCTGCTGCGGCGAGGAGTAAACCTCTTGGGCGCCCGCTCTACCAGGTGAGCTGCCCAGGTTCCCTGCACATGTTTATTAAGTGCATGCAGCTAATGTTTATCAGGTAATGGGGAGAAACAATTGCTAGGACAAGCACAGCTAGGTCTGGGTGAAAGAAACAAATCAATCTCCATTTGAATAATCCAACATTGAGTTGTAAAATCCTGAAATCGATGAAGCTAGAGTGAAGGTATTAGTATCAATTATGGCGAGGGAAAACAGAATTCTACGTCAGCTTCCTTTAGAGATATCTCGTTATTAATACGGCCATTTTTTTACAATGAGATATCTGTTAATTCCTTTATGTGTGTGTGATGTTGCTTCACTTCTCTGTCTGGAGTTCTATTCAACTTCTCTACAGCCGATCGACAACCACACCGGGGACAGGTTCAGGACTTTCAGGTTTGCCATTGTTCTCTGTTTGCTTAAAAGCTGACAGAAAAAGGGAAGGTATTCAAAGAAACAAAGCTGCCATCCATTGCCTATAACATGTAAATACAGCTGGGAACACAAAGTCCTTAGCCCTCCTCTTAACACAGTCCACAGTACAATGTCCCTTGGCCTATTCCAATCAGTTTCTATTGTTATACTGTCTATTATTTGATTTATTAAACGCTAGAGCTGCAAAAATACATTAAATAGTTGACAACTTGTGAAATTATTCGCCAACTATTTTGATAATCGAGCCACTGGTTTGAGTCATTTACCATGACAAAATGATATCGTCAAATTCGGTGATTCCATTGAATTTTTTTGTGTTTCTTCACTCCTCTGAGACAGTTAACTTGGAGTTGTGGACATAACAAGACATTTGAGGACGTCATCTTGGCTTTGGGAAACACTGATCCACACGTATTGAGACCGAACAACTAATCCAATCATCAAGAAAATTAATCGACAGATTAATCAACATTGAAAATAATCGTTAGTTGAAGCCCTAATACACGTTTATCGGTGTTTTAAGCCCCCCAACATCTTCGTCCAGGCAGCACTGCATGGAAGGAAAAGGGATACGGCACTGGTTAGGGTTAGGGGACAGGAAGTCAACGATAGCAGCGCCGCCTGAAGGACACGTTGGGGGTTTAAAACACCGTTGAGCCTAATACACACAACGTAAAAATCAAACATAAAATACGATGAAGCGCATTCAAATTGATTCATTAATTACCCCGGCCATAAACATCTATATCCAAAACATCTGCAGGTTATCTATGAGGTGTTTTGTTTGTTCTGGATGCCCAGTTTGCATAATGACCCCACCACAACTACACCAGTACCCCGATCAGCTCCAACAAAACGTAGAACCCTTCTTAAACTGAACCGTTTAACACCGTGTTGCGTATGCAATCACTGTGCCTTGTGCCGCTGTGATTTACAGACACGTCCCTGCTGATTGGGTATCATCTGGGACACAGCCAATAGACGCCAACCAAGCGAGAGAAAACACAACTCAAAGACCATCACACACTGTTCAGAGGAAATATTAGATTAGATTAGATTCAACTTTATTGTCATTACACAGGTACAAGGCAATGAAATGCAGTTTGGGTCTAACCAGGAGTGCAATAGCAGGGAGTGCAGGATATACACTGGTTCCATAGGTGCAGGACATGGAAATGTACTGAATAAATATAGAAATTAATACTATTATAAACTTAATTTATGGATAGATTTGTCCTATGATTATAATATATAGATAACTAGTGAACAAGATTTACAGCTGGATATGTACTGAATATAATATACAGGTGGATATTGCTATAAATAGAATTTTTACAGATATGTATAATGAACATAATACACAGATGGTTGTTGAAACATGTGGTTTAACACGGAAACCGCAGCAAAACGGTGCACACCGTGTTGAAATTGAACGTGCCCCAGGTTTACACAGGTGGTCAGGTCAAAGGTGACCAAGCCATACAAGTATATGACAGGTGATTAAAAGTTTTTTCCCCAGTCTTGAGTCAAAAATGTCAAGTAGAAAAAACACCCAGCATGCCAGGCGGGTGGGCCGTCTCATTGAAATGCAGCCGTGAAAAGATGAGACAAGGTGACTATTCCTTTGAAAGTTTGCACACCGAGTACTTGACAGCTCTTGAAGTCTCCCGTCTGAACAGCGTGTATGTGTGAGGCCGGTCGGCGGTGGCGGCGGCGGTGGCGGTGGCGGTGGCGGCGGTGTGTGTTGGGAGGAAGGAATATTGGCAGGAGCCTGTGATGGAGTGGGAGATAGAGCCGGCTGTCACAACAGTTTGGGAAGAGTCCCTTTGACATGACAGAGAGGACTTATACATCCACTCTGCGCCGTCTCCGACTCCACTCAGGGTCCATTTTGATTTGTGGTTCATGATGTGCACTTTGTTGCAGCTTATCTTACATGTACAGTGTGCATTCCTGCTCAAAATGGCTGCCGTGTGGACGGATCAGATCAGAGAGGATGGCAGACGCTGCTGTAAGGCAATCAGTAAAGGATCACCAGGCAACAGCTTTCAAATGGAGAAATAAAAGACTTGTGACAGCGTGAACGCGTAGAAGAATAAATAAAAAGAAGTTAAAGTCACATTTTATTAGCACTGTATCACCCTGCTCAGCTAAGAATGATGAGATCGAAAATTAGCGTGGTCATTCATATTCCAGGCGTCCTAACACACAACCAGACAGGGTCATTAGAAAGCACATTTTGTCGGACAAACTGAGGAGAAAATGGACTTCACTTTAAAATGAATGTTTTATGGAGATAAATGAGTTTAGTCGATATTCGGCGACACACGGCAGCGACCAATTTACATCCTCCCGCCCTCGTAGCTGCTCTATTACACTCCGACACGATAACGAAACGCTGCAGTTAGTCTGGGAGATGTTTTCTTTAAGCGGTACTGATTTATAATGGCCTGAATGCAATTGGCCCAACAAGCTTCCTGATAGCGTGGTTGAATGAGGCTCGGTCCGTCTTTAAGCCTAGGGCCTAATGTCCATGGGTATTCTTCAGTGGTGGAAGAAGTATTCAAATCCTTTACTTGAGTATAAGTACCAATACCACGCTGTAAAAAAATAAAAAAAGTCTATTATAAGTAAAAGAAAAGTCCTGCATTGAAAATGTTACTTAAGCAGAAGTATCAAAGTAAAAGGAAAACTAGAGTAAAAGTATTAAAAGTAAAAGTACTCAATGCAAAAATGCATTTTAGAAATTGGAAAGGATCCAAACTGTTGTGTGTTTAATGGTCTAATCATTTCAGCTGGACTTGTAGACCTACACATTGTTGGGTGGTTTAAGTTATAATAACAACATTATTTTATAACTGCATGTGTTTTGTATGCAACAAGTGGAGTAAAAAGTACAATATTTCTCCTTAAAAAAGTGGAAGTAGAAACTGGCATGAAAATAACAGACTCAAGTGAAGTACAAGTACCTCAGCATTTGTACTTAAGTACCCTAATTGAGTTAAAATACTTATATGTATTTAATACTTATATACGCTATTTAATAGTTACAATCCACCACTGGTATTTTTGCAATCAAATCTGTTGAGAAATGTAAAGTTCTAACAGTCAGGGTCATTATTACTCGTCATTAGACCTGAGATATGGCAGCCAGAGGATGCATCATCAGCAGAAAGCCTCAGATATTTAACATTAACACAGCCAAGACAGAACAGCTGATCTCTGACACATACTGGGTTCCTGTAAGACTGAACCAATACTGGACATTGTGTGGGCGTAGACTGTTTTCTGTAAAACAGGGCGTGAGCTGGCCATGTCCTCTGAGAGGAAGTGAGAAGGCATTGTGCAACACGTATGACTTAGACAGCTGACCAGACCGTTATGTCATATAAAAACGTATTTTAACTGATAACTTGGTTTACAGAAAGTGTTTAGACATATGAAAAGGTTACCAGAAACTCCATTATTCATTGATGTTCGGCTAAAAAAAAACAATAATCGTAAAGAATTATCCCCATTATCGTATATTGCAAAAGACAAACTTTTGTACATTCAAGTCAAGACTTGGGTGAGTCAGAACTGTATTTACAACTGAGTACAGATGCTCCAAAACACACAGTGCATCCCAGTATGTAAGCAAAATGGTTTGGCTTTTTGTAACATGTAACCATACCAACCAAGAGTTAACCCGACGGCTTGGTTTGATGTAGCCTAGATATCTAGACTCACCCTAGTGGCAGCACATGCAATCTGCAGCCAAGGTCAGTCTAGCGTTTGCTTGCGAGCTGGAAAAACCAAATTCTGGTGCGGCTAATCACATTGAGTATAGAGTCGGTGGGCGGGGCTTAACATAAGGACGGCAGAGTTGCAGGAGGGAATTTCCTGCTACTTAAAAACAAAGACGATGGTCTTTCGAATCGGCTTTGGCCGCGACTCTGGAAGACTTGGAGTTAAGCTCTGAAGTCATTCATAAAAAAGGAAGATGTGTTCGGAGTATTACCGACCAGATACTAGCTCGTAGCTCTGGTTGGTTGGAGCGTCGTCCTATTGCGTGCAGAGGGAATTTGATAGACAACCGTTTATCCCGCCCCTTGGATTGAGCCCTGCCAATGTTGAGTTCCCAGGCCCAACATCTGGATGTGAGTCTGGCTTGTGAAGTTATGCGAGCGGGAACCCTCCAACAAGATCTCTGCAACGATGTGATTGGTCAACACATCTTACTCCCAGCGTGTCCAAAGCCGAAGCGTTGTCAGGGGTCTTTTGGTGTTTAAAGTCTTCTTTACACAAGGGGGCTTTCAACTAATTTCAATATTATCCCATCCGCAGCGATATTTCAAGTCAATTTCAATTCAGTTTTATTTATATTATTTATAGTATCAATTCATAACAAGTGTTATCTAAAGACACTTTCCAGATAGAGCAGGTGTAGACCACACTCCAGAATTTACAAGGACCCAACAGGTCTAGTATTTTCCTCCAGAGCAAGCTGTGCAATGGCGAGGAAAAACTAGGGAAAACTAGGAAAAACTCCTTTTAGGATGAAACTTGGGACAGGCCCAGACCCAGGCCCAGGCTCTTGGTAGGCGGAGTCTGACGACCGGTTGGGGTTATAAAGAAGAGCGGCAATAACAGTCACAAAAAATAGTAGTTTGTAGTAGTTCTTTGTAGTAGTTCATGGCGTAGCATGGCACCTTGCGGTATTATTAGACGCAGCAGGACGTAGCAGGACGTAGCAGGGCGCAGCAGATCGTAGCAGGACGTAGCAGGACGTAGCAGGACGTAGCAGGGCACCTTGCGGTATTATTAGACGTAGCAGGACGTAGCAGGACGTAGCAGGACGTAGCAGGACGTAGCAGGACGTAGCAGGGCACCTTGCGGTATTATTAGACGCAGCAGGACGTAGCAGGACGTAGCAGGGCACCTTGCGGTATTATTAGACGCAGCAGGACGTAGGAGGACGTAGCAGGGCACCTTGCGGTATTATTAGACGCAGCAGGACGTAGCAGGACGTAGCAGGACGTAGCAGGACGCAGCAGGACGCAGCAGGACGCAGCAGGACGTAGCAGGACGTAACATGACATCACAGGACGTGGAGCAGGACCACAGCGACAGCTGCAACCAAGATTTTGGAGCCTCCCTGATCCGACGAAACATGCAGGGGTATCCCATGGGTTCCATTTTTAGACACGCTAGGTCTGGACTGATTTGGCGTGATTTTGCAGGGTAGTGCAGGGTAAGACCACTTAGTTACGGTTAGGGAAAGCTTGTTGGTGGGTCAGGATTGGCGTTATTGAATGATTGGGCTGATTCCATATCAAAATCTGTAGCATTTCACTATTATAGAGAAAACACTGCCTCCAAGTTGTCTGTGTGTCTAATTCAGGCGCATACTTACGTATTCATTCTTCTATAATTAAATGCATTTTCATTGCTTTCTCAAGTGTTCAAGTGCAGTCCTTCACTCGGCTGAAAGCGACTGTTTATATGAATATTTTATGGGAAAAAAAGAACACAGTCATTGATATGCTGCAGCCACAGTAGCCACAAATTTGCATACCTATGTACCGATTGCTATCCATTATTCTTTTGCTGTTTTCTTTTTTTTATACTCGAGACATTAGTGGGATAAAAAAGGAGGCTTTAGTACATAATGACACTGCAGCAAATTAAGTCCAGTGTTGTTCATATGCATGCCACACAAAGAGGATCCTCTACTGAACAATAAGCATTGAACAAGGACTTTCATTTCTTCAAAACTGTTGTGTAATGTCCGCAGCAATCGAGTTTCAGCTCCTGTTTGGTTCTCCTCTGAAACCAAAAGACAATATTAATAAATTGGAATTATAAATAATTTGCTCTGGCAGATTCAGTGCTATGAAAACACTGGGGTGTTTTGGCGACACTTTGCAGCTCTCCTAATTGAGAGGATTCAGAGCGCCTTTGACAGATTGAGTGGACTGCGGCGCAACGCACAATTTAGCAGACAGAGGGGCACGTTGCCAGACCGGAGACATTCGGAGGGCTGGCAGCATCCAGAGCTGCACTCAAAGCAAAAAGGAGCCGGCACGGCTTCAATTAGCACCGTCTACACACTGCTTCAATAGCCACTGATATGTAATTGAGATACAGTGTGGGCGTTGAATTGCGGATTTTCTGAGGGCCGATGCGGTTCATGGGGAAGTCAGTTGGGAGTACATTACCTAAACATCATCTCCATATTTATTTCTCTTGAAGAATGCATTGTTAAAGCTGCAATGAGCAATAATGGAGACATTGTGTAACATGAAAAGTGTTGTTTATAATGACAAATCTACAGGGAATCATCAGCCGACTGCAATCCCCCCTTTTCTACAGCTTTGTAGCATCTTCCAGCTCATTATTTTAGTTATATAACCCACAACCTTACTGTATGGGTCAGTCTCTTTTCTCACCAACCTTTACACCAGCAGCAGACAGTTGTTTTCAGCTAAATTGCAGCTGCATTCTCACGATATCCCAAGATCACGCGAGAACTGTGTGATCACGCACCAGATATTTGATGCTCTTGTCAGTTTTTAATACTCTGCTACTGTTGTGGACACATTTCAGTTTGGGCCAAAAACATATTAAAGTTTTTTCATATGATTCATACAAGTTTAAATAAGTTTTAACCAGTGGAAATACTTCCTTTTTTCTGTCCTCTTGTGAAACCTGAGGTCACGCTGTATTTGTTATATTTAGTTTGGGTGCTTCTGAGTCACAAACATCCGGTTCTGCTTCATTAAATCAGGAAGTGATGAAATTCATAAGCTTCTGACCTTATTCCATAAGCAGAGATACTGCTGAGCTCTGCCCACACTGGAAGTAAAACTCTTAACCTTTGGTGTGATACTGCCTTGCTCAACCCAGCTGTACACACCGAACCCTCAACCTCTGATGGCCTATTATGGGACTTATGTTCTTTGATTATCAGGGCTTATCAGGGCTCAGAAGTATCCCAGTGTTCCCTGAACACCTCATACAGGAGGAATCTGAGATAACTGACATCTGGGGCTGACGCCCACACATCAGCACACAAATCCAACATTTTCATACGGTATAAACAGCACTTTTCGAGTGAATAGAGCCAGAATAATTTCCTCATGTCAATTGTAAACTGTGTTTATTCCAACCAAACCAGATGACTGAGGGAAAAGAGTAAAGAGTGGTTTTATGTTGTTTGTGTCGACTTTGAATGATGTGTATTTAACGGCGATAGAATGACTGTGGGTTTGCACGGATTCTGGTGGCTTCGGTTAAGACGTTCCTATGTTTGAAAAAAGGATCTCACTCTGTAACAATGTAAAAACCAATTGCTGATATTAGGAGAAACTCATTAGGAGGTAAAAACAGGAGGGTGTAAATCTAGAGAGCAACACATCGAGAGCGGCTGTGACGAGTCGACATCCTAAGAAATCCTTGTCACGGGCCGAACAAGCACTTTTGTGGATGTAAAGTGAAGGTGCGCATTGCCCGGTTAGTTAAACTGTAGCTCTATTTCCCCCTTTCACGTCTAGGAAAAAAACCTCATAGAACGACGGATTGTCTAATGCTATTTAGGGATTTGTTTTTCCTCACTTTAAATCACTAAATCTATAGTTATGGTGGTGTTTTCAGGCAGAAACAGGATCTGTTTCATGAGGACATGCTCCGTTTAGTTTTTCCTGAGAGACGTATTTTCCCAGAGGACGGGTGTCCTCTGAGGACTTTGCTGCTAGTTTTTTATAGAAACAATTTGGGAACATGCAATTAGTTTAATGATCATAAAGCGGTGAATAAATGTTTATCCCTTGTGTTGTCTTCCCGTTAACCATGAACTTGTCCTTTCAGGTAAGAATTGAAAATTAAAAATTTTTTGTGCTTTTTTTTATGTTTTTGTTGCTTTTTCTGATTTATTTGTCCCTTTTGTCAGCTTTTGGCACTTTAACTTTGGTTTGGTGTCACCTTATAACTTATAACTTTTGGTTTAATAACAGGTTTTACACTTATTCTTGGAATTCATGGTCAATAAACCTCATTTATAACAAATTATACATACGTTTTTAGTTAAAAAGGTAGAAATGATTAATTAATTTGACTAATAGTGAAGATCAGAGGATGTTGAGTGGATCTCAGATGGGTAGATGTCAAAGTTCAGTCCGGATATTGTTTGGAAAGCATAAAAAAAAAAGAATTCAAATTCTATAAGATTAAATAAAACACCACAAAAATCAAAGAAAGTAATCATTAATGTTACCTGAAGAACGTATGGAATCATCCATGTTATATTTGGGCAATTTGGTTGAAGGAATTCTAATACTTTTGATATAAAACACGTTGAAACGAGTCAATTTGACCCGAGGACAACACCAGGGTTAAGTGCTTTTTTATGAGCTGCTCTACTGATGTGGAGGCAAGTTAGTAAAACAATGTGCTTCCTGTTGTTAGAATCAACCTAGAATGAAGCATTAATATCTATCAGAAGGTCATGCATGCGTTTATTTATGGCTTTGTTATCTTAAAACTCCTCCAGACTCAAGCAGGGCTCATTTGAGTTGTTTAAGCTTCACATTCAGAGGAGACGACGGGTTTCTAGACTCTCAGGTCCGTCATATCACGGTTCATCAAGTTCATCACAAAGTGGACGGGAAAGAAACACGAGAGTTATGGAAATCCACTGGCTCGCGTCCAGAGTAAACGGTGGAAATGAAGCAAACAACGAGGCGTAAAGCGAGCTGAGACGCCGGCTCGGCGGTTCCTTCAAATGAAACTCCTGTTGTTTGGTTGAAGCTTTGAGAAAGTATGCGGAGGAAGGACGACGCTGACGGCCAACTTCCACAAACACAACGCACAGTTACAGTTTCTCTTCATTATTTATAGTTTAACTGGCTGATTTCATTAGTGTTGAACTTGTTCCACCGCTGGTCATTAGGTCTTGGTATTGTCTTTATTTTTCAAAATCTCTTTTTATTAGCATTTTTTATTTAAAACTACAATTTTACGGTGCAATTGTGATTTGTGTAGATAGATAGATCGATAGATAGATCGATAGATAGATCGATAGATAGATAGATAGATCGATAGATAGATAGATAGATTGATTTTAGGCATCCAATAGCATCCAGTAGCACAACCATAACCATAACCACAACAAACACGCACACACACACGCACACAAACACACACATGCTCAGGACCTATTCATGCACAAATGGAGAGATGACAGAGTTAGTGGGCTGCCAGACTGGGAAGGGGGGGGGGGGGGGGGGGGGGGGGGGGGGGGGGGGGGGGGGGGGGGGGGGGGGGGGGGGGGGGGGCTGGCGTCTCTCCAGCTACTAATCCACACATCAAATCATAGAGGATAAGACTGTCACCTATGTGACGCCGTGTTTGACATACCGTACATCTTTTACGGCTTTTTCCACAAGATTGGAACCCGAGATGCTTCAACTTGACATCTAAAGCTGCAGGTCTTATACAGATTTTTCCCTGTGTCCTGTGTCCTGTGTCCTGTGTATTGTGACCCGTGTCCCGGGACCTGTGTCCCGTGTCCCGTGTCCTGTAACCTGTGTCTTGTGTCCTGTGACCCGTGTCCTGTGACCCGCGACCCGTGTCCTGTGACCTGTGTCCCGTGTCCCGTGTCCTGGGAACTGTGTCCTGTGTCCTGTAACCTGTGTCCTGGGACCTGTGACCTGTGTCTTGTGTCCTGTAACCTGTGTCCTGGGACCTGTGACCTGTGTCTTGTGTCCTGTGACCTGTGTCCTGGGACCTGTGACCTGTGTCTTGTGTCCTGTGACCTGTGTCCTGTGACCTGTGTCCTGTGTCCTGTGTCCTGTGACCTGTGACCCGTGTCCTGTGCCCTGTGACCTGTGACCCGTGTCCCGTGACCCGTGTCCCGTGTCCTGTGACCTGTGTCCTGTGACCTGTGTCCTATGACCCGTGTCCTGTGACCTGTGCCCTGTGACCTGTGACCTGTGTCCTATGACCCGTGTCCTGTGACCTGTGCCCTGTGACCTGTGACCCGTGTCCCGTGACCCGTGTCCCGTGTCCTGTGACCTGTGTCCTATGACCCGTGACCCGTGTCCTCTGACCTGTGACCTTTGACCTGTGTCTTACCTTTGGAAAACTCTCTGATTAGAAACTTGGCCACTGAGTGCCGAGTACTGAATGCCTTTGTAAAGATGGATGATAACTAACAATGCCTTTAATATAGAAGGTAAGGTAAGGTAAGGTAAGAAGTAAGCTGATTTTGGTTTTGTGTGAAGAGGAAAACCTTTCGACCCCTTCGTGATGACTTGGTTTCTGTTTTTCCACCCGAGTGTTTTATTGTCAAAACGTTACCACTTTGACCGCTTCCTCCGCTTTCTGTAATGCTGCTGATAGACTGATGGTCTCGTTCTGCAGCCGGATTTCGAAGGGCAATAGGTTAAAGCCTTAAATGTCGAAGGTGGCGAAGATTTGTCGAAGCCACGGTCTGACATTTAGCAGGCGACATGGAAGCAGGACCAGCTTACGGGGCTCTCGTAAAACCACTTCACAGACAAAGAGAGGATGAGAAGAACAAAAAGCCAGATTCTCAAAAAAAGCTTCAAAGGGTCTGTTATCCACTCGTTTATATCGCCGGCGAGCCTTCGCTCTGGTGTCTCCGGGAAGATTCTGCTCCTCAAGTCTCTGGAAGGTTTAACCCAGACAGCTAGCTAGACTATCTGTCCAATCTGAGGACTATGGGTACCTGGTCCTCAGGTCTCTGCAGGGTAAATCCAGACAGCTAGCTAGACCATCTGTCCAATCTGAGGACTCTGGGTACCTGGTCCTCAGATCTCTGCAGGGTAAATCCAGACAGCTAGCTAGACTATCTGTCCAATCTGAGGACTCTGGGTACCTGGTTCTCAGATCTCTGCAGGGTAAATCCAGACAGCTAGCTAGACTATCTGTCCAATCTGAGTAGCTCAGTCCAGTTTGGTTGAAAACCGGAGGGTCGCTCGTTCAAGTCCCCATACGGACCACAGTACGGACTGTGGACTGGTAGCTGGAGAGATGACATTTGCTGGGCACTGCTAAGGCGCCCCCCAGAAAGGCACTGAACCCCCCCACCACACACACACACACACTGTGACATCTCTCCATTAGTGCATGTAGAAGGAACTGAGCATGTGTGTGTATATCAGGCCTGTGTGTAGTGTGTATTAACAACAGAGTGTAATGTCCCCATAGGGGATCAGCAAAGAGTGTAAATTCTTATTGTTATTTTCTGTTGCACGACTAAAAACAACTTTCGGACTTGCACGTTCCACCATAACAAGTGTCCTCCTGCGGCTATTTTGCAGCGGCCCAAGATGATTGTGATTGGTTTAAATTGCCCATATTCTGCTCATTTAAGTTCAGGTTCATCACTGTATTTAAATGTTGTACCAGAATAGGTTTCCATGGTTTCATTTAAAAAAACAACACCATGTTTTTGTTGTACTGCACATTGCTGCAGATCCTGTTTCCACCCTGTGAGTTTAGGTCTCTGTTTTATCTCCAGAGTGAGACATCTCTCTAGTTTTATCTCCAGAGTGAGACATCTCACTAGTTTTATCTCCAGAGTGAGACATCTCACTAGTTTTATCTCAGAGTGAGACATCTCTCTAGTTTTATCTCCAGAGTGAGACATCTCACTAGTCTTATCTCCAGAGTGAGACATCTCTCTAGTTTTATCTCCAGAGTGAGACATCTCTCTAGTTTTATCTCCAGAGTGAGACATCTCTCTAGTTTTAGCTCCAGAGTGAGACATCTCACTAGTTTTATCTCCAGAGTGAGACATCTCACTAGTTTTATCTCCAGAGTGAGACATCTCTCTAGTTTTAGCTCCAGAGTGAGACATCTCTCTAGTTTTAGCTCCAGAGTGAGACATCTCTCTAGTTTTAGCTCCAGAGTGAGGCATCTCACTAGTTTTATCTCCAGAGTGAGACATCTCACTAGTGTTATCTCCAGAGTGAGACATCTCACTAGTTTTATCTCCAGAGTGAGAC
>NC_048418.1:1480580-1495543 GCF_013103735.1 Etheostoma cragini | reverse complement strand
TTCTATCCTATCTTTGTTGGGAGCTGCACATGCTCAGTAGCTCGGTAAGATCCCATCAGCTGATAACTCTTTCTCCAGTCTTTTGGAGATTATGGGACAGGAAGTAGTTCTTTTGGAGATTCTGGTCAACCAGTGGGTGTTGTAGCAGTGTTTTGCCATTGAGAACGAGCTAGCATGCTACGGTTAGCCACCTCGTCTCTAGTGACGTAGAAAGCCGTGCAGATGTTGGACAGCTCACCCGGAGACTGAAGCCAGAGGACATTCAGAAACCAGATCTCACTCAAAACCGCATGGATAGTTTTTTTCCAAGTGTTTATGTGTGGAAGCACCAGAGACTCAAAATAACACCTCAAATCCCAGAAAAAGTGATTTTCATTTCATAATACGGGCACTTTAAGAAGTGCCAATGTTTCTCTTCCATCCTAGACGGGACCTTGCAAGACTAGATGTTCACAAATACTGATGAAGGTTGCAGAGATGAATAATGACCATAATCTACACATTGTATTACAAACACATTAGTACAACACGTGAGTTATAAGGTGACAGTAGAAGTGTGCCAGAGGACCAGAAGTGGTGAACAACACCGCTAACCACAGGTTCAGTCCTGTAAACATGTTGGGGGGGTGGAGCCGCTACAGAGGCCCAGAAACACAGATTCTATTTATATACTCACCAATGTTTCTCTCTCTCTCTCTGCTTTTCTGCCAGTTTGTGTCTCTCAACCATAGCGGCATATTACAACTATGGATGTTTTTTGCCTATGTCAACAAATCCCTGCTTGAGGATGTTCATCTTACTCAAACAAGGAAAATGTGCACAGGACTATTAAGACAAGATAAGATAGATTTTATTGTCCCAAAAGAACAAGCTGGTGATTAATATGCATATTACAACAAAGACACAACCACACAAGTAAAAAAGCAATCATTTCTGCTCATCTGCGTCCAGTCATCAAGGCAAATTCCACATAGGTGTAACTTGTTGTGGCCCTGAACCCTTTTCTGGTTAAAAGGCAGTTTAGATGACAGGAAATGATCTAACGGGGCCAGTGTGCTGACCTTGTTTTAGGATTGACAACATACCTGACCCCATCTGAACTGCACCGTCGTTTCAACAGCACCCGTCTGGTAGACAACACCACCAAATATGGGCCGAGCCCGGGGGTTGTGCTAATGAACGAGGGAGGCCGGGAAGAGGAACAAAAATACTATTGGCTGTTTACGCAGGAAGAGTCCTTGACTTAAATGGACATGAGCTGGATCATTTCAGCTGAAATTCTCTGCTCAGTTTCTCCTAAAACACAGAGTACACAGCAGCGGTGAAATGTACAGTCACAAAGTACATTTTCTCAAGTACTGTAGTTAAGTACAAATGCTGAGGTACTCTGGGGTTTTCATGCCACTCTCTACGCTACATTTTCAGAGAGAAATATTGTACTTTTTACTCCACTACATTCATCTGACAGCCTTTACTTACTTTACAAATTAGAAGTTTTGCACTCAAAATATATTTACAGTAGTTTTTTCAAATATGATGTTTTATTTTAAATGAGACTAGCCAACAATATAACCGCCTACAAGTCCAGCTGAAATGTTTACACCAGTAACTAACTGAGTTTTCTACTTTTAAAAGTACATTTTACTGATGATACTCACATTTTTCTACTTAAAGGAGAATTCCGGTTGATTTCAACATGTAGCTCTGTTGTTTGTACATGTGGAGTGCTGTCAGTAGAGAGACAAACTGAATCCATCGGTGCTGTCTACACCGTGTTATCCTCCCGCTAACGTTAGCACCCAACAGGCTTAAACAGGGCAAGTTTTAAACGGGTTTTTAGCCTCCTAACATGTTCAAAATGTCATTACAAGTGCCAACCCTAAAAGCATGAAAGTTGTGCTAATCCATCCCTATGAAACACAACTTTCATGCATTTCTTTCACATCATTTGGAAGGAATCCCTGCACATGGGTAGGCACTTTTAATGACATTTTGAACATGTTTAGAGGCTATAAACATGTGTATAACTTGCCCTGTTTAAGCCTGTTGAGTGCTAATTCCAGCGGGAGGATAACTCGGTGTAGGGAGCACCGATTGGTTTTGTTTGTCTCTCTCCTGACAGACCTCCACATGTACAAACAACAGAGCTACGTGTTGGAATCGACCGGATTTCTCCTTTAAGTTACATTTCTAAGGCAGGACTTCTACTTGTAGCAGAGTATTTTATACACTGTTGTATTAGTACTCTTATTTAACCCTTGTGTTGTCTTTCCATTGACCTGCAACTTTGGGTTTTTCTGGGCTGAAATTTCAACATTTTGTTGTTCTTTTACTTCACTTTTCTCAATGTTTTTGACAATTTTATTCCTATTTTTTGTAATTTTTTTAAAATTATTTTTTAGTCAATTTCTTTTTGGAACGATTTTCCATGTTTTTGATGTTATTTGTCACTTTTCCAGGATGTTTTGGTCACTTTTTCAGCATTTAAAAAAACAGAATGTTTTTATTGCCTTTTTCCTGCTTTTTTAAATTTTTTTTCCAACATTTGTCACTTTTTTCAACATTCTTTTCTGATATAGAAAGTTGTTGTAAACCGCTCAAATTTGACCCGAGGACAACACAGTGGTTAAATAAATGATCTGAATACTTCTTCCACCAGTGGCATCGAGTCCGTACAACAGGTATGCACTGGATTTAAAAGAGGCCAAAGGTCACCTACAGCTCCATAATAAATGGTACGAAACTCGTCCGGCTCATTCATGCATCCAGTGATGAAGGACTCCCGGCCAGTGGCGTCTAGTTCAGCATATTCTACATTTGCATGTTTCCTCATAAGCAAGTGATGAGTCATGGAGCAGCTGGAAGCTGTGGGGTGTCAGCAGGTTTAGTATCAGGACCTAAACTCACCCTCCTGCATGGAAAGCTGGAACCCAGGGAATCATTTCTCGACTGTTTCTGGAGATAGTTTTTAGAAACACGTGTGCTGAGAGTAATGTATTAGTCTGGGACTCGACACCTGAGTCGGTGCAGTTGCTATATCCTTATTCTACCTTCTGCATGGCTCTACCTGCAGAATCTATGCTCCTGTTTAATGTGTTCACGGTGCAGTTATCATCAATATCTTTAAAGAATTACACAAGTCGCATGTGTTTACCTATAGGTTGAAAAAAATCCTGAGTTCGGTCGCTGCCATCTTGTAATTTTGGATAGGGATCGACTGGTACTGTTTGTTTTTAAAGGTTGACATTGATTTTTAGTAGTTAATGAACCTGATAACAGATTTTTGGAGCAACTGCACGACTTTTTGTTTCTCTTTGTCCAAATTGAAAACACTTTTTTCACAATGTTTTTGCCACTTTTCTTCTGCGCTTTTTGACGTTTTTGTTGTTTCTCCCCAACGTTTTTAAAAGTTTTTTTCATTTTTGTCACTTATTTTCAACATTCGCTTATCTATTTTTGTTTTCAAATGCTATAAAATTTAATAAAACATCCCAAAAGTAGTAAACTGATGATGTATTTTGCTTTTAAAGAGCGTGGTATGGAACCATCCAAATTGTTATTTTGGACATTTTGGTTGATAGAAACCCAAATTTCTGATATAGAAACTTTCAGAAAGTGGGTCAAATTTGACCCGAGGCCAACAGAAGGGTTAAATGAATTAGAAATTTGAACATAACACCCAGTAACAGTCAGATAGTGTTGTGGGCGGGACATTGAGACGGACTCAGTGGTGAGTCAAACCAAAGCAGAGGGACGGACGCAGAGCTGTAGCCGAGCCAAAGAAGAACACTTTGAATTCATTAACTTTATCGGTTAGCAGGCAAATAAAACGCTGACACAGATCATCTGCAAACTTCCAAAAAACGGCCGATAAACAGCCAGGGCCAATAATCGGTTAATCCCTAATTTTGGAGCCGCAGTCTGCCCAGTATTTATTGATTGGTGGAGCTGCAGGATCAAAGTCCCGCCCACACACCCGCACAACCAATCAATCTGTCAATTATGAGGTTTCAGCCGTTTTATAGCATCAAATCACTAATAAATAAATTTTAAAAAAACACTGATCAGGAAAATAAACCTTAGAAAAAAAAAAAAATTGTTCACAACTACCTTAAAATGACAGAAATGATATGAGGAAAAAATTCAGTTGACATGTACTTTGACTTTTATAGTTTAGTCCCACCCGCTAACATGGAGAATGCAGGGTTCAGGTCTAATACTGCAGCCAGCCACCAGGGGGTGACCCAGATGTTTTGACTTCCCATACACCGTCTACTTATCAACCCCTGGTTTATAAGTTCATCAGAACATCATATATACTAGAAACTAACGACTTTTCATCTCACTGGAAGAGTTGTCGACACTTTGACACAGCTGTACGTTACTTGCAGCGTTGTATTTTTAGTATTATCTGAGTACTGCGAAGTCCACGAGTCAGTGAACCCAGCAGAAAACCAGAGCACACAGCTGTTTCTAGTGTCACTTTTAGTAAATAGAAAAGGTACTCTAACACATATTCAAATGTTTGAATATTTGTCTGTCTAAGCACTCTGAATGGTTGTGAAACAGAGTCCTGCCCGTCCCCCTGTCTCCACAGACAGTTTTAAGCCGTGCTGTCTCTTTAAATGTGAGTTGGTTTACATTTCGTGACAAAGGGCCCCTTCTTGTTTTCTTTATAGCAACCTTGAGGCTGACGGATGGCCGTGTGTGTGTGTGTGTGTGTGTGTGTGTGTGTGTGTTTGTGTGTGTGTGTGTGTGTGTGTGTATTAGCTGTTGGCCGGTCAGAGGTTGCATATTTCTCAGACACACTGTCCCCATCGCTCATTAATAAATAGTGTGTTTGTGTGTGTTTATCAGATTTTTCCCAAAGTACGTGCTTATGTACGTGTGTGTTTGTGTGTGTGTGTGTGTGTGTGTGTGTGTGTGTGTGTGTTTGTATGTGTGCGTCAGCAGTGCCTCTGTGGCCTTCTGTAGAGACAGCCTGTCCCATTCAGGAGGCCGCTGGTTGGTCGTAATCACCTCTCTACCTCAACAACACACACATGTTTGTACTTCTATACATGTGAGGACCTCCATTCTCTAGCCCTTACCTGTGGTTCCCAAACGAATCTGAAGACCCAAAAGATGATTAGAGGACAAGAAAGAAAAATAAGTCTAATTTTCTGTACCTCCATTGTTCTCAATCAAATGGCTTTTTACTTGTAAAATACCAACACTTAACATTTTCAGGTCCTGGCCAGACCTTAGATAAGAAATCTGAGTTTGACTGATCCTAACTATTGTATTTCTTCTGTAATTTAGACCATTGGATGCTTTTAAAAATCTAGTTTTTAGTATCTTTCCTCTCACCAGGGTCATTGCAGATAGATTGCAAGATAGCTAGATAGCTAGATAGATAGATAGCTAGATAGCTAGCTAGAAAGCTAGATAGATAGATAGATAGATAGATAGATATGTCATTGATTAAAACACACAGAAAAGCCTCAGGGCTGTACAAGATGGCAGATTGAATACCAAAGTGTCAAGCAAGAATGATATTTAATGGTGAAAATAGAACTTGAAGAAACCTTTTCTGGAAGCATTTGTGCTTTTATTCGATAAGAAACAGTAGAGCGTTGACATGAAGTGAGGGGAGAGAGAGAAAGAGAGACAGAGGGTGACATGGTCCGTGTCTTAAAGCCCTAGGTCATCAGGACTTTCTGCAGAAAGACATTTTTACAAATGCATGAGATAATATAATAGTAGAATTGAAGACATAGCTCATTTGGTTGATGTATTGGTGAAATTGGAAGGTCAGCCATGTTTAGGCCTTAATATGCTCTAAATCTAATAATACTTTTCCAAACCAGGCACGTTAGCAGAAATGAGACCAGACATTGTGACCATGAGGCTGAGCTTGTACTTAAAGCAACAAGTTGGGGTTTCAATAAGCACTAGAGAAGTCCACAATGTGGCCCTGACGCTTTGGCTTGGAAGTCATCAGTCATGGTTGGTATTGTCATTTTAAAGATAGTTATAGAGACACGGGCAGAAGATGTCCCTTCCTACGAGGCGTCAAACACACTTTGTTTTGGAAGGAAGTGCAAAAAGTTACCTCTGTTGAGGATATCTCATGAAAGCCAAAAACATTAACCCTCATGTCGGTCAAATTGACCCGTTATCCTATATCAAAGTTCTTTTTAATTACCCAAAATAACATGACTGATTCCACACAAATCTCTACTTTCATTAATTTTGGGGCGTCTTATTCAATTTTATAGCATTGTAAAACAAATGGAAGTGATTTTGAAATAGTATTGAGTAAAAGTTGACATATTCCAGTCTGTGATTATCATCAACATCCATTTAATTTTAGTCTCAATAATTCCTAATTTCTGCTTTTCTAACTCAAACATTAGGTATAATTTTCTATAAATGAGGTTTATTGACCACAAATTCCAAAAATAAGTGTAAAACTAAAGTTAATAAGTTAGTGTTATGTGTTGAAATTGTCAAAAAAAGCGTCAAAAGTGTTGAAAAAAGGGACAAAAACGTAAGAAAAAGTTAGAAACATCGATAAAAACGTATCAACAAAAGTGTTGATTTTTAATTTTGACGGGAAGACAACACGAGGGTTAAAAAGTGGATTCACTGCTAAACCATCTGAGTTTATTGGTGTTTGATGCCGTGTCTTTCAACACATGAGGATTCAGTCTATCGTGGATTGGGGAAAAAATAATAATCTTGGAAACCTTTGAGTTTCATTTCTTGTATATGTACTGTATATATCATGTTTATGGGTTTTGGCCGGTTGACAAAGAGTTTTTCCATCGGGCCACACAGAAAATGATGGACGCGGGCCAAACAGTGGCCCATTATTGCATTAAATTAAATCGGACTACATCCATCGGGTGGATGGCTGTAAAGTTGGCTGCAGTAGAACTGTTGAGTCTGTGTGTGAGCACGTTAACGTTCATCGTGGGGATGCTGAGCTGCAGATAACACTGCAATCATAAGGAAACAGCTCTAACTTTCTTTCCATAAAGAAATGCTTTAGTTTAGTTTACTTTAGGATTGCCGTTAGCTGTGCACTTAAGCCCAGCTTGTCAACCTGGGGTCCACGTTGAAGACCTTAAAGAGTTAGTAAGCTTCAGAACTTGGTGTAAGATTTACTTAATTAGGCCATGTTGTTTTACATGAAACTTTAAGATGATTGAATTTAATAGGCACAGCCAATATTAAAGGTCCCATGACAGGGTGCTCTTTGGATGGTTTTATATAGACCTTAAGTGGTCCCTAATACTGTATCTGAAGTCTCTTTATATAGACCTTAGTGGTCCTTAATACTGTATCTGAAGTCTCTTTATATAGACCTTAGTGGTCCCTAATACTGTATCTGAAGTCTCTTTTATATAGACCTTAGTGGTCCCCTAATACTGTATCTGAAGTCTCTTTTATATAGACCTTAGTGGTCCCTAATACTGTATCTGAAGTCTCTTTTATATAGACCTTCAAGGTGGAGGCTGGGGTGTGGCCTTGACCAACGACCACTATGCTCGTTTGAAAGCCATGATGTCTCTCTCTCTCATGGGTCGGCCAAATTCTCTGGGGGTTTAAACCAGAGAAAGGGGAGGTTACTGATCTGGAATTTTGCCCCTTGTGACCTCATAAGGGGAAGATTCCAGATCGGCCAGCCTGAGCTTTCATTTTCTCAAAGGCAGAGCAGGATACCCAGGGCTCGGTTTACACCTATCACCATTTCTAGCCACTGGGGGACCATAGGCAGGCTGGGGGAACTCATATAAATGTTAAAAAACCTCATAAAGTGAAATGTTCATGCCATGGGACCTTTAACATGGACACCCAACAGACCGTAAACTAAACTATTCGGTTGGGATTGGAACTGTTCCTTCTCAGAGGAAATGTGGCAGTGGAGTTTGATTTCCTGCCAATTAACAGCAGTTAATTAGTGTGTTTGTTGCACTGCAGTCTTCAGCTGCTACAGCTCATGAATTTATGTAAACCAGTGCACACGGCCATCTTCTCTGTTGTGCATGCAGAGCTCGACCCATCACAGAAAAAGCCATCGTTACCCACTCGCGATCTAACATACGTGTCTGAGCAACGTGAGTCAGACTTGAGATGCACCAGGTCGTATACAGATCCCACGGAGATGCACATTAAAGTATAAAGCACCCAGGTGTTCCTCATCAGCTGCTGGGTTCATTTCATCATCGCCTGTTGACGAGGACACTTTTAATGTTCGCACGGCTCTGTCAGAGCGGCTTCATAACCCTAACCCGTGAACAAATGCCACTTTGCGTCTTCTGACTCTAGAGTCCTTGCAAGCTTGAAAATGACTTTTAGATTCACTTTCCCTCAGATTTACACTGCGCTCGCTGGTTTTGTCCGACTGCAGGTTTGTTGAGCGGCCTGCATGCCGAGTTCCAGCTCTGTACCTTTTATATATTTATACCTTTAACCTAATAGAAAAGGCAAACACCATTATGTGAGCACTGACAATGACACCTGTATTGACCCATGCAGCATAATACAAAAAGATAAGATGAGGCGACACATGAGAGCTCTCTGGACAAACGTGAAGTTAAGAGGTAAAGGTGTGACTCACCCGTACTGAGAGCAAACAGGTCACAGCTAACACAGAGTGTGTGAGGCTTCCTCCGTATCTTAAACAAATATGAAGGTGAGGAATGCCACACATGCAAACAGCATTCTTCACATGAGTTCACTCAGTGAGCATTTTTTTGACAAAGAATAGATCTAATTATTATTTCACAATAGTACAACCAAATAAAAATGCAATTCAAGTTCAAACGCATGTGAGTTTCAGATCTATTCTCCAGTAAAGACCCCATCCGTCGTGCTTGCCTTGTTTTACATTTATGAGTGATGCATCTTTCTCAGCGGAGCATTTTTTTAACAGGTAAAGTCATTACTGTCATGGCAACAGATGGACACGTGTCTGCTCAGCAACAGCAGCACTACTGCAGGCTCATTGGCCCAATGGGTGACACAGATATCTGATATTTATCGTTCAATCAACATACGAATGGATTATATATGGTGTCAATAGGACAGCTGGGACATGAAGAGGGAGCGAGAGGGTAAATGACATTCAGAAAATCAATCAATCAATCAAACTGTATTTATAAAGCACTTCACAGCAACCAGCAGGTATCCAAAGTGGCTTAACATCAGAAACCAAGAGTAATACCACACACAATAGAAAGAATGAACATAGAAAACAGTATAACAAATAAATAAATAGGGCCGCAGGTTGAGCTGAGGGATGAGCCTCTTTTGCAATGGTCATTTGTAATTGTTTTGGAATAGGAATTGAGAAATAATGTTGTCCCAGAGATGTTTACATGTTGATGTTACAGCCCCATTGGTGGATTATTATTGTAATTATATTATCTTGTGTGTTTTTTAGGTAAACCTGGCTACAGTCAGAAACTCTGTGTTTCTTTCTTAAAGAATAAATGTAAATACACTTTGACAAAAACGTCTCAAACTGCTGTTTCCAAGGTCAAGAATAAACTTTCTCTCGCTTTTTAAAAAGCAGTCTTCCAGACATTGAACACGTAGAGCATTTTTGGTGAGTGACTCTCCATCCAGACAAGCTTTTCAGACATGGCGGTCATGTTATCGTCCGAGGAGGAGAGACCTTTGAAGCGTGAAATGCCACAGAATCCACAGAGATGGAAGTGATCCCTTTCATTTCTCTGTTTTGTCTTGTTCGCCGCCAACAAAGCCCATCGAGTGATTTCGTATTCAGTAATAAAAACGTCTCAAAGCTTCTCGCTGGCTTTCATCTCTGCCGAGTGCGTCCTCTGACTCGTAAGCAGCAGCTGAACACACAGCGGCTCTCTGTGGCCGCATCGCGCTGATCAATAACCATTTCCAGCCAAGGCGTTTTCTCAAGCTCTGCCAATTTAGGGATTGATCCTATAAACACCAATTCATGTGTGTGGTTGGTTATTTATGGCGCTGTTTGTGTGTGTGTGTGTGTGTGTGTGTGTGTGTGTGTGTTCAGCCTAAGGCCAGAATACTCAGTGGGCAGTCTGTGTGGACTCTGGGTAATTAGACTGCTCACAGAACAAAGTGATGACTTTGGTTAGATAGCTTAGTGCTTCGGGTTGAAAATAAACCAACCTAATAAACACTGACTCAAAAATAAAACATTGTAGTAAAATACATTGGCTACGGTGGCAAAACTGTCCTTTGTGCCAAAGTTATCAACGTTAAAAACATGCAAAATCACCCTTTTTCACCAAACTAGCAGCTATGTCGATCCACCATTTTGATGAGTAAAACTATTGGAAAGATTGTATGAAATTACTTTCATGACATATTTTTACCTATACTTTTTTTATAAGAGGATAATTTTGTGTAGCTTTGATGGTTTCCTTGACTTTTCATCTAGCGCCATCATCGCGATTGTTGTAGTCAAGACCACCTAAACTGAGACCAGGTCGTCACCAAGACCAGTGTGTATCGAGACAAGACTTTGAGGGGTTGAGACCGAGTCGAGACCAAAGACCAGACCAGTGCAAGTCCCAGACTGCATGATGCCATAAAATGTGGAAAATGCTAACCATAGACACTCCTCAAATTGAGCTGAAAGATCCACATTCCCTTAACCCTCCTGTTGTCCTCGGGTCAAATTTGACCTCTTTGAAAAAAATGTCTATCTGAAATATGAGTTTGTTTTTAACCAAATTACCCAAGAGAATTGATTGCTCTTTACGAATACAATTGATCACTTTCATTCCTGACTGAACTCCTCTGTACGTTCCTCTGATCCTTACTATTAGTCAAACTAATTTATAATTTCTTCTTTTTTAACTCAAAGATTAGGTATAAATCTGTGTAAATCAGAAATTAGAAACACTTTATTAATATCCGAAGGGAAAATTAGAGTTATTGACCATGAATTCCAAAAACTAGTGTAAAACTAGTGGTGGAAAGGTGGTGTTAGTGAAAACTAAAAGAAAGAAATCTGAAAAAGGGACAAAAATGTCAATTTTTTGTCAGTTTTTCTCCGCCTTCCTTCCAGCAGCTTTCCCGCCAAACTTGATTTCAGATTTGGCGGGAAAGCTGCAGGAACCTACTGGAATCCTTTGTGACGTAAAACATTGGTCTTGTATTTTGTTTGTTGACTCGTTTCATTCAAGTTTTCCTACTCCCTTTTTAACTTTATATGACTTACTTTGGATTGGTTGACATTGTCTCATATCCTCCTTTTGGTCCCTAAAAATGGAAAGGTTGCGCCATAGTAAGGCAAAGTAAAGGTAGATCTTCATGGGAAACAGAGACATACATTTCTACATTTAGCAGCTCCAAGCATTGATTCTCAAGAAGCTTTACCAGCTGGATGCCACTGGAGACTGAGCCTGCTTACTGTTGGACATAAATAGCAGTAGCCGCCGGTCAAGCTGCTTTAGCTTTGACACAGGGGGCCATAGGGACTTCCACAGATGGTGCACCTCGTTTCTGCTACTGCATGCAGCATTATGTTTTCAGGCTGGAATACAAGTGTAGAATATGTGGCTGAAGAGAAAATGTTTCCATGTTTTTTTATCTTGAAAAGTCTTCCCAGCGTTTGTGGTAAATCCAGCACAATTGGAGTATCTGGCGTCCAAAATGTTTTGTTGTGGACTCCAGTCTGTCATGTGAGCTAGTTGAATATTTGCCTACAATGACTGTGAGGTCCTAATTCCCAGCATCCTCTGCTCCCCGCTGTTTCTTCCAACTCACTGCAGAGAGCCGGTGTGGTAGTTTATTGAATTCTTTTATTTTTTTATTTGTGTGTCTGTGTGTGAGATCGGGCCAGATTTTCTGCTCCAGTATTCCCGCCTGTCGCCCAGCCCCCCTGCACTCGCCTGCTGCAGTTCGGTGAAAAAGACTCATCTTAAATCAGCCAGCTGGATGGCGGCAGCAGGACGAAGTGTTCAGACCCGGGTTATAAATTATAGCGTTGCATTCATGTTGGGAAATCACAGCGCACATACTTCACTGAACTACTCAACTGTAGTCCTTCACTTATTATCAACTTAGATGGTTTGAGGTAGCAGTTTTACAACATTCCTTCCAAAATTGGAGATGAAAACAAAAGCCTGTCACTCCCCCTAAAACCACACATTGTAGAGAGTTGGATAGGCACCATACACCCCCCCCCTCCCCCCCCCCAAAAAAAAGAAATTCACCCTGGTCCAGCACTGGCAGCCCACTCACTCTCATTTGTCATCTCTCCATTTGTGCAGGAATATGTCCTGAGTATGTGTGTGTGTGTGTGTGTGTGTGTGTGTGTGGCAGGCCTGTATGAAGTGATTTCTAACAGTGTGAATTGTAATTTCATTACATCTCATTTATTACACATTTTTACTGAACTTAATCATTTCATGTTTGTCAAAATTGGAATTTCACGTGTTTTAAAGAAAAAGGCATAATTAAATCACTCAGTCGCTAATTTGTGTTAATTTGCAGTAAATGAGTTGTAATGTGACAAGGTTGTGCAGAGTAATAACATCAGAGCATGATTGCTAATCCCACGGTCGGCTGTAGAACTAATTAGACAAGATGGAAACAGGTTTTTACAGGTTTCACCGATGTGCGATTACCACACTGATAAAAAAATTAAAATTACAGCCGATCTGTGTTCTTGTAATTTTATAGTATTGAACAGTATTTGATTCAGGTATTACGGACTGTCAAACGTTAATGTTAAACCGCACACTCATGCAAATGGGCACTTTTAATTTGCATTGTCTATTTGCATATGGCGCTCCGGATGTGACATTGATAAAAATAATTTTAAAAATGAAAAAACACGTACTGGGGACAAACACTAAACTCGAGATCTCCATTTTTATGGAGGATTTTTTTTTTTTTGTAAATAAAAACATGTACCCTGTTGGGATGTGCCATGCTGGCTAAATAAGTTACTGCAACCTAATTTTATTTTTTATTTTGTTTTGAAGGTTTTCCTCCATGTCATAGTTGAGATCTCGCAAACGTAAACTCGAGATCTCGCAAAACAAAGTCAAGATCTCACAAAAGTGTTTGTCCCAGAACATGTTTTTTCATTTTTTTAAATTATTTTTGTACATAGTACAGGATAAGCTCGCAGACAGTTTGGACTTACATCAGCTGTTTAGGTTTAATTACTAAAAGGCTCTGTGACTTTGTAGCTCATGTTATGGCTCTTTAGCAGATGTTTTTGTAAAATTAGACTAACGATTGTGTCATAACCACACAACTTACCGGCGCATAGTCGACAAATCACCATATCGTCAGGAGAAGCTCGCAGACAGTTTGGACTTCATCAGCTGTTTAGGTTTAATTACTAATGTTAACTAGCATGTTAGTTAGCAGGAATTAGCCTGTGTCTATGTTATCTCCTAACATATACCTACGCTCTCCGTCTCTGCTGATTGGGAATGATTGAGATTTCTCTTGGCACAGCTTCCAGAAGAGCGACAATTTTATACAGTGTTGAGTTTCTTTAGAAATAAACAAATAGAGTCTTTAACCGCTTCACATGTGAAGTTATTCACTGTTAAAGTTGCGCCAAAATGAATGGCAGTCAATGGGATGCTAACCGCAGGTGATGGCTTCGTAGCGTTAAAATGGCGCCATGTGAGCTACGCTTAGAGAGGAGAGGCTGACCCCCTTGGCAACAACCCGTTGATGCCGCTGTCTCTTCTCCGTCTTCTACGTCACTTCTAAGATCAGTGCTCTGATTGGTTGAAGGACTATCCAATTGCGTACAGAGTCATTTGAACTGTGCCCGTTGGTCACGCCTCGTGTGCAGTAGAAAACACAGAGCAGACTCTCCTGACTAACGTTTCATTTTAGGTGATTGGGCTTGGTCTGGTGACAGCCAGAATAGTAAACCCTTGCACTTTGCAAAGGGACTACTTTTTTTTCATTTTATGCAAATGTCTTTTTCATGACATGGTCTAAAAAAATAAAATAAAATAAAAAAAGCATTTCATCTAGTTCATCCATCCTGAAACCAAACTGCCGTCAGAGCTCCTGCAGCTCCTCCTGCTTTCTGCTGTCAGGACGATTTTCCATCGGACATGGAAGCAGAGTGAGTGTGGCCTGGCAGGATGGGGGGGGGGGAGGGGGTGGGGGGGGTCTGGCAGTGACAGCTTTAACCTTTAACGTGTCATCTTGGATGGCAGGAACACAGAACCTGCCCGGGCCAGGGATTTACTGAGACCCCGGGACCTCCTGGAGACCTCCATCTGCCTGACCACAGACAGAAGAGAGGGATTACAATCTGAGAGAAATCAGAGATGGTGTATGGACAGAGATGAAGTCAATATCCTGGCACTTTTCACACCTTCTCAGGAGAAAGAATTAGGGGCAAACCAAAGCCATCAACTCAGAGTATGTGCTAGTATAAAATATTTAGGGTTGAACTTTGAAAAATCCTGCGGTTTTTAATCACTCCGTTTTAGATTTTTAGTTAATTTAGGATGTATTCACAAACATTCCATCTATACGTTTTGACCTTTGCGTCCTCAAGAGATAAATGGATCTACAGAATAACTGACATCCAAATATCCCTGGTTAGCTGAAGCTAGCGCATGATTAGTTCAGCTTGAATCAAAAAAGTTCTACACACATGAGGCTTTGATTTGTGTAATTATTAAGAAAGAAGAGGATCCGGCTGAGAGAAAAGATAGTAACTAGAGCCTGACCGATATATCGTGGGCGATATTATTACATCATTTGCCGATATTAGGCATTTCCTGATCTATCGGTATCTGCATTTTGTTTTTAAATATTCATTCCTCAGAATCATTTCTAATGACAGTTAAATAATTCTTATAAATGAAGATTTAAAAAATAAAAACGGACTGTCGACCATTTTATGAGTGATGGTGTTGCATAGTCTGTCCACCAGAGGACGCTCTACAACGTCCCTGTTAGTGATGGTGTTGCATAGT
>NC_048418.1:1478672-1480480 GCF_013103735.1 Etheostoma cragini | reverse complement strand
AGAAGGCGAGGGGGGGGGGGATTAGAGCCGAGCAGTGGCGTCGGTGTGTGGGCGTGACAGATGATTCGCCAGAGAGAATGAGACTTAAGAGAGAAAAGCCGAGGGTAACTCAGCCGCCTCGAGTTGCCAGACTCGATTTGACCGCCGATTAATTATGTTGTATAAATGCTGCTTTCGCTGAACGCTACGTGTTTTGTTAACTCAGCAGCTCGCCGGGTTGAGAGATTGGAGAGTCTGTAGTTATTGGGAGGCAACTGCTGGGCACAGTGGAGAAAAAAACAAGAGAGAAAGAAGTGCAGGTGGGGTTCATCTTGTGTACTTTCAGTGCAAAAGTAATTAGACCTTAGAAGATGCAATGACTTTTCACTAAGGTAATCTTTTTGAAAAGAGTGCAGATCTTAGTGGAGCCTCAGTAGAGTCTCTAATCAACGCATTCTCATGAACGTGTTCGTGCGACATCGTACAAAAATGTATGCACAACCACAACCAAGGTAGTTGAGTTAAACCGATTAAAGGTGAAGTCAGTTCAAGACCTCCATGAGGAGACTGTATATCCAGTGAACAGCCGTTTAAAATTGATCTTTAAACTCATTAAAATGCAAGTTCTTCCTCCCTAAATCACAGAATGAATCACCTGTCAGTGCATCAGTCAAAATGATTCATATTTAGATTGTCCTCCAGCGTCAGGCAACGAACACTGCGTGCGAAATACCCTGAAATGTACCTGGAAAGATGTGCAGACGTTCATGTTCAGCGCTACAAATGAACAGACACATTTTTGCATGGCACTTTGGTTCTAACAGAAGAATATGATATTTCCAAACAGCAGATCAACCTTGGTCAGGGAACCAGAACTGATTTCCCAGTGATTAACTTACACAGTGAGAAGATGAGCTTCATGAGTGTTTAAAAGAATTGGGACACTTGATTCCAAAATCCGTATCTGCACTTTTGAAAGGTCAACTTCATTCATTTCAAGATAAAATGACATGTATTAAGACATTCAAATCCATTTTTTGTGTGTGTTATGTATATTTTATTTTATGTTATTTCAAGACACTTTAGAGATAGAGTAGGTCTAGACCCCACTCCATAATTTACAAGGACAGGACATTTAGTGCAACGGTAGCGAGGAAAAACTTCCTTTTAGGGAGAAACCTTGGACCGACCCGGGCTCTTGGTAAGCGGTGCCTAACGGTGCCAGTGGGGGTATTTATAGTCCCAAATAAAGATAATGGAACTATGACTAGAAATAGTAGTTGTTGTAGTTCACGGCGTAGCAGGGCACTGCAGGGCGTAGCAGGACAAAAGCTTCTTAAAGTGAAAGACTGAAATGTGTCTTGCTATTCTATTTAAAGGAGTTTAAAGGACAAAGCAGGGTGTAGCAGGGCACTGTAGAGCGTAGCAGGACATAGCTGGACGTAGCAGGGCACTATAGAGCGTAGCAGGACATAGCAGGGTGTAGCAGGGCACTGTAGAGCGTAGCAGGACATAGCAGGGTGTAGCAGGACACTATAAAGCGTAGCAGGGCACTGTAGAGCGTAGCAGGACATAGCTGGACGTAGCAGGACACTATAAAGCGTAGCAGGGCACTGTAGAGCGTAGCAGGACATAGCTGGACGTAGCTCGACGTAGCAGGGCGTAGCAGGGCAGTGTAGAGCATAGCAGGACGTAGCTGGACGTAGCAGGGCACTATAGAGCGTAGCAGGGCACTGTAGAGCGTAGCAGGACATAGCAGGACGTAGCAGGACGTAGCTCGACGTAGCAGGGCGTAGCAGGGCAGTGTAGAGCGTAGCAGGACGTAGCAG
>NC_048418.1:1469521-1478572 GCF_013103735.1 Etheostoma cragini | reverse complement strand
TAGCAGGACGTAGCAGGACGTAGCTCGACGTAGCAGGGCGTAGCAGGGCAGTGTAGAGCGTAGCAGGACGTAGCAGGACATAGCAGGGCAGTGTAGAGCGTAGCAAGGCGCAGACCAGGGCCATGGCAACCGCTGCAACCAAGATTTAGGTGCCGCCATAATCCAAGGAAAACTTTTGTTTTAAAGTTGTGGGTTATGGAAAATTAGAGAAACTGTTTTGACTTTGGACTCATTGACTCGTGGTTGTATTGTTTTCTTAGAGCTCCATAGGTTTTTCTTATCTCCTATTTGCCACTTTCTGAGCTGTCTCATCCAGAAATGTTCCATTATGCTTCTGTTGGACTCATTTTAGGGCCATTTAAATCCACTATTCACCTAATTCTTAGACACATTGGGGTGGTAAACTTGTGCTTTCCCCCGACACAGATACCATCGTCCACATGAAGTGATGCTGGAAGTTTCACAGCTTGCAGATCAGACTTCCTTTTGTGCTTCCCCGACTGCAGTTTGCAGGTTAATTTAAGTCTCTTGTGTGACCCCCCCACAGCATTTTCTCCAGGTTGTCTCGGCACTGCCCCAGCTCTTCAAACACTAAAACCACACGTCCAGCAGCGAGGAAGCGTGCCTTTGGTTAAAAAGCAGCCATTGTCTGCTCAGATGATTGTGAGTCATTGTGTTGGCAGCACAAGCCGGGAGTCAAATGATGTGATGTCGCAGAGAGACGTCCATTGTGGGCCGTATAAAGCGGCGGCAAGGAACGGCGGCCCTGGCAGATACCGACTGTTGGACGTTCAGGGGCAGTTTTGCATGAATAGTGGAGTAATTCACGAGGTGATTAGCATTTTGAGTGGATTCACAGCCGGCCAGCTCTGTCCCATTCACAGGGCCAATCTGGGAGCAGCCAGCAGAATCTCTCAGCGCTCTGGTTTGTTTGGGAGGAAAAGGTCACGTATGGAGACTATTTAACACCTTTGGGAGCTATACACGTTCATGGGTGAATTGATGATTTTGGTGTCGAAGCACATAAGTGAAGAAGAATCTTAAAGTGTTGTGATGTGTTGAGGTAGTCCATCAAAATCCCCACATTTTAAAAGATATATTTTTCTATGTTACTTAATGTTGTTCAGGGCCATTACATAGTATTTTTCCAAATGGCAAATTAGCCAATTTATAATGTTTGTGCTCTGAGACGTACACAATGCGTACAAAGTAGATCAGAGATGGAGATCAGATTTATTAAAGTTCTTTGTTATTGCTCACACCTTTTTATTTTATGTGGGGAAAACTCTAAAATGTGGGAGTATTGGAGAATGACAACCCAATGAAAAACCCTCCAAAAACACTGCTACACACGTTAGCCGATGCAAATTTAACAATTTCATTCCAAAATGCACTGTTTAACAGATAAACCTAAGTGTGTCTGTTTTTTTTGGGGCAGTAAATGAATAGTATTTCCTTGCTGAGCTACTGTCACGGTTGGCATGTTTTTGATTTCCTCTCCTTTCTCTCCAGTGAATGCAGCAGTTTAAAAATATACACAGCAAACCTATTTTCTGGCTTTTCCTACAGTAATAAGCGGAACAGACTGCCAAGTTGTTTTTGGCAGTTTTACACATCGACTTACAGACTTTATATTTCAAACAACAAATTGCACCGTTCTTGAGTCTTTGCTCCTAATAAGCTTGATTTGTTGTGGTACTGAAGTCCTCTCCCCCCCAACGAGGAGACAGATGGTGATATCCATGAAAACATGCTTCAACTGAGGAAGGGAGCCAGGAATCTGTGTCTGTGTGTGTGTCTGTGTGTGTGTGTGTGTGTGTGTGTCTGTGTGTGTGTGTGTGTGTGTATGTGTGTGTGTGTGCGTGTGCATATTAAGCCTGCCTTCATACGTTTCTCTCTACCTGCTGAATGAGTGTTTACCTACAGCTCTTAATCACTTTCTGCACAACATTGTTAAATACACAATTGCAATTGGTCAATTATGGCGATCTACGCTCTACCGTTGCTACGGATGCCGTTTTGATCCATTTCAGACCGGGTCCTGAAGTACGCTGTTGGGGTCCAATTCACAATGAAGCCTTGGAGCCCCAACACACGGCGCCCTACAGATCAGTCAGTTTACTAAAAAGAAAGTGATGTTCTCACGATACCAGTGGTGATTTTAGACCCTTTTTAGAGGGGGCTCAAGCCCCCCCTAAATATCATCTCAGCCCCCCTAAAAATATAGTTTTTGGATCAGTTTTAGTGATGTACGTGTCTGTTTGTGACCGAGGGCAATAACAGGTTCAAAGGAACAGGTTTAACATCCTGTGTTGCCGATGCTACGTACCTGAAACCCAGTCACGTCATAGCCAACACACCTCATTATCATTTCATATGATTCTACTAATCCATAAAGGGACTTCTAGTTTTTTCCCACCAAATGTTCAATGTTTTGCATTGTTTTGCATCTGTTAATTTAATTTAATTAACTGTTTATTGATCCCCATTGGGGAAATTAAAATATATAATAATAATAATAATAATAATAATAATTGTTCTACAGTGATATTACTTATTTAGCAGAGGTGTGGGGGTAACAGTTCTGCAAGGCGCTATATTTTTTGATTACTTTAGTATGTTTCAGTCAACCAACCCATATGTAATGGGTGTCTTATCATTAAAAAAAGGTTAATGCCACCCAATTTACATTTAAAAAAAATAAAAGATATTTGCTCGTTTACCCACAGCAGGGTATCAATTTAAGTGGATAGTTTTATTTGAACCGATTTTGAGAGACTGTTTTTGAAAACATATGTTGGCATGTCGTGTGTAGGCGGCTTAATCAGATATTTCAATTTTCTCTTGCTCGTGGCACGTCAGCTGTGGAAGCGCTTCTTTGCTAATTAGAAGTTCTTGATCTTATGGGTGAGAGTGAGGATGATGCAACATATTAATATATGTTGTACTTTTGCATTTCGGCCATCTTACTCAAGATGAACATAACAGATCCAGACTACTGTATCATCTCTGTAGCTTTAAACTCACATTTCTGTCATGACTACGATGATTACACCACATAACTTCAATGTCCTTTATCTTCTTGTTATTGGTCTCATCTCTAATGAAAGCTCATGCCGAGTCTTGCTGCTTTTTCTTTCTCCCAAAGAAACATTGTACACTGAGGAGGCTGCTGGTATATTAAAATAATTCATTTTTATCATTTATTTCTATCTATCAGGGGCTTCCAATGTGCCCAAGACATCATTTGGTCTGTTTTTATTTTTGTGGAATGTGATTGCTTCGTATTGTGCTTTCTTCCTCATGAATGAAGGATTGTTTTTCTAATACTTCTGACTAACGTTCATTTATTCTCCCGTTCTGTTGCAGAGGCCAGAGATCCAAAATGGGAGGCAAGCTCAGCAAAAAGAAGAAGGGATACAACGTAAACGATGACAAGGCAAAAGACAAGGATGCCAAAGCAGAGGGGGCCTCGGCCGAGGAGAGCGAAGCACCGAAGGACAACAAAGACGAGGCCCCGGCCGCCACCGACACTAAGGAGGTAGCAAACGACACGGCGGCCAAGGAGGCGCCGGCAGCGGACGCCGCAGCGCCCAAAGAGGAGGAAAAGAACGCCACTCCCGCCGCAAAGGAGCCCGAGAAGCCTGCCGCCAACGCCGAGCCCAAAACAGAGGCGCCCAAGAGCGCAGAGCCCGCCAAGGCTGAGGAGAAACCAGCTGCCGCCGCCGCGGCCCCGGCTAAAGAATCGGCCCCGGCCGCCAAGGAACCCGAAGCTAAAGCCGCGGCACCTGCCCCGGCGGCTGAGAGCAAAGATGAGGCCGACGCCAAAAAGACTGAGGCCCCCGCGGCACCAGCAGCCAAAGCCGAGGCGGCCCCCGTTGCATCCCCTGACCCCAAGCCCACAGAGGCGGCGACGGCGGCGGCTCCCGCACCAGCAAAGGAGGCCGCCGCAGCCCCTAGTTCAACACCAGCCGCCGAGCCTCCCGCCAAGGAGGCGAACGCCACAGAGGCGCCAAGCAAGGATCAAACCGTAGCAGTTCAAGATTAATGGACAGCTTCTTTTCGGAAATGAATACAATTACAAAAAGTACCTAATTCAACGACGATGAAGATTAAAAAAGAAAAAAGAAAAAATGAAATCAACTAGCCCGTCCATATTATAATAATAACAACAACAATAATGATGGTAATTGTAATGATAATGATTTGATTGATTGAGGAGGACTGGAGCAACCACCTGGGGAAGTTACCCACCGCCGCAGATGATTATTGCCATTATTATTGTTATGTTTTATTCTATTTTTTCTGCTGTAGTATTTGAACTTTGATACGAGTCTGTGTCGGCCCTGAGCCTCGCCATTCCACATCCGTCATCTCTCTCCTCCTTCACATGTCAAGGCGTTGAACACGACTCCCATCTCGGCTCCGTAGGCCTGCGTTCAAACATTCACCTGCACCCTCGGCTCTGTGGACACCATGATATCAAAATGTTTGGGGGGAAATAGGACATAGGGAAGAAGGGGGGGGGGGGGTTTGAGAAATCACTTCACCAGCCGTCTTCCCATTGAATCAGTCCACTCTTCAGCCCTCCCCCTTCCACTCATCCACCTCTTCACAGTGTCATGCTCTCCTCCTTGTACCTACAATTCGTCTCAGACGTGAAATAGAGGTTGTGTCCTTTCTAAAAGAAAACCTAGCTCCCTCTGTCATTATTGTTGGGTTGTGTTGCTACCCATTTTCCTCTTGGGGTTACACGCCAAATTCTCTGTACCTCTAAAAAATGATAAATCTTTAGTGAGAGCGACCACGCACAGGCTCTCTAAGACATTTCGGAGGTTGAAATCGGCTGGCTTTTGCAAAGCAAAACACATTCTTAGACGTATAAAACAGTCGTAGGAATTTTTTCAGATAAAACTACTAGATTTTGTACTGAAACCCTTAGGTATATTGTAAGTGAACTAAGCGGTTTTTTTAACATTTGTAATATGCATTTGAAGCCCGCAAAAGCCTCGCTGAAAAGATCTCCTCAGTGTTCTTAGAAAGTCTGGTAGAAATCTCCGATCCACCAACCCAAATCTGATGACAAATTTGAACAGAAGTTGTTTTAAAAAGACATATCTGCTGCCGACCGGGGTGAGATAGGCTAGAGGGAGATAGGTTATGCTTAAAAATACCAAGGTGGTGACGGTTACTGCATCATCGGTTGACGTCAAGCATTAGTTTCTGGACTGTATCGCTGGGAAATGACCCAAATCCTTCACTTGCTACAGTAAATGTTACGCAAAGTAGACATACTAAGATATACTGTAAGTAAAAGTTCTACTTTCTTCATTCTACTCAAGCCGAGGATTAGCAGCAAAATATACTTAAGAAGCGATAGTATATTGTAAAAGTGTTCTGATATAGTGGACAGTGATGGAAAGTGTTAACATGTGCTTACCACATCTTGCATTTGGAAAGAAAATCACACAATGAGAGGAAACCCTGAAGATTTTGGAATTTTGCGGGTTTGCAAAATCGTACGAAAAAGCATGAACATAAATTCGTATGATATCCTACGACCGCCGGCCGGTCACTTGACACCGGCTACAGAGCGCCGCGATATGTTGTCGTATCAGCGGCAGTCGTTAGTTGAGTTTAGTCAACAAAAGGTGACTGTGAGCCGGGTTCAGAGCACCGCGAGCTTTCCCGTCGGCTAAACTTAACATTCCAGTTAAGTTTAGCCGACAAAAGGGGACTTTGAGCCGGGTACCGAGCACCGTGAGCTGCCCGTCATTTCGGCAGACATCACAGTTAAGTTTAGCAGACAGAAAGTGAGCGTCAACCTGCGGAGACAGTCAAGTTTCGGCACCAATACAACTAGTTCAGCTTAGCAAATAGACTGTGGTTTGGATAAAAACACTCCCGAGGAACTAACACAAGATTCCACGTAGAAAGTCTTTTTGTCTTCACCGGGAAGTTAACTCAGCTTCCCAGCTTAAAAGCCCCGTGCATTATTTTTAGTAGCAGTCTGACCGATGGAGCGGACCTCACCAGTTTGGTATGGAAGCAGCTGAAAACACCCACGTCAGTAAAACCTGTGAAGCTCTGTGACTTTCGGCAGTCTTACCCTGTCCTGGGGGGGGGGGGATTCAGTTAATGATCACAGTCATCAGCAACCTACTATGGTTCATGTTCCTGTGGCAGCCGCACACCATGCTATCGTTATGGGATGGAAAAGCCTTGCACATGAAAAGGGAGCTTCTGATTTTATCATCTTTTCACCCCTCATGCAGTTTCCTTTACGTTTTAAAAAAAATATACATTACGTATGTGTACATACATGCAGCGGTGGAAGAAACTTTACTCAAGTAACAGCAATACAGTATGTTGAATACAGTATGCTTCAGTAAAAAAAAAAAAGTATCTGACAGGGAAGAAGTAAGATGAATGTTGTCACGCTTTAGGATGAGAAGAAAGGAGCTGATTGAAAGATAGGAGGAATAGAAACAACGAAAAAGGCACTGGAGGAAAAAAAATGAAAAACCAGAAATGAAAGATTTAAGGGCAAGAAATGTGATATTTCCTAATCTTAACTCATGATAAACGGTAACGTATTGAACGTAAATGTCGCGATTTTAAAAACACGTGTTTGACGTTGGTCTGGTTATGTTTAGGTACAACAAATACTTGGTTAAGTTTAGGAAAAGACAGACTTTTTTTGTTTGACTTCCGGTTACATATGTGATGGAAGTTTAAAAAAAACAAAACATAGGAGAGAGTCCCAGTAAATTATTGGACTAAAAACTTGAGCGTTTTCCCGACATGACAACAGTCGAGTAAGAAACCAGCTCCCTGATATTGTATTCAACTCGAGAGCTTGGTTAAGTTTAGGAAAAGACTGAGGTTTGGGTTACTGTTTCTGGACTTCTGGTTACATATGTGATGGAGGTTTTAAAAAACAAAACACAGGAGAGGGTCCCTCTAAATTATTGGACTAAAAACTTGAGCGTTTTCACAACATAGTAAGTCGAGTAAGGAACCAGTTCCCTGAAATTGTATTCAACTCGAGTGTTTTGTGAAGTTTAGGAAAAGACTGAGGTTTGAGTTAACGTTTCTTCACTTCCAGATATGTGAAATATGACATATGTGATGGAGGTTTTAAAAAACAAAATATAGGAGAGAATCCCTTTTGATTATTGGACTAAATACTTGAGCGTTTCACGACATAACAACAGTCGAGTAAGGAACCAGTTCCCTGATATGGTATTCAACTCGAGAGCTTGGTTAAGTTTAGGAAAAGACTGAGGTTTGGGATACTGTTTCTGGACTTCTGGTTACATATGTGATGGAGGTTTTAAAAAACAAAACATAGGAGAGGGTCCTTTTTGATTATTGGACTAAATAGTTGAGCGTTTCACGACATAACAACAGTCGAGTAAGGAACCAGCTCCCTGAAATTGCATTCAACTCGAGTGCTTGAGTAAATGTCCGTTCCCAGTTTCCACCTGTGCATATATGTAGGTGAACATGTATAGACTTAACCACCTCCGCCATCCATTTGACAAGCTTTTCAGTTTCATCCAACTGACACGCAGCGTTTTCCTCCCAGCACTTGTCAAACTGTAGCAGCAACGAACACTCGAGGAGCGCTGTGTGCCACTTGGTTCAGTTCCTCTTCCTCTCTTGACTCAGTAAATTGCATGTCTGTGGTTGGGTGAACCTGTAGTCCTGTCTTTTAGGTCAAGTGGAAAAAAAAAAACAAATAAAAAAAAATGACTTTCTTTCTCAGTCTGCATCCATGGCAACTACAGTTGATATGCTCATTCTCATTGTCTCACTACCGCGGTTCATACTTTGCACGTGACGTCACCGCTACGAGCTGGCGGGCGAGAACATCGGTCTTCTAGCAACGAAACCTAATAATATAAGAAGATAAGATGTAATATAAGATAGTCATCTTGCCAGTACGTCGCCAGTTTTTACTTTACCAAAGTGGGGTGAAAAAGACATGAAGACAGATTCTTGATGTCCGATTGGATGTACTAACCGTAAACAAGTACACATACTGTACGGATGCAAGGACGGACACACACACACACACACACACACACACACACACACACACACACACACACAGCAGGCCCAGTAGGCGAAGGACACAGTTAAGTTTTACAGTAGTGCGTTAGATGAAATAACAAATAGCATCATTTTTCTGTTAGCAAACCGTTCCAACAGACCCAAACAAAGCAAACACCAAACAAGGGTTAAGGTGGGAATGGTCATGCGGTTCCTCTCGTCAGTCCACAAAAATACAAAAGACATAGAGCAACTTCTATTGCCATTTTTTAACCAAAGCTCCAGCAAAATCAGGCATTTTGGGCCGCAACAATCTCAAAAAGGCAGCGAAATCCTGGCGGGACTGGCTAAAACGAGACAGATAAGAACAGGCATGGCAACCATGGTATAGATACCAGATATATGGTCTAAATAGTTGCTTGATTGTAGTATTGGAAATCTGAAAGGCTGCAATTCCCTTGGCTGGCCACTGTTCATCGCCAGTTTCTCTGCGTTTCCTGCCCGCCAGGTATCCATGGTGATCACGTGACTGCAAAGTATGAATATTTCCACACCACTCGTTCATTCAAAACAAAACAAAAAGATGATATGGAAAATTGATGCATTCTAAATTATATGTACTTGTATAAATGGTGCAACAGTAATAAAATGTAAGAAATTGACTGAAACTTGAGGATTTTGTTTCAAGTCCACTTTTTGTCATGCACTCATGAGTTAACCATACAAATATTACTTTTTATCTAGAGGATTTGGTGCAGTTCTATACGCCGTCTTTGGTCTTCGTCAAGTAGGTCCATTTTTACTGTATTGACATTTCAGTCTGTTCTTAGCATCTTATACGCTGCTTGTCGCAAAGTGACGCATGCGCGGCTTAAATCTGCACTCGACTCACATCGGGGAGTGACAGTGTGCCCGGACAGCACCTAGGTAAGGACTACTAGCCAGTCAGAAGCAGAGTATGAGGGCCCTGACAGTACCTAGGTAAGGACTACT
>NC_048418.1:1459024-1469421 GCF_013103735.1 Etheostoma cragini | reverse complement strand
AGGGTAAATCCAGACAGCTAGCTAGACTATCTGTCCAATCTGAGCTTTCTGTTGCACGACTAAAACAACTTTTGAGCGTACACACGTTCCATCAAAACAAGTTCCTTCCAGAGGCTATTTTTAAGAGGCAACGTGGCTCCGTCCGGCTCTCCGCACCGCCCAAGATACTTGTGATTGGTTTAAAGAAATGCCGGTAAACCAGAGCACGTTGCTGTCCCATCCAGGAATCCTGTGTGCAGTGCACCCTGGAAACTTGTCATTAGCATTTTCTTAAGTATTTTTGTCCAACCATTTTAATCGACTGAACGATAAATCAATGAATTGAAAATAATTATGAATCGAATTGATAGGAAATGTGTATATAACAAAATGTAACATAGAAAAGTCTTTGTTTCCGATTCATAGCCACACATGTATGCGTCAAGGTTGTTTTAAGTACATTTGGTTCATATGGATGAGACACAGAGCACTCAATGGCGCCTGCAAACTGTCCCTGTGGCCGTGGCGCTCCAGCTGAGCGATGATTTCACTCCTTGTTATCACGTAAAAAAGAAAAACATTGTCGGGGACACCAGGAAGAGGACAACTAAGGAGCGACGCCAGCCTTGCCAAGAGGTGGTGATTGATGTCTTTATCTCGTCTTCTATCCCGTCGACCTCTATCACTGCGAGAGAGAGAGAGAGAGAGAGAGAGAGAGAGAGAGAGAGAGAGAGAGAGAGAGAGAGAGAGAGAGAGAGAGAGAGAGAGAGAGAGAGAGAGAGAGAGAATCTCTCTGCTGTGATTTACACATGTTCAAACGTCCTTTCTCACCCGGGAACACGTTCCTCGGGTCTTTACTCACGCCACAATAAGGCTGGATAAGGTGCGATGTGTGTGTACAGAAATAAGAACTGCGTTACCAAATATTACCCAACTGGCTCTATCTATCTATCTATCTATCCACACACACACACACACACATATACGTACATATACACACACACACCAATAAAAGGTTTTCTAACCCTCGTGTTGTCTTCCCATCAAAATAAAAAATCAACACTTTTGTTGACGCTTTTTATACTTGACGCTTGTTTTCAACTTTTTTTTGGCTTTTTGTTCCTTTTTTCAACACTTTTGAAGCTTTTTTTTTTCAACGTTTCAATTTATGGTCAATAAACCTCATTTAAAAGGAAATGATACCTAATGTTTGAGTTAGAAAAGCAGAAATTAGGAATTATTGAGACTAAAATTAAAGGAATGGATGTTGATGATAATCACAGACTGGAATATGTCAACTTTTACTCAATACTATATCAAAAACACTTCCATTTGTTTTACAATGCTATAACATTGAGAAAGACTAATAATGGAAAACCCGAGGACAACATGAGGGTTAAATACATTTGATCCAATTAGTTTGGGCTTCACAGTGCTAGGATGCTTCTGCACTGAAGAGCTTTATGTGCAGACACACTTTCTGTTCCTACATCCTGTCGTCAGTGTTTTGGGCGGTTTTAGCGTTTTAGCCCTTTTCCGACACCGTAGCATTTTAACCCTAAAACACACACACACACACACACACTTTCTCTCTCTAACATTCAAACAGCACCACTGTAATGGAGCTGTAGATTCAGTTTGCTTGCAAAAGTGATGCATTGTGACATTTCTATATTTCATTTTCATTTCATAAACACTTAAGGCTAGGTTCGTTCTGTCTGTCAAAAGCTCAGAAGCAGAAACCCTGACCTTTAGTACGTGGAGCAAATCACAACACACACAAACACACACACACACACACACACACACACACACACACACACACACACACACACACACACACAGCAGTGGGAACTACAGGCTGCGGAGCGTCACATCAGCAGGCTTCATGCAGAGGCAGAACGCCGGCTGAACACAGATGGTGAACAATGAATCTCAGCTGCTGTTGTCTCGCCCAATCCAGCCCATCAACCCCATCAAAGCTAACATCTGAGATAAAAGAGTCAGACATGCAGTAATTACAGATACACCAGGCTGTCACGATGAGGCTTTATCGCTTCCCGTCAGGATGACTGTAACGTGTCATTTAGGGAGTGCCACGGCGATGACATGAAGACAGCACATGTCTGCGTCGAAGAAGAACAAACGGAGGAAAAGTTAAAAAAGCACAAAATGAATTACAGAAGACGGGTGGTGTTGCAATTTTTATCCAAGTTGATGCATTTCTGTCTTAATGCATTTCTTCACAAAAGCGATTCGAATTGTCAAAGGTGCAACACAAATAAAGTTGCCTAAAATCACGTATTACAATTCAACTAGTATCATGAAACCTTTCAGGCTACATCTACACTGCTATGTACTGTCCATGTTAACACGTCCAACACATGTCACATGACCATCTACACACACTGGGCATGTGAGTGCATGTGGACGCAGGATGCAGTTGAAAATCACGGACGTAAGAGTGGAAAATATTTTGGAGAACAAACAGTGGAGAAAGGTGAGAGTAGTGATTCATTTCCTTAGACCGACGACAAAGCATTTGCAGGATTTGGTGGCCTTCAAGTCCTTTATTTTATGTCCTTTGTGTTTCTTTTTTTCCAGGTGGGGGGGCTCTCCTCTCTAAGCGTAGCTCCCATGGCGCCATTTTAATGCTACGAGGCCCTCACCAGCCGTTAGCATCCCATTGACTCCCATTCATTTTGGCGCCACTTTGACAGCAAATAAATTTACATCTGAAGCCTTTAAAGACTCTATTTGTCCGTTGTTTGTTTCTAAAGAAACATAACAATGTATAAAAAGGCTCTGTGACTTTGTAGCTCATGTTATGGCTCTTTAGCAGATGTTTTTGTAAAATTAGGCTAACGATTGTGTCATAACCACACAACTTACCGGCGCATAGTTGCCAAATCACCATATTGTCAGGAGAAGCTCGCAGACAGTTTGGACTTCATCAGCTGTTTAGGTTTAATTACTAATGTTAACTAGCATGTTAGTTAGCAGGACTTAGCCTGTGTCCATGTTATCTCCTAACATATACCTATGCTCTCCGTCTCTGCTGATTGGGATTAATTGAGATTTCTCTCAGAAGTCTCAAAGACTTACAGCTTTCAGACAGGTTGCCCACATCACATCTACGTCTTCCAGCTCGGTTGGAGGCTGCGCAGTAACGCTCAGCATCACCGGGAAAGAGCTTCTAATAGACGTCCCTGGTCTCCGTCCAGAACAACGGGATCTGTTGGTTTAGAGGATGGAAGGCCAAAGAAACATTTGTTTTTAAACTTCAGATTTAGTGTAGACATGATCTGACACCACCCGTCTGCCTCATGCGGGTATCACAGCGGGCCTAACCGAGGATCAAAGCGTGTTGAGAAGACTTGTTTTGCTCTCATACTAAGAAGCTCCTTATTTGTCCCTTTCTGTTGCACACTTGGCTCTCCGTTTCATCTCCCTGCGATGTGACTGCCCTTTGAAACCTGCGTGAGGAACTGTGCAAGCAGCGCTTTTCAAAGCGTCTGTGTCATTTAGCTTGCTGACTGTGAGCAGGTCCTTACCCAGCCTCCATCTCTCTCTCTCCGTGTTCAAAGCCAGGCGTTGTGGGGGAGGATCAGAGCGACAGAGAGAGGGAGCTAGACGGAGGCGAGGCTTTGTGGAAGATCAGTCAGACCCTCCTGACGCGTGGATACTCTGGAACGGGGGGGGGGGGGGCCTTAGGGCCAAATGTGCCAAATGTGCCGGCAGTGCTGCTCGGCGGCTGTCAGGGAGGATGTGTTAGGATGTTTGTCACCAGACATTCATGGGATGGTAATCGGGCATGTTTCAGGCTCAGGGGACGCAGACAAAGATCTAATGTAACGCTTCAGAAAGGAGAGCTTGATCTATTCCGGTGGTGGAAGGCTCTGGTGTGTTGCAGGTCCTACGGTACTGAATGTAACGACAAAATGTAAAGAAACTGGAAAGAAATCAAATCTCACAGAGACTAACGGCTTCTTGGGTCACTGGAGTATTTTACTGAGAACTTTACTAAGAAAACGTCCAAAATGGAGTCAGTTGAAAGAGCTACATTGAAGAAAACACGTGGCTGCAACATATTTGTGGAGGCTATCCTATAAGCCTCGGTTATCGATGGCATGGTGTTCTCAACGAGTGGCAAAAATAGATCTTGAGTCCAGGCATTGATTGTCTTTGGTTGGTGTTCCCGTTTATTATAAAAGTAGAAAAAGGGTCACTTCACATAAAACAGTACTTCACCTAGTGCTGATTAATAAAATGTTGCGGCGTGTTCACGGCTACGGTAAGAACCGTGTGTTCCCCGCCATCTACACCTTTCCTCATTAATTAATTACCACACCTGTAAATATACCTTATTCCCAGTGAGGTAACACACCCAGTGCAATACTCCCCCAAGTGGCTAAAATAAATAATTAAATTAACTTAACTAAAAAGGTGGATAGAAATGGCTCCTACAATATTAAACGAATGTTTTTGGATGCCGTTTGTGCAAAATCTCTACATTTCTGTATATTCTGCGTGTATTTTACACCTAAACACCAAAAAAAGCCAAAAAAAAAAAAAATCCAAATCAATTACTTCATTGTAATGCTCAGAAAAGGTGAAGCAGATTCTTCCCCCTTTACCTGTTATAAAACGAGGGTACTTAATAGTTGGACCCTTTAATCTGCTGTTTGTGGGTAAGAGCACTTAATTTTATTAAAAAACAAACAAATTGGAACAAAGTACAGTATTCAAAGTGGACCAGGAAGTGGTCCAGTAACCTGGGTGATCCTATTTGCTTGTGGTTTATGTATTTGCAGGTTATATGTATATGCTGCCCGTGTTGTTATGACAATGGATTTCTTCATTTCTTCATTCTTCATTGCTTGTGTTTTGTCGATTTAGCATGATCTTTTGCATTCATTCCATAAGCTGAAGTGGGTTGTGCTCTCCACAGTGCCTCCTGATTTAAGATCGTAGCAGGACACGCTGCCAACGGGGGGTTACCCTCGTTACAAATCACCGCCACCATTTCCGAGCGACCGTATTCATTTCGACTGTTCACACACTTTAAACATAACTTTTCTCATTCTTACACCTAGAATAAGTCAAACATACTGTCAGAGGATCCCTGGAGAAATTTCATAAAACTTTTAGGCAAGCTCGGCCCTTCAAAAGCATTCACGCACAGCTATTGGCCGGGCGTCCATGCTCATGCAAGGTAACGTAACCCTTTGTTCAGGTTCTATCCCCGGACCAATAGGTTATCCTAACCTTAACCTGTCCTAACTCGGGGTCAATGGCTAACCCCAACAAATCAAGCTACTTCGTAGGGTGGGACTTGGCTAGAAGTTACCTGGGATCCATAATAACACAACAGCCTGTTGCTTAAAACTTTATTTTCAAGATTATATTTTGGGCTTTATGAGAATCTATCTTGACAGGACAGCTGAAGATGTGAAGGGGGGGGGGGGGGGATGACATGCAACACAGGGCCGCATGTTGGAGCAGAACCCACGACTGCTGCATCAATTCAATTTATATAAAATAAAACGGGGCAAGAGAGCACAAGACTACGGGAAAGGGAAGAAGTTGAGTTAGTAACATGCATAAAGGTTTCTCTATCTATATCTATATATATAAATAAAACAACCACTGGTGTTTTCAGTTATTCTGGCTGATAGGACTCTTGTCAGTTTTGAAGGTGGGCTACAGCTTTGATGAGATCCAGTTAGGTCACAGATTCTTTGTACCAATGAGGATGACAAAGGTGTCACTTGTCCCGCCCTAACAGGTCATTCACTCAGTCTATTCCTGCAAAAGGTAAAAACATCCAGTGAGCCATATTAACTATAACCTGTGTGGGTGTTCAGGACCTTTCACAAAACCCAGAGTCCTGTCTCTATGGTGTGTGACAGTCATCTGAAGCTCCAGCAAGCTACTGCATAAAAAGGTAGAGGGTAATTAGTCCAACACCAATCAGCTGAGACAATCAGCTCACCTGCCCTCATGATCTATCCCTCCACCTTTCTCCACTGCAGCTGATTGCAGACCCCGCCCACCTCCTCAAACATTTGGAGAGGGGAAGTCCCTAACCACACTAGCAAGCTCGCTCAACTTGGTGAGCTTTTTCCTTCAAGCTAAAACAAAAGAAACCAAACAAAATGGGTTTGTTATAAAAAGTTTGAGACCTCCCATATGGATATACTACACTGCACACTAAAATATTATCCCAATTAACACATGTACCTAACTATGACAGTGGAGCTCGATACATGTGACTTACCATGAAGCAGAAAAAAAAAGAGACCGGTCAAAGCGTGTAAGAATTTACCCTAAATTCTGCAGAATAGCACCAATAGATGGTGCTCATGCATCAAGCCTCTCTCATGGAAACTACTAACCAAATGAGAAGTTAGCTTTTAATGGCAAGTGATATGATTAACTCTGCTACACTCTCTAGCTTGCTAGTTAGCTTAGCTCTGTTCCACAACACATGTAACATATTACCTGATGTGTTTCATCCAGCAAAGTTTGATCAGACAGGAAGTGAAAGAACAAGCTTTGTTATCGTGTGTGTGAGTAGCTTTACGTCGCGGTATGAAACCCAGACACCGGAGCTTTAGTGAGAGGTCACTCATACAACTTTGTCTTTCTAAAGACGTAATTTCAGTTTTTCAACTCAACGGTTTAATGACTAACTCAGCCTTTGACTTCCAAAATTAGGTTTTAAATTAATTAACATTATATGTGTGATGTATGGCTCCATTTAAACGGGATCAAACAAAAATACCTGGTAACGACCATGCATTTTTCTTTTCAAAATAAAATGACTTTGCCTCTCTATAGCCTCTTGTGAACAACACAGTGATATTAACACAGAAACTAGCCTAAGATCTTTAAAAAAAAGCAACAGATCTATGTGCCTAACATGATAAATATACAGGCATGTGTCTTCATGACACACAGGCCCAAAAATAAAAAAAACACAACAACAACAAAAAACACACGGTACTGTATATTGAACTCCATTAGTATATTATGTTCATTGTACATATCTGTAAATGTTCCACTTATAGTAATATCCACCTGTATATTGTATTCAGTACATATCCAGTTGTAAATCTTGCTCACAATACTAGTTATCTATATTTTATATTCATAGGACAAACCCATCTGTAAAATTCTGTTTATAATAGTATTCATCTCTATATTTATTCAGTACATATCCATGTCCTGCTCTTATGGAACCAGTGTATATCCTGCACCTGCTGCTATTGCACTTCTGGTTAGACCTAAACTGCATTTCGTTGCCTTGTACCTGTGTAATGACAATAAAGTTGAATCTAATCTAATCTGATCTAATCTAACATACACACAGTAGTGTGTCTATATATGAGAAGCATGAGTTAAAACAGTGTAGAGCAAATGTGCCTTTGCAACAATATTGTAACCACTACTCGGAGCAAGTGGAGCTTTTTTTGTTGTTGAAATATTTAGTGTTTCCCATGATCTCCATCATGCTTACCCCAGTCTCCCTTGTTCTTGCGTAACCTTACATAATGTGTTGAATATTTAAAGCTGCCGTGCTTGTTCGCCGCTGCTAAAACGAGGACTATCGTTGGATTCACTCGGTAGTCTGTGAGACGACTGCACGCACACCAGAACCCAAATATTCATGAGACCGGCCTGGTGTTTGAGTTTAATCTCCAAAAGCAGACCCAGTGATGGTTGTAAACATGTTCACTTTAACAAAACTTCACCCTCACCTGGTTCCACATGCAATCAGTTACATCCTGGATCTTCAGTTCTTATTGTGCATCATTTTATGCCAATTTGTGTTGTTTCTTTCATTTCCCAGAGTCCCTTTTGTCAGCCTCCGGGGAACTCTGGACTTTAATCCAGCTGTTAAAGCTAAAAATGTGAGAGCAAGAGTTACACCGAAGGACTGAAACAATTAGTTGGTGAATTGTTATAGTTGAATATTTGACTTATCGTTTAGCAAAACTTCACAGCTTTCAGCTTTTCTCTTCTTCTACCAATAATCTACATAGTTCAGACTGGTTTTCTTTGTTGGTTGTTTGAACAATTTTCTGAAATTTTATATACCCATCCATCCATCCTTCCATCCATCCATCCTTCCGTCTTCATCCGCTTATCCGGTTTCGGAGACCCCAAACTTCCCAACTTCCTTTTCCCGAGCCACATCAACCAGCTCCGACTGGGGGATCCCGAGGCGTTCCCAGGCCAGGTTCCCCGAGGCCTCCTCCCAGCTGGACGTCCCTCCACCTAGTCCTGGGTCTTCCCCGAGGCCTCCTCCCAGCTGGACGTCCCTCCACCTAGTCCTGGGTCTTCCCAGAGGCCTCCTCCCAACTGCTAAAGAAACAAGCCTGAAGCAATCAAGCAAAGCTGTCAGATAGAAGTAGTTCAGGAAACATTACAACATTCCCCTCTGAGGTGTAGTGGAGTAAAAGTATGAAGTAGCAGCAGGGGTGATTCTAGGATCAGACCTTTGGGGGGGGGGGGCGGGGGGGGGGGGGGGGGGGGGGGGGGGGGGGGGGGGGTCTCAGCCCCTATTGAGAACAGCTCTAGGTCTAGTGTCCCCATTTTAAGTTTTACCAAAATAAAAACATGACGTGTTTTGGAGGTATTTACGCTTCTAAACTGAAAAATGTCCCCGGATTTAGTCTGAGAAACCTGGTCACCTTCGCTGAGAGCCACTGACCAATGAGAAGGAGTTGTATGAATCACTGCTAAAAACTGTAAAACATAAAATAATAACTGAAATCTCAATGTTGTGGTTGGGTCCGTTTAATGAGCTGCATTTAACCGGACACACCAATGGATGAATGAAAACAGGAGAATGACAACAGCAATGGATAGGCATGGATAGGCGGAACTAGTGATCCCTTTAATGACTCCCAGGCGCCTCCCACGTGACGAGGCATCGGCGTTAACGGCCCTCAACAAAGAGCACGATGCCACCGCAACTACAGCTACAGTTGGGGCTGAACATAACTCCAGATACCGGCTTTGATGTCCAACACATAACAACCCCATTGATAAATCGTTTGGAGACAGAAAACTCCAGAGGGAACCTGAGCGTCGGCCCGCTGCCTCGCTGAGCCACCCCATTGGCCCGGGGAGCTTCCTGCATCGTCCCCATTGGCTGTGGAGGCGGCCACGGTGCAGACTCTTGCCTAGCAACAGGCGCACAAGAGCAGCCACTGCAGAACCCCCCCCCCCCAACACACACACTCCTACCTCCATGTGGGGGAGCAGCTGATAGATCGAGCATGTGGAGACACACAGAGAGAGAGAGAGGAAGGAACATAGGATGCTGTATGTACATGAGCACGCAAACACATAATCACAGAGCTGAGGATAAACGTATGCATGCTTGTGCACACACACGCACACACACACACACTCACACATGCAAGCATACATGCATACAGTCTTGTTGAGCCTTACATAAGCAGGCTAATATTGGCAGTTTGAGCCTGGCAGAGCAGCTGGAGGGAAATCAAACACACTTTACTCAGTTCTTTCTCCTACATATGTGCTCCTGTAAACTAGGGAACACCGGAGGTTTCTGTGGTTGTATGAAGCACGGGGTTAAAGCTTATAGTTGGCAATTGTTTCATAATAATGAGCGTTCGGTACATTCAAGTTGTCACCAACTGAGCTCATACAACGCTAACTAAGCTTCACAACGCTCCACAAAACTCTCCCTGCATTTGTCAGCTTGGCTTTGAAAGAGATGCGTTTCACATCAACGCAGCAACGTCCAGCTTCGGAGACAAAGACGACGACTGCAACAGGTGAAGGCGTTGCTGCAAAGTTGCAAAAGAGCCCACGAAATGGTCCGGTCACTTTTTGTAGTGTTAAGAAAAGACCAAAACGATGAATTAAAAATGTTAATAAAGCTGCAAAGATGAATCGATTAGTTGTCAACTATTAAATTAATCGCCAACTATTTGGGCTTTGAGTCATTTTCTATGAAAACATTACAAATTCTGTGACGTCAGCTTGTTAAATGTGATTATGTTTCTAGTTTCTTCTCTCCTCTGTGACAGTATCTAAATGTATTTAAATTGTGGACAAAACAAGATGTTTGAGGACGTTGTTTTGGGCTTTTGGGGAACACCGGTCCACATTTTTCACAATTTTCTGACATTTTTATAGATAACCAATCGAGGAAATGATCGACTAAACCTAAACCTATCATTGAAATGGATGCACCAATGAAAACAAAACAACCAATGAAACCTTCAGAAAGCACCTTAATGAATTAGAGTCAACAGAGATCACACATTGCCAGTGTTTTCTTGATAATCAATCAACCAATCAGAGGTCTTCTCCCGTTCCCTTTAAAAGCCAGGTGCGTTGTTTTTGGATGGCGTGATCACTTCCTGCTGCTT
>NC_048418.1:1456042-1458924 GCF_013103735.1 Etheostoma cragini | reverse complement strand
CGCCCAGAATGCACCTGAACACACCTCCCTGTAAGACCAGCACGCCCAGAATGCACCTGAACACACCTCCCTGTAACATCAGCACGTCCATGGGTGCAAAGATGGGTCCAATTGCTATTGCTATTTAAACAACTTGGGTGCTGGACGCTCTTTAAGTAGCAAAGACACTTGCGTCGGGCTTTGTGCCGTGGCGGGTGCAAACTAGGGCCTTTCAATGTAACAGAGCCAGGTCAATATATGACCACCGGATTGTCTTTTAGCACACACACACACACACACACACACACACACACACACACACACGCACACACAGAACACAGAACGAACAGCTAGAAGAGGATATACTCGCATTTAAAGCAAAAACAGGCTTTCTAAAACTTACTGTTTATGGAATAAAGTCAGATATCTGTTAATCTGGACCAGTTTATTCTTTGAAACATCAGATATCCACGTGCTTTTTTCTACTACAGCATTTTCTTTCATGAGATAGAGAGAGAGAAGAGATTTGAAAGCAACTCACAAAATAAGAAAGAACATGCTGTGAACGTCGTCTAACAGTCCCTTTAAGCTGTCATTTCTCATTGCCAATGAACCCGTTGTCCTCTCGCTGTTTTCCAATTTTAGATTTCACAAGTTCGGCAGACGATTACCAAGAATGACAGGTCTGAAGGAGCTCTGGCCATAATGCAGGCTGCGAGAAGATGAGGGAGATATGTACAATTCAACAATGTCCTTTTAAAGATATTCACAGTGTAACATTTTAATAATGTAATGATGTATTTTAAGTATCACTGCAGTAAACCTGTTCACTCTTGTGTTGTCCTCGGGTCAAATTTCACCTGTTTCCAAGTTCTTTACATCTGAAACAAAGTTTTCTTTCAACCAAATTACCCCAAAATAACATGGATGCACATTGTATGGAACCCATAGGTTTGTTGCAGGTAAAATCAATGATTACTTTCTTTGCATTTTGGGTGTTTTATTAAATTTTCTACCACTTAAAAAAAGGTTTCAAATACTTTCCAAACAGTGTCAAGTCTAAAATAGGAGACATACCCGTCTTTGATCCACTCAACATCCTCTGATCTTAACTATTAGTCAGAATAACTTCTGCTTTGTTTGAACTCAAACAGTTTTAATGTCGTATAAATTCGGTTTATTTCCCATGAATTTAAAAAAAATGCATTGAAATGAGTGATGATGGCGTCAAAGGCATTGGAAAAAGCACCCAAAATAATCAATTTTGACCCGGAAGGAGAGCAGGTTCATGGTCGACGGGAAGACAACACAATGATTAACGTGGTCAGTGTGCATTTGAGTCCAACAATCTGCAGAATAAACAAAAAAGACGGAACCTAAAGTCATCTGAGTGGCATAATTTGGAATAGGTAAATAATCATCTGCAGTGCATTGGGAACACTGCACATTCAATATCCCAAATCAAAACAAGTATGTGTCCTTCCTTCACAGAAAGTGAAGAAAAAGGAATATTAGGCTGTTACTGTATGAAATGAAAAGTGTCTGCTTTACTTTGAAATCACTGCACTGATATTTAGTTGCATAATCACTGTTTCTGAGAACTGCGTCGCATCTGTGTTGCATGGAGTTGACTGACTTCTTTTGGTGGAGATGATATTTCAACATGGCACATACTGTATTAGTAAGTGTTGTAGAGTCATAGAAATCCAACAGACCCAACAGTCATGACCTGACTCGTATTCAAAGCATTTGAAATCATTTTGGCTGAGCAGCCTAGAATTTTGTGCACTTCTTTCTATTCTTCCCACTTCTACCGAAACGTATGATTTATGATGTTGGACCGCTCGTATTGTGAATACGACTGTACATGCAAATGGATCATGAGAACAGCCTCCGTATTAAGACTGAATAATTAAAGTCACTTCAATTGCCAAGTACAACAAATGTGCAGGAATTTGTCACGGCAACACTGCTGCAGACAAGTCAAAACAAAAAGCTAACACAGTATCAATGCATGCAGCATTACAGGGATGTTAACAGGGAAGAAATCCAACACCACATTTATACACATTATTTGATTTAGCTACTGCTCTGTACCTGCGTACACACTAACTTTGTGCGTTCCCTGCATCCTCCGGCTGATTGTAAACGAGGACAATCATTTTCATTCCTGCAACCGGTAATACATCTCATTCATCAACGCCATTTTGTACTTGTGTGTTCTTCCCCGAGGGAGCTGAGAACTGCAGCGTGTTCGGACAGTCTTCACCTCTTTAACAGTTCGGCCAACTGGATCTCAGTCGAGTTCTCACAATCAGGAAGGATTCACTGCCAAGCAAGTAACACTTGCAAGGAATTGGCCTTGGTGGACGGTGCATGCACAAACATATCAAAAGGAAAGTAGAGATAAATGTAAAAGAAGACAAAGAAATAAGTAAATAAATGTGTCTGCACCTGCGTAACAAGAAAAGACGGCTTTATGGTTAAGTGCAGGATGTATTGATTTATTTTTGCACTGTATCGATGGTTTTAGATTCTTGTTGGTGTATGATGTTAATGCACGTCTCACACACAGCTTGTGTGTGCATGCTTTGATTTGTGAGTTCTGTACAGCGGTATCATCTCGCCCCTTCTAACCGGGATGAAATTGGCGTCTTGCTATCTTGAGGCGGCGGGAATTGATCGCACCATCGAGCAACAAAAACCCCTAAATTCAATAGCACAGCAGTTCATTGTTATTTTAACAGCGCGTTAGTAAAATGGATCTAGGCTTATGCACAGCACGCAGAAACACACACACACACACAGAGACACACACGCACAGGGACACACAGAGACACACACGCACGCACGCACACACACGCACACACACCCACACACACACACACACACACACACACACA
>NC_048418.1:1450047-1455921 GCF_013103735.1 Etheostoma cragini | reverse complement strand
ACACACACACACACACACACACACACACACACACACACACACACACACACACACACATGCAAAAACAGCAGCACACACACATGCAAAAACATGCAAAATGTACCAAGGTGCATGGCTTTTGAAGGTAATGGGCGATGACACTGATCAATACACCTGACACCTGTCTAGTCTACAAACAATTTACAATTCAGGCAATTGTAAATTGCAAACATGCCTGTAGTTCAACCTCTACAGGCATGTAGAGGTTGAACAAGATGTTACGCGCGACAAACATTAGGAATCTAGCAATGTGCCGCACCTTGTAATGAATATGTTTGTATGAATCATATCTGATAAGTTATATGATAACATATATGATAAGTTTACTCATGCCGACCAAACGACTTTTCAAGCGATGCGGTTTGGTGTGAGGTCATAAATCTCGGTCACGGTCTTTTTCCCGTCTTGACGTTCCGACAAAATTAAACTTGTTTGATATTTGTTATAGTTTTAAATCTTGGTGGGAAAGTGTAATCATGTGAACATTGTCGACAGCCAATGGGTGCTCTCCCTCCGGCACCAAACAGGAAGCAGCAAACAACTTAAGTCAGTGTGGTTCATGGTAGCTATGGCGCCGTGCTAAGCTAAACGCTACGAGGGAAAGTTGCTGATTTTCAACCCTTCTGATTCATCCAACGGGAGTTTTACTGACGGATAAACGTGAGCCTTGGTGTTGTGGGGGGCGATTGATCCAAATTTGGATAATATCGAACATTGGTATTGATATCTCTCCAGTATGCACTACACTACCGGTCAAAAGTTTAGGGTCACTTAGAAGTTTCCATTGCACTCGACATAGACAGAATACCAGCTATATATATAAAAAGTTTAGGGTCAAAAGTTTGGGGTCAATTACAAATGTCCATTCCACTCCATTATAGACAGGATACCAGCTGATCTGGGTGGGGGGGCTGATCTTTAATGTAATATCTACATTTCCCATTATCAGCAACCATTCATCCAATGTTCCAAAGGCACATTTTGTTTACTAATCTGATATTATTTTAAAAACTAACTAAGAAAACATTAAACAACCCTTTTGCAATTATGTAAGCACATAATGTAATCTGATTACTGCCCTGGTTAAAAAAAACAAGGCGATTCTGTCTATAATGGAGTCCAATGGAAATTTGTGAGTGACCCCAAACTTTTGACCGGTAGTGTATATGTGTATTTTTTTATTACGTTTTGACTTGTTGCCTAGTTTAAAGTACAGCTAAGGTAAGAGGATACACACAGCACACACTCAAAAATGATCATACATCGGTTCAGAGAGAAAAACAGTTTCGTTCTGTTTCCATTTGGTAACCAGCTAGTTGCTCACAGGTACTTCGGCAGCTCTTGTGTTTTATCAAACTGCAGGACAAACCCAACACAACAGCAGGAACGCTGTGACACGTTTATTCTGCCTCCTCTGGCTCGCTCTGTCTATTATTATCCACTTCTTCGTCCTGCCCGGGGGGGTGGTTGGGGGGTGGAAGGGGCATCTGTGCATGTGTCACGCGCTGCGTGGGAAACAGCGGCACCGGAGCTGCGTGATTGTTGTAATTTTCATCTCCGTCCCTCCATGTCTCTTGTCCGCGGCCACCTGTCTGTTTTCCGTTTTTTCCCCCCCTCCAGCTGCTGATCCTGCTCACTTCTCCCAGGAATTAGCCAGTGTCATTGGCTCGCCAGAGCGTCATGGTAACTGCATCCTTGGAAATGTGCTGCTCTCAGAGAAGACGCAGCGATGCCTCACAGTCATACTTATATATAGATTTTTTCAGCAAGGAGAAACAGAAAAACATGTTCAACTATAGCATACCTGCTGTATCCTGTGCAAATATCTTGCCTGTCAAACCAAACCTGGATTGTAAACGCCTCATATTGTGCTACATGTGGATAAAGGTAAAGGTAACACCCAATTGTAAGTTAAAAAACGCTGCCATCTGTCTCAATGACTGCTGTGTATAGCTGTGTTTAGGTGTTCTCACATCCTGTACATGGCTGAAGTTAACAGATGAACGTTTAACATGTCCCTGCTCCAGCAGCTTTAGCTGGCGCTCAGCACCGCCCCCCCTTGGCGAGGACGCCCATCACAACGTTTTCACAATAAACAAGAGAGAGAGAGACAGAGAGAAAGGATTCATTTTCGGCTCGTTCGCCTCAACAAGCTTCAATTTGTCTTCCACTTAGAGTCCAATCGACTGGCCCAGACCTCCGCCCCCGAGAGCTCTGCTAAACAGCATGAAGCCGTCCTCGGCTGAATGTTCAGTTCAATTCAGTTTTATTTATAGCATCAATTCAAACAAGAGTTATCTGGAGACACTTTACAGATATAGAGTGGGTCCAGACTACACTAGACCACATCATTTACAAGGACCCAACAGGTTTACTGTGAATATTTTACACACTGAAACGGCGAGTTTATGAGTTCACCACATAGCTAGCTACACTGTCAGAAATAAGGGTAAAGTAGGGGTCCATTTCTGTCCCCCAAGGTACAATCTATACTAACGTACCCCATAGGGCTCATTGTTGGACCTCAAGGAACATATATGTACCTTTTTGAGGGTCAAAAGGTACATATATGTTCCCAAGCAACCCTCAAGGGTACAGTTGTTGTACCCTTGAGGGTACAGCCCCAGTGACAAGCCATTGTACCCCTAAAGGTACAATTATGTACTTCATTTTCTGAGAGTGTAGCTACACCGTGGATGTGTTAAGAGAACGAGCTAGCTAAACGAGAAAGAAGCTCATGAAGGAGCACGTTGCTACGACAACACAAACTGGCACTACTGACATTCAACAACAGTCGACGACATGTTCATTATAACACTTCACTTTAGCATTTATTAACCGTTGTGTTGTCTACCCGTTAACCATGAACTTGTCCTTCCAGGTGTAAATGAAAAATTAAAATTTTGGTGTTCTTTTTTCGATGTTTTTGTCGCTTTTTCTGATTTATTTGTCACTTTTTCCAGCTTTTTGTGTTATTTTTTTTTCAAACCTGAGCTTGTTTAATAATAGTTTTTTTCACTTATTCTTGGAATTCAAGGTCAACAAACCTCATTTGTGTTAAATTATACACACGTTTTTAGTTAAAAAGGCAGAAATCATGTATTATTTTGTCTAATAGTGAAGATTAGAGGATAGAGAAAGTTTTGTCCATTAAAAAGAAAATGTTGTATGAATGTTGTATGGAATCATCCATGTTATTTTTGGATAATTTGGTTGAAAGAAATCCATATTTCTGATATAAAACACTTGAAACGGTTCAATTTGACCCTAGGACAACACAAGGGGTAATTAGTAATGCTTATCAAAATTAACTGTGGATGGAGTTAGACAACCAAGGAGATGTAATCTAACCCATGGAACTAGCTGTACTAGCTAGCTAGATACTAGCTAGCTACTAAGGTTAGCCTGCAGTCATTGACATCAACAGTCAACAATAACGTTCATTAGAACACTTCACTTTGGCGTGCATTAATTAGTAATGCTTATCAAAATAAACAGATGTACAGTATTTAGACAAACCAGATGATGTACTAGCTAGCAAGATACTAGCTAACGTGCTAGCGCAGTACCGCAAAAAGTGCTTCTCCCCGGTACATACTTTAGTTCATTTTGTTTTATTTTAGTTTTTTTTATAATTGTTTTCCCCCCTCCATGTCACCTCCAGGGCTCTGTAGTTTTTAAAAAGACCACTTTTTTAATTGGCATGGATGCCAGCTGGGTGCAGAGCTGCAACCATCTCTTGTCATCCCGAGAGCCACGCTGCCAGACAAATACTGGAAAATTATCTGTTTCGGGGGCACACTGTTCAGAGCCAGACTTGTCACATTGTGTTAGTTGTTTATCCAACTGCAGCTGTGTGTGTGTGTGTGTGTGTGTCTGTGTGTGAAGGGGGTGATGTTTGAGACTGTTCCCTAGATGTGGGTTGAGCCCCGACAAGCCAAACACAATCACCCCCCCAACCCCAGTCATTCTAGCAGCTTGTCCTTCCCCAGGGCCCCTTGTCCGCCATGTCAATCCAAGTCTGGGTGGGCACACATTACACAACCATTAAACACACACACACACACACACACACACACACACACACACACACACACACACACACACACACGCACACATAGTCCTAACAGTGTATTCAGACACGGTTATGAATCAAGAGACGAATAGTTGGGAAGCCTCCCATCTCATGTTACCTTTCTGCACCGACTCATCCACTCAACTTCTCTGTGAATGTGTTAGCCAGCCGTCTAATTTTCCACTGTAGCCCTGGTAACCTAGCATGTCTTCACGGTGGGAGGAAACCCACGCAAACACGGGTAGAACACGCAAACTCCAGACAGGAAGAACTCTGCCGAGACGTGGGATTCCCGCCAGATGTCGTTACTTTCCTTGTTCTTTGTGTTGTCGTTGTGTAGGACTAAGGTTAACGGCTCCTTAGATCTCTGCAGAACACATCCAGACCGCTAGCTAGACTAAATGCAGGGCATCCAGCGGGTACATGAACAATCCCCAAAATAAAACGTCATCCATGTAGACTATTACTTACATGATCCGCAGAAAACAACAACTGCTTTGTGTAACACGTGTGCAGTGTTTCCTTTAGCAGTGGGGGCCCACTATTTTAGCCCACTATGGCCACGCCAAGACCCGCCCCACAAAGCAGCTTGATCGGTTGGTGTTCGGCGTTTGACCTCGAGAGGTTAACATCAGGGTTAGGGGATCGGTCAGGGGAAAGGACCTGTACATATGAGCATGGACGCCTGGCCAATAGTAGTGCGTAAAAGCTATTAAAGGGCGGGTCTTAGCATACAGTGGGATTTGTAATTTTGCTGCTCACACTGCTGTAAAAATAATCATATTTTTAAGAAATAATTGTGTTGGGGGCAGGTCTGTAAAGGAAGCGGAAGCCCGCCTGCCCTTCTTCTGATTCCGTGGCGGCACGGCGGGCCACCACTACAAAATTAACAGAGGAAACACTGGGTGTTCATCAAGTTCCCTGCAAACAATTTCCTTTATTTTCTGTCTGTTTGCATGTTTGGGTTTCGGTAGTGCCTTGAGCTCTCAGGGCCACCACAGAAAGGGAAACATCAGTATTGCATAAAAATTTCACTGCTAATCGTGGTTTCTCTTCCCTTTGGGAAAATTCAAGCAAAAGCTCCATCTTTACCTACGTACCAGTACCAATACTCATACCATTGAGTACATTCAAAAGTATATATTGTAGTAATTAAAGCAGAAATGCCAATAGTTATCTGATAAATGTGTTTGGCCAACCTGCACACACACACACAGTGGAATATTTAGGTTTTTGCATTAATTAAGTCAGTGAAGTTATTTTCAGCCTCGTTGCAGGAGGAACAAAGATGACGGCGTCTTCTCACTTTTTCTTCATTAAATTTTTTATGGGTGCAATGGTTGCTAAGCAACAACAGCAGTACTTCTGTGACTATAGAGGAACACAGTGAGAAACTAGAGAAAGGCCAGGTGGGGTTTTCAGTTAAAAGAGAATCAATCTTTGATCTTCTCGTTGCTCTGCTTGTTGAAGACACGTTGTCGTGCATGTGAGAGTTCAGTTTTTTTAAGTGCACGTGAACTTCCTGTGGCATCAAAGTGAACCTGACAATGGACACTGCTCATTAAATTTATAGTAGCGGCGCCCTGTAGTGGCCTCCCGTCATTACTACAGGAGCAAAGCAAGTAAAGTGATGACATGTAATGGCGTGTTCCACTGCGTGGTATCTACTTGCATCGATTTGTGCATTTTTGGAGCAGAGTATGAGGGCCCTGACAGTACCTAGGTAAGGACTACTAGCCAGTCAGGAGCAGAGTATGAGG
>NC_048418.1:1433435-1449947 GCF_013103735.1 Etheostoma cragini | reverse complement strand
GTCAGAAGCAGTGTATGAGGGCGTGCCATTCTAGCAGCTAGGCTAGCATTATATTCTATAATAATTCCTACTTTTATTCTCTTTAATGCACATTGCCTGCCACAATTTGCATTATATATTAAGGAAAGTTTAGTTTTTTGGGTAAATTGAAGGCATTATGAATCAACCTTCTGATTATGACTCCAAACTGACTGTAAAAGATAGAGGATCACTATGAAACTATGAGGCTTTGGCAAAATGACCGGTGCACTGTCCCGTTCTTTATGGCAGAGTCTTACAAAAGGTAAAGCTCTGTTGGTGTAGAACCAACACAAAGCCTTCAAAGATAGTTTTTTATTAACGTTGTGTGCAAGCTTACATAATAGCTTCCTCCATTTCCTCAGAGGTCAGAAAAGTCCAGATGGTTTTTAATTTGTTGAAAGCTCGCATCTGCGCTTCAAGACTCCAGTTTAACTCTACATGAACGCTTCTTGGATAATATATATTCTATTAGCAGGCGAATACAGAGCTGTTGATTATTCCATTTAAATCAGTTGATCTTTGTCATGAAACGTTGCTGCCGTACAAGGTGCCACCTGCTCTTCAGATAAACACTACCCGGGGTTCAGTGTCTTGCCCGAGGACACTTCGACATGGGACTGCAGGGCCAGGAATTGAACACCCAACCTTCTGATTGGCAGACAACCGCTCTACCACTGAGCCACAGCCGCCCTAAACCTCACTTAAGCACTTTTTATTCGTCCAACAATTTAGGTTTTTTTTAATGGCTTCACAGCCAAAACGTGTAACTGTAGGCTTTTCACATTTCACATATCCTTTGCTTCACGTCTGCTGTGCTCATCCACTTCCTCCTCAGGGATCAATACAGTTCATTTTGTATCTTATCTAAGATCTGAGCGAGTGTCGGCCGAGCTGTGAGTGCTGTGTGTTTAAGTGCAGTGAATCAATGTCGGGCTAAGTGCCGTCTGATTTGGACTGAGAAGTCGTGTTGGACAGATCAGACAAGCAGAACCTGTTTCCACCCCAGCGCCAAACTATTAGGACCGCCGCCATCTAAATTAACAGCTGACCGAAGTGCTTTTCTAGCTCTGTTTAACGTTGTGAACTTGAAGATTTGTCTCATTGTCACAGCTGCAGTGTCTGCTGTGAAGTAGGAGCTAAATGCACGTTTAAGGGTGGAAAGCCAGATAACCCAAAGAGGGCCAGACCAAGTTGAACAAGCCTTTTTTTTAGGATACTTGTGTTTTATCTTTTTAACTGATTTTGTGTAAAGCACTTTAAATTGGCGGTAAACTGTTGCTGAAATGTGCTCTACAGATAAAGCTGCCTTGCCTTCGTGATTTAGGCCCTAGTCTCGCATTGCCAGACCAAGGTCTGGCCCCTCCACGCATACACTCAAACACAATGCTCTGGGTTGTTAGCATTTCTACAACTAGTGCTGTCAGTTAAATAATAATTATTCTTCCAATAATAAATGTGTGCAAAAAACCAATGGATGGAAACAGACAGTACCCACCGTGTCCCTGGGTGAAGCCCCATCCTGGTGAAATGTGTATCCAGGAGGATGATAACAAACACTGTAAGTGTCTGATTTCCCCATAATACATCAAATCTAATTGAATGTACCATTTTTAGATGTTGCCAGTCCCCATCAAGCAGCACTGCGGGGACTAGTTCTTTACAGAAACTCTGCCTGTCGTTTGAATGATCTGGCCCTCACTCTCCTGAATTATAGATAGCTAAACTGAGTGGTTACGGCAGATTGCCGTACAATTGTCCGCGTCAATCAACCGGAGCGCTGTCGACTGTCCTAGATTCACAAATTCTCCCTCGAGTGTCTCTCCTGGGATGGAGGGTGCTACTCGTCTCCTGCTGCTTCTGTTTTGAGAGGTTTAGAGGCTGAGGTGTAACACAAATTCATCAACAGTGAAACTATTTTCAGCACTTTTCAAGTCGAGTGGTGTGATGATGATAAGTGGAGGTTATTTTTACGATGAAATTAACAAGGTTGCTGTGTTGTTTTTGTCTTCCAGAGGGGAGAGAGAAGTAGGAACAGACACAAAGTCATTTCAGGTAATGTATCTATACCTGTACCTCATACAGCAAAATGTTATTTCTACAGGATGACAGACTTAAATCTGCAGAATGCGTTGGCTGCAGCTCATGAAGTCAGATTTTTTTAATGATCTACATCGGCCCGATCCCAAAGTCCGGACTCACAGACTCATGGACTTTGGTGCGCGTTCTCGCGAAATATGTAAGGTCTTAGGGTTGTCCCAATGTCTGATTTCAAAGGCCGTGAGGGTTTGAGTTCACACTTACTGAGTCCTTGCTGTGAGTCTGCAACAATGTAGACGTCAAAGGGAATTACCCACAGTTCAAAGCGGTGTGTCGTTTACCGCGGAGACCATAGGGGAATCTGGAAATTACAAAAAGGTAACAACAGCACGTCACAACGTCACACGACCATAGACCGGAACGGACGCGTTGTCCAGCTTGTGAAACCAGAGTTTGAATCAGCCAGCCGTCTCCTGGGCCTCGGCGGTGTGGAAAGCAACAAACTACCCAAACCGGCAAGTGTTAGAAACATCTAGGTTATTGAATGTCGCCAAGATAACATGTGATCTCGTGAAGTAGTGTCCCAATCCCATTAATACCTATCTGAGCCCATGTGGCCTCACACAGTCACTTACTTAGCACCTGAGATCGTTTAAGTCTGTGAGTCTTTAGTCCTCAGGGCTCACTCTGGGATTGGGCCAACGTGCCTACACACAAACTACTGAATATTTCTCCTTTGAAAAAAGAGCATCGGTAACATGGCTACTTTACCCACCTCTGCTGGGAGGAGGCCTCGGGGAAGACCCAGGACTATGTGGAGGGATTATACTGTCTCTCCAACCTGGCCTGGGAACGCCTCGGGACCCCCCAGTTGGAGCTGGTTAACGTGGCTCGGGAAAGGGAAGTTTGGGGTCCCCTGCTGTAGCTGCTCCCCCCGCGACCCCATACAGGATGAAGATAGATGGATGGATGGATGTTCTAATTACCCCTGTTGGCTAACATGTGCATATTAAGAGTTAGAGGAGATACTGGGATGTGATATTTTGTGTGTGTATGGTAGAAAACGAGATCACTCATACACACACTGTCTTACACACTTACACAGCGCCTTATCTTGCTGAGGAGCAGAGGTACAGATAGAAGGAACCAGTAGACCAGAAGCCAATTTATGAGACATTGTCTTCTGCAGAGCAAATAAATCTTGGGAACCCGTTAGCTGAAGATGTCTGTCTTCGTATTCGGTCCACGTCTGTTACATATAGACACTTTAACCCCAGCATGGCTCTCTGTATACGGAGTGAGATCTGGGCGTTGATAGTGCATCATACTATTGTGGAACCAAACATTGATGAGGGAGTCGTTAATTTTTCAGAGGCTGTGTAGGTCTGATCTGTTGATGAGCACGAGTTAAAAAAGCGACATGTTAGGCACTGATGAAGCTGAAGAATCTGGGGTTTATGAAATATGCACTTTCAGAAGCAAAAATGTGAAGTAATGAATGCTTTATTTCGACCATGTGAGAAATAATACAATTAAAACTAAAACAATATTACTTTAACATGTCCGAAAAGGAAGAGGAAGAAGTAAAAGCTTATTTCACCCTACCCCGTCTCCACTACTATATAATAATAATCAATTCAATTCAATTTTATTTATAGTATCAATTCATAACAAGAGTTATCTCAAGACACTTTACAGATAGACCACACTCCATAATTTACAAGGACCCAACAGTTCTTGTAGTCTCCTCCAGAGCAAGCAACAGTGCAACAGTGGCGAGGAAAAACTTCCTTTAAGGCAGAAACCTCGGACAGACCCAGGCTCATGGTAGGCGGTGTCTGACGACCGGTTGGGGTTAGAATGAAGAGTGGAAATAACAAAAATAGAAAGAAATAGTAGTTGGTACTACTATCAATGGCTTCCTATTTACTATACTATACTATACTATCAATGGCTTCCTATTTATATCCTATATTTTTAACACGTTCTTTACAATTTCCTACACACGTACATTTACACACCACAAAGAAACCCCATATTTAAATATGTATATACTCACCATAAAAAATAAATAATGCTATTAAAAAAATCATCTGTGAGAACTCAAAGTCAAGCTTTTCCTCCTCCTCACTCTTACGGATGAACTGTAAGGACAATTTTAAAAAGGGGATGTAACATGTGTAGTGTTTTTTTTATAAACGTGCATGACACAGGTTCGCCCAACCATGAACGTGGGAACTTGAAGATCTAGGACCTAGCCAAAAAATGGGAACATTGACAACTTCTCAGTCCCCCCCCCCCCCCCCCCCCCCCCCCCCCCTTCCACTAAAGCCCAAATAGGTTCTCTGAAGCCCCTCCCCCTACAAGGGATAGCTGTGCACGATAGAGCCGTGTGAAGAGGAAACCTATCTGCAGCCTGTGCGCGGGTAAGGGTTAGAAATGCGTGTGCCTGAGCAGTGTTCTTCCTTGGTCATGGCTACACCCTTCCACCACGTTTCATTAATATCTTGCTGACAGACAAACACGCATAGTTCATATTTCTTGCTCATACAACATACTGAACATAGTTGCAAAGATTTGCACAAAAAACTAGCAGAAACAGGATTAGCCAACAGCAAAGAAGGCATGTGAGACATCCTCATGGTGTGTGAGAACGTCCCTCAGAGCTCTATTGGGCCGCTCTGCTTCCCATCATCAGCATCATCCCTTCACAGGATTTAATGCAGGATTTGCTCCCCTAGTATTTACAGAATAATTGACTTTGCCGGCTGACACTGAATATAAATGTGAACTTCAGATGCCCCAAGTCTGTGAGAAAGGCCGTGAACTCTGAATGCTCAAACCTCATCATCCGTCTGTCCTGAAAATGACGTCATCCAAAGAAAAGGATCCGCTGTCAAATCAAAATAATGAGCCGGGAAAAAGGAGTGAGACACAGAAATGAGGTTGCTTTATACAACTCTAAACATAAACCCGTAGGACTGAATCCTCTAGAAGTCTCTTTCATCTTTAGAAAAACCAGGAGGACGGTCTCCTGCTATCTGTGGCTTGTTAGGATAGATGCTGCTGTATCTGTCAAACATCCACTCTACAAGCTTTCTTTTTTAAATGGCCCTTCCCTGAGCCATGCTTCTTTCTGACTATTGCTAGCAGTCAAACCTTCTGATCTGCTGCATGTGTTCTGTTTACAACCGCGGGGGCCGAATTGGATTTACCGATATTCTACTTCCAGGATTGCTCCGTTGGATCCAGTGGATTTCTGAGGACTATGGTTACCTGGTCCTCAGATCTCTGCAGGGTAAATCCAGACAGCTAGCTAGACTATCTGTCCAATCTGAGGACTATGGTTACCTGGTCCTCAGGTCTCTGCAGGGTAAATCCAGACAGCTAGCTAGACTTTCTGTCTAATCTGAGGACTATGGTTACCTGGTCCTCAGATCTCTGCAGGGTAAATCCAGACAGCTAGCTAGACTTTCTGTCTAATCTGAGGTTTCTGTTGCACAACTAAAACTACTTTTGAACTTACACATGTTCCAATTTCCTTCCTGAGACTATTTAGTAGCGGCACCGTGGCGTTTCTGGGTGCAAAGCACCACCCAAGATGACTGTGATTGGTTTAAAGAAATGCCAAGGTGTACGTTAGCTTATACACAACATACATACACATGAGCACACAGACATCTGACCTCCACACACACATCCACATATTACATCCACATGCAAAAATACAAATACAAAGAAAGATATCACTAGACTGCCCTTACATTACAATTTGATTGCAGCGTGCCACTCTTATATAGATAACTTCAAGTAAGATTTAACCGAATGCTTTTCCTGCTTTGTGTCACTTTAAGTCTATTCAGACCGACAGTTGTATTATGTGTATATATAGTAGTAATTTCAACTCTTCTGACAGAAACTCGTCGCCGCTTTTGTTCCTCCCATCAGCTCCTCTTTCTGCTTTTTCCTCAGCCAGTCCTCCCTGACTAACAAAAACCTCATTAGACACATTATGCTGAGTGCAGACCTGCACAGTCCCAGGGACATGGTTTAGTGTTTGGGTTTTTTTCCGGTCTGTTCGTCCACTCTAGCGCTTTCCTTTTGTCCTCACTGACCCATTTAAGCACTTTCAGGTACAGCCGCGGCCCAGCGAGACTCAACGACGGGGCTCCGGGGCTTGTTGCATAGCAACAGGCAGCAAGCCGGCTTGTGTGGCGGCGTTGGTGGTGGTTTTATGTAACACTGTGTTTGATGGTTGAATGTAGGGCACTGAGTCTCTGAGTGTGGGGGGGTTTGTGTCAGCGACAGTGACCCTCCCAACCCTGCATGGAGTAAACAGAAAGGGCACCCAGCGTGAATACCTGACAACACATTCACCTCTCTCTGCGTATGAGTTGGAGTGGCTGCTGAGATCTAGGTGAGTGGGGTTTCAACTTCAACACAAGATGTAGTTTTTGCAATTGCAGTTTGTTTAAATGAAAGAAATCACCGTTTATGGTGACAGCTGGCGGTGGTAGGTTGGGGAGATGACAGATCTCTTCAACTACGTGTACACTATCACATTTATTTTTACCATGGCGTGGTGTTTCTGCTGCTGTGCAGCACACCTGAAAGCTTTGCTGCTAATGCTGTTCACATAAAAAGCCTCCACATGTAGGATCTGAGGCTGAGTTTATCCAAGGACCAAATTGTTATGGTCAGATCCCGCTACCTGCTGCGGGGACAATGTCAAATATACCAGCTTGCGACCAGCAATCGGATCACAGGTGTAAACTATGTATGTATATATATATTTACACACACACACACACACACACACACACACGCACGCACACACACGTACAGCTTAGACTATGAGAGTTGTTCAATGACCCAGACGATGGGGTTGCTTTCGCATCGTAAGGCCCACAGAGCAGGCGCGCTAGAGACTGAGCCGGCTACTTCCTGTTTAGCACTCCGCTAAGTTTAATGTAGATATGATGTAATCGTGCTGCTCTTTAGGACTTTTCAAATGTTATCAGACCCAACTGTGCACACAAACACAGACACACACTCACATACAGACACGGTGAAAACAATCCCAGCGTCTTGAGCACGGCCGGTAAACATTGTACACATTAGATGCTTCTAGCTTGCAATTGTCGTCGTGTTCCAGGTGCAAAAGTCCATAAAGCTTTCAATCTTTGAATATCTGCATGCCACTCAGTTGTGTTTCCTGTTTTTTTTGCATCTTCATCTATGTGTTGGCCGATGATTGTTGTGTGTTTTGCTGGCATATTAACATGTTTTTTATTGTGCATGTGCTTATCTGGGACAGCATGTGCTGCTGTTATGCATGTGTTATGTATTGTTTTGTGTATGAGTGTGTGTGTGTTTGTGTGTGTATTCGTGCGTGTGTGTGTGTGTGTCCTCCGCCTGCTGGCCCAGCTGGCAGTCGACTCTTCGTGGTCAGCTGAGGAACATCACAGAGAAGGAGGCGGTTGGCATGGTAAAAGGGATCTGTGATTCAGAGATTGTTAGTTTGACTTGAGTGTTCACCAACACGTGCAGACAGCAGCTCTGATCTCAACGAAATCACAACTGTCACAGTTTGTTCCAGCATCACTTCAATCGGCAAGTGAGCCGACTTTTGATGGCTTTCTGATCACGCCGCTTGTTCTAAGCATTATCTCTTAACAAAAAAAACAAAAAAAGGGTTTCTTTTTTAAAGCGAGGATGCAGAGGTTTGGGTGAATGAAGACTTGTCGCTGCGTTTCTGGACGCTCTGCTTTAGTTTTTTCCAGACAAACAGGCTCTCCAGCTCTGAGGTAGTAAATCTGAGCTCATCTGCGATGCCACAGGCTCTCTGCGTTGTGTTGGTGTGTGACAGAGGGGGGGAAATAGAGGAGTGTGTTGGGGAAACAGTGTTTTACATTACATTACAACAAGACCCTTCAATGAGCCGCGGCGGCAGCAGCTCGGCGAGGCCGCTACCAGAAAACAAAATGGTTGGATGCATCATTTGTCATTCTTCAGTCCTCGCCACTAGGGATTACACATGTAACGTGTGTCCTGAGCGTGGTACCAGAGAAAAGTTTCTTTTGTTGCTTTTATCTCAGACGTATTTACTTGTGGTGCAAGACTACATAAGCATGTACAATATCAGTGGTCACATACAGGACTTTTATATACCTGGGGGGTTATATCGTATATCTGCTAGGTTTACCAAATAACAAAATATTGCCTTTTTAATTTTGCAAAAAGGTAAAAATAACCAAACTTGTTGACACTGTGGAGTAAAAAGCAGCAGTATTGCCTCGCCAATATCCTTGGATTGTGGTTGCACTTGGATTGTGGTTGCAGCTGCTGCCTTTTTATCTTGCAAAAGGTAAAAAAAATGAACAAACCTGTCGACACTGAGAGGTAAAAAGCAGCAGTATCGCCTCGCCGATATACCTGGATTGTGGTTAAACCTGGATTGTGGTTGCAGCTAGTGCCAGGGTCCAGCTCAACGCCCTCCACTGTTATTGCTAATATAGTTAAAGTCATAGTTCTAATATATTAAACTTTACCCTTACTACAGTTGCCACTGTTCGTCCTCTTATTCCATTAAACCCATCGCTAAAATTATTAAGAGTCATATTTCTGTATTTCTCTCTCTCTCTCTCAAAACACACATTACTGATTTAGGGTAGGTTAGAAGAATCGCTGCTTCCGCATACTTAGTAGCCTAGGCTAATAGATAGACCCCGTAGTAGGCCTGACCTTTGACCCAGGTAGACTACGTAGTAGGCCTGACCTTTGACCCAGGTAGACTACGTAGTAGGCACCGTCCAACTCCCGTTGGTTGACGACAAAAATAAATGTCTAAACATGGTTTTTAACTGTTTTGTCATTTCCTCTAGGGCCGGTTGTTCACATCCCCCGAGAATCTGTTAGGTTTTTTAAACAGACTACAGGAAAAAGCCATTAGAAGAAGAGTTTGGCAGTGTTGCGTTTGTGGTCCGACGGGTCAAAGACCTCTGGGAACAGAAATAAGCCAAACACACGAAGAGCTCGGCATCGACTTTAACCCAGGTGAACCCAAGAGAGCCGAAGCTGCCTGGGTAATGAAGTCCATTAGACCGGTCAGCTTGTTTCTGTCCTGCTCTTACCACATATCTGACAGCATGTTATTACTGTGCAGGTAGTTCGTTGAGGATAAACAGCAGCATTGAACTGAAGATTAATTATTTCTGAACTATGCATATAAATGATTGTTAATAGGTCTTATTATTCCTGTTGAATTTTAATTGAGAGCTATTGTATTGATTAAAAGTTCACGCCTTTTTAATCAATTCAATTTAGAAATGTATGAATCTTGATGAAGACGTACATCCAGATTTTTTTTTTTTGGATGAGTTTGTGACTCCCTTTTTTTCCTCAGTCCGTCTCCTCTGCACAATAATTGCCTAACAGGTTGTACATCTGAAATCTGAGTAAAAGACTCACATAATCATGCACTCTATAGTCACACACACACAATCACACACACACTAACATGCCAGTGGTTGCCATGGCAACTCCATTGTCCACGTCTCTCGCCTGTCGTTCCCTCCTCTTCCTCCTCCTCCTCCTCCTACTTCACATCCATCAGAAAATCGGTGTGAGGAAGGGAAACGAAAGAAACAATCAGTTTCTCAGTTTGTGTCCGTCACCGTTGTGGTGGCCGGATGCTCCGCGTTGTTCACGCTGATATTTTGATTTCTTCATCAGCGATGTCTTTATTTAAGGACACGGGAGATTTGGAGGATGTTTAAGGCAAGGCAATTTTATTTGTATAGCACAGTTCAGCAGCAATGCAATTCAAAGTGCTTTCCATAAAACATCAAAACACAGTTAAAAGTCAATACAAATTGACAACAAATTGAAAGTGTTTAAGACAGAGATAAAAAAAAAAAACACTGCAGTAAATTAAAAACAATTAAAATTAGATTAAATACAAGAGTAAAGTCACAATGGAGTGCAATGAATTAACAAAAGGCGATTTTAAAAAGATCTTCAGCCTCGATTTAAAAGAGCCGACCTACAGTTCACTGGAAGTTGGTTCCAGATATGAGGATCTAAGAACGCTTCCCCCTGTTTGGTTCCGACTCTGGGGCATGGCAAGCAGACCAGTCCCTGATGGTCTTAAAGATCTCTGCTGTTCATAGTTTACTTGCAGATTTGAAAGGTTATATGGCCCTAAACCGTTAAACGAACCAACAGGAGCATTTTGAAACCTATTCTTAGGAATACCTTTAAAGACACCATTGCAGTAGTCGAGTCTACTGAAAATGAAAGCATGAACGAGTTTTTCCAAATCCTGTTGGCACATGAGTCCTTTTACCCTTTATATATTTTTGAGGTGATAGGCAGATGTTTTAACTGACTTAACGTGGCTGTTTAAATTCAGGCCAGAGTCCATTATTACGCCAACATGTCTGGCTTTGTCTGTTGTTTTTGACGTTGTTGGAAGATGAGTGTTGACATTTAATCGTTAATTTTTTGGTCCAAAGGTGATCGCCTCAGTTTTTTCTCCACATCCAAATCGTTGGTTTGTTTAGTGCACATAGCCAGTTGTTGTATTGGACTGTAGTCCCGGGCGACAAGGATATATAAATCTGTGTGTCGTCCGCATAACTATGGTAACTTATGTTGTTGTTGTTTTCTATGATTTTAGTTAGCGGCAGCATGTAGATATTAAACAGTAGAGGCCCCAGGATGGAGCCTTGGGGAACTCCACATGTTGAATTTGTTTGTACAGATGCATAGTTACCTATTGATCCAGTTATTTCTACTCTTTCAAATGATTCAAAGTAATTTAGTACTGTGTCAGAAAGGCCTACCCAGTTTTCCAGTCTGTTTAGTAGTATGTCATGGTCGATTGTGTCAAACGCAGCACAGAGATCTAGTAATATGAAGACTGTAGTTTTGCCACGATCAGTGTTGAAGTAGATGTCATTAAAGATTTTCAGAAGAGCCTTCTCAGTGCTGTGGTGTGGTCGGAAACCCGACAACAAGGCATGGAAAATATTGTTTTGGGACAAAAGAAAAGATTTAGTTGTTATAAAAAAGAACTTTTTCAATAATTTTATTTAAAATGGAGGGTTTGACATTGGTCTGTAGTTGTCTAGATCATTATTTTGAGAGTGGCTTTATTACTGCAGTGTTTTAGACCTGTGGGAAAATACATGTTTGAAGAGACGATCTTCAAAAGATCTGAGGTCCAAACAATTCAAAACATTTTAGAAAAAGCCAATTGGTAAAATATCAAGGCAACAGGAAGAGGTTTCAGATGTTTCATGATATCTTCCAGGTCATCTTGGTTAATCGTTTGAAATTGTTGTCGTTGTCTTTCGTTGAAATTGTGTCATTTGGGAACTTGTTTTGATATGAACAGTGCGACAACACTTATCCTGCACCTGCTATGGAGGCACTGACTGTTTTCTGTATTTTCTTAATTCTTTCCCTGAAGAAGATGGCGAAGTCATAGCAGGATTTTGTAGATAAAAGTTCAGATGCTAACTGGTACTGGAGGGTTTGTTAACCTATCTAAAGTACCAACCAGAGCATGAATTATCAGTGTTTTTAGCAAGATTAAATTCCTCAATTCCAAATTGTGAATGCAAAATGCTTTGTATAGGTCGGAAATTTCGTATGATTAATAAAGTTATAGATATAAATAGATAATTGTCGGAAATTACATTTTTATAATATCGCTTTTTTAGTAGGAGTAGTTGGAGTTTTCAGACATAGATTCGGATGTGTGTGTCTTTTGTTCTGTTTTTTGGGGGCATTTTTTCCTGTTTATTAGATAGTGGCAGAGGATAGACAGGAAGGGTCATAGAGAGCTGGGGGATGACATGCAGCAAAGGGACCACAGGTCAGACTCAAACACGGGCCGCTGTAAAGGACTCATGCTACATGGGGCGCCCCAGCTTGTTCAGACTGCAGCTAAGACCGGTCCACACACTGACAATCTAATTAAGCAAGTCATTTATTAAAGGATGAATCAAAGTATCTAACGCAGGATGTGTGAAGTCAGCAGTCAAACTGGAACTGTCACTGCTAACTAAGACTACATGTGACATAAACAAAAGGAGAAATGAAACCCAATCAAATCGAGCCAAGCCAAACCAAACCAAACCAAACCCCCAAGTTGGGTGCAAGACCAACACGAGCCCTGCAGCAGGGTGACAAAGCACCTTCTTGCAGGCAAACCATCTTATATCTTACATCTTTTATATACCCAACAGGTGAGGCCCATCCCTTAACGAGGTGGGAAGGGCCAACCAATCAGGGAGGACCTGAAAGAGGGTACAGCAAAGGTGTGGTGTTAACAAAAGAAAGTGTTTGAATTAATAACTTGATGTATTGTCATACATCAAAATGATAGTTCCAGCCCAAACAGGCTAAGACACCATTAGTTAACAAAGGACCAGATATGAGAATTGTAACATAAATGACATTATATTGTTTAAAAAATAACTTTATTAGAATTTTCCAAACAGGTGGTCCAGAACCCCTTTAGGGGTCCTTAGAGTCAATGCAGGAGGGGCCTCCAAATTGTCAATTTTTGAATTTCTTTTTCAAAAAGAAAGACGTCCATCCAACATATTATTAGTAAATATAAATCCCCACTGTTGATAGGCTAACAGGCCTAAAGGTAATGTAGTCTCTAAGATCCACAGACCCAGTTCATCCTAAGGGCTCACAGGGCCACATCTGTGCATTAAGGTTAAAACATGATTCATAAAATCATGCCAACAATTATTAGGATGTTCTATTCTATGCAAGGGTGTAGCACAAAATCCTGGGCCCTGTAGTAAGACATACTCTGTGGGCCCTTCCCCACATCCACGGCTATTCTTTTTATCATCTTTTCGTGCCCTCCTCACACGAGGGACCCGGGTACTTGGTCCCCTTTCAATCCCGAGTCCGACACCTCTGATTCTATGCAAATGGATACGTATTAAGGCGTTAGGCAGCTCTACAAGTTACTGTAGGCCCAGTTTATTATGCAACTTAATTTCATACAGTAAGTAGTAGGGCGTCCTCAATCTGTCTCTCTTTAAGTTAAGGGGTCCTCGATCTGTCTCTCTTTAAGTTAAGGGGTCCTCGATCTGTCTCTCTTTAAGTTAAGGGGTCCTCGATCTGTCTCTCTTTAAGTTAAGGGGTCCTTGGCTTAACAAGCGTTGAAGACCCCCGCTTTGGAGTCAAATTCAATTTAAAGTTTCTCCATTTTGTTGTCATTAGTGCACCAAAACATTTCTGGGTTTTGAAGAGACATTTCCTTCATGATGGGTGTTTTTACATTGTCGTAATAAGGACAAATCAAAAGAAAATTCATTCACATCTTTTATCTTCTTGGATGTTTTCCTTTTTTTTTAAATATCTGAATCTTAATTGGATCTTCTCTTTTCCTGCACAGCATTCAAACTAAAAACTGATTCTTTTACATGCTGATCAATATGTTTATGATGTGAATAATAATGATAATATGGTTTGAATGACGTGTGTCCTCATAAGTCATGTTTCACATCCTCTCCTGTCCTGCCACTATTTTCATGAAACCTTTTTCTGACTGATGTCCTCAGGTACTGTCCTCGCACTGGACGACAGATGGCAGGACATGTCCCTGTGGACGCAGAAGGATCTGAACACGTTCTTCTGCCTCTGAGGCAGAAATCCTCCCTCAGGGTCCAACTGATCGTCTCCTGCCATCTAGTGGCCGTGTGTGCACACTGCGAGAGGTTGGTGTCCCTGAGCAAGAAGAAGCAGACATGCCTTCATTTATCCTTTAAGGGGAAATTTCAGTTTAATTTCCACTCTGTGGGCACAGTTGTTACTCCAAGTCCTCAAAAATAAACACATACTCCGTAGGGTCCATACTGGGACTCGAACCTGTGACTCTCCGGTCAGTATTGCCGAGCTATTGCCACCCCATTCTATGTTCGGACGTATTTACAAATCCTCTTTACCAAAGTGATTTGGAGATTTTTTTTTTTTTTTTTTTACCCATGGTTTTGGTCTTGTTTTTTTGTCCCCTATTTCACATTGTTGTTTTTAGTTTCCTGTCATTCATGTATTTCTCCCCTAATTTGTCAACCCGTTCTCAATCTGAACTCGTATAAAATGGACGGTTGGGCAGTGGCGTTCAGCATCAGATTCACAAAAAGCACCCTTCCCTTCCCTAACCCACCCTCCTTCTCCTAAACCCAACTGTCCCGGTCTTCTTCTCCTAAACCCAACTGTCCCGGTCTTCTTCTCCTAAACCCAACTGTCCCGTTCTTCTTGTCCTAAACCCAACTGTCCTGTTCTTCTTCTCCTAAACCCAACTGTCCTGTTCTTCTTCTCCTAAACCCAACTGTCCCGGTCTTCTTCTCCTAAACCCAACTTCCCCGTTCTTCTTCTTCTAAACCCAACTGTCCCGTTCTTCTTCTCCTAAACCCAACTGTCCCGGTCTTCTTCTCCTAAACCCAACCGTCCCGGTCTTCTTCTCCTAAACCCAACTGTCCCGTTCTTCTTCTCCTAAACCCAACTGTCCCGTTTTTCTTCTCCTAAACCCAACCGTCCCGTTCTTCTTCTCCTAAACCCACCTGTCCCGTTCTTCTTCTCCTAAACCCAACTGTCCCGTTCTTCTTCTTCTAAACCCAACTGTCCCGTTCTTCTTCTTCTAAACCCACCTGTCCCGTTCTTCTTCTCCTAAACCCACCTGTCCCGTTCTTCTTCTCCTAAACTCAACTGTCCCGGTCTTCTTGTCGTGGTAGGAGAAGCACAGCTGATCCTGATCCTGATCACCTCAACCTGAACCTGATCCCCTTAACGATGGCTCAATTCCATCCAATGTCAGAGTGAGCTGTTTCAGTGAGTCAGCATGCACAACACCAGGGTCTCTCCTAAGTGGAATGCAGCCATCGTTAATGGTCTTAAATACACCTGTGCTTTTCCTACTATGACATGTCAATGTGTCTGAAAAAGGTCTATTGTCTCTATAAATGTTTGACATGGTGCCGCAGTGAGTTAATGAGTTAATTGAAAACACCTTGTCACTCTGGCTGTCTGATTGCTGTTGGTGTGACAGCTGAGGGAAGTTTCTAGATTAACATGACCTGAGAGGTCCGACAGTGATCCTGTGTCACCCTATATTAAATAATAGAAAAGGTTCTTATAAAGCGCTTTTGTAGTCTTACGACTAATCAAAGCTCATTTGCATAGTACAGGAACCATTCACCATACACACACATTCATACACACAAACATTATTTATCAATCATTTCATTTTTGACCGAATGCGCTTAGCAAGAAACAAGCTGTTCTTTAATGTCGCCAACTGTTGTCCTTTTTTATATTTTATATTATACAGGCTACTATACATTATAAATATATATACCATATATTTCGGTTCAGGCACCCGTTTATAAAAGCATCATTTTTGCACCAGTACAGAAAAAAAAAACCAAACGATAGCCAACCCTACGGATAAGTGAGAGGAGCTGCGGCTAATGGTTTTTGGCTCGTGTTATGGCGCATGGAAGAGTCAATCTACATTACTGGTTGTCATGGAAACTGACTGTGTAACTTTGTATTGATCCGGTTCTTATATTATATAAGATATATATTGATTATACATCCCAAAAGGTACTGTCAGGACCCTCATACTCTGCTTCTGACTGGCTAGTAGTCCTCACCTAGGTACTGTCAGGGCCCTCATACTCTGCTTCTGACTGGCTAGTAGTCCTTACCTAGGTACTGTCAGGGCCCTCATACTCTGCTTCTGACTGGCTAGTAGTCCTTACCTAGGTACTGTCAGGGCCTCATACTCTGCTCCTGACTGGCTAGTAGTCCTTACCTAGGTACTGTCAGGGCCCTCATACTCTGCTTCTGACTGGCTAGTAGTCCTAACCTAGGTACTGTCAGGGCCCTCATACTCTGCTCCTGACTGGCTAGTAGTCCATACCTAGGTACTGTCAGGGCCCTCATACTCTGCTCCTGACTGGCTAGTAGTCCTTACCGTGCATGTGTGACTCCCAACAAAGATGGAACAGAAGTGAGATGTCTCACTCTGTCGCTAAAACAGAGAGCTCAACACACGGGGTGAAAAGAGGAGCAGCAGCAATGTAAAGTACCATTAAAAAAATAGAACCATGTAAAAGTACTCTTTTACAACCTCTAAATACAATTATGAACCTGCAAATTAGCCTAACATGAGCACTTTAAGAATGGATTATAAATCATCCAATCACAGTTTACCTCCATGCTTCTTCCCAAAATATCCTTCCTGCAAACGTGACAAAACAAAGACAATCAGACACATGACTTATATAAAAAATTAGACCCCTTTTATTGTGTTCTCATATATAAAAGAAATACAAAAAAGAAACATCGACACTGGGCTAGGGTCAGAGCGGGACGGGGGTAGTTTGGGTTTTGGACGGGGGGGGGGGGGGGGGG